>NC_044406.1:51517745-51823995 GCF_006542625.1 Nomascus leucogenys
CAGCTCCTTCCTTAGAGGGTGTTTGTGAGGATTAAAATAAGAAGACGCACCAGAGTGTCTGGCCCCTGGCCCCTAGAAATGGCTCCATGAGAGCTAATGATTATTTTGGTTCAGTTGTAGGATATGTGGAAATACTTGATCTGTCAGCTTTTGCTCAGATGGGCATATGCTGTGGCCGAAGTGGGAATTGGCCTAGTCTGCTTGACTGGAGGCTGACATTCTCATGGCTATCTCTTTTCCAGAAGTGCAGGAAGAGAGAATGGTGTGGGCCTACTGACCGAGTATTCTGCCCAGGTGCCTACCCTTGAGAACCCCCAGAACCGTGCTCTCCCATTTTGAGCTGACATCCCTGTGGGAACTTCCTTTGGCAATGGAAACCATTCAGTTTGAGCCCAGCCCCTGGCAGGGCCCACCATAGCCATTGGGCTTGTGTAACAGCCTCACTCCTGTGAGGGCACCACTGTGGGAGTACAGAGGATGCCCAGATGGGCAGTGCAGAAAATGCTGTCACAACATGCCCTGGGCCCTTAGAGGCATAGTAGTAATAACAGCTCAGGTTCCCTTATCCCTGGACTCTGCCCACATCCCACGGCTACTCTGCTCTGCCCATTTCTTCTGCATGACCTATATGGTTTCTTCTGAGAAAAGCCATGTTCTGCTTCTGAAACTTGCTGTCCTTGATAATGTGTCCCATGCAAGGGGAGAGAGGGGTGGGGGAGCCCAGCTGGACAGGTGTGAGGAAAGGGGGAAACAGCTGGTGGAAAACTCTGCCCTGCACTGTATACTGTGGTGCTTTGAAAGATATATCCATATGTTTTTTGATACTCTTCCCCTCAGGAGGGAAGCCAGTGGCCATGTGGTGAGAGTACTCAAGCGGCCTATGGGGAGCCCCACATGGTGAGGACTGAGGCCTCCTGCCAACAGCCACATGAGGGAGCCATCTTGGAAGCAGATTATCCAGCCCCGTTTGAGCCTTCAGATAACTGCAGCCCTGGCCCACACCTTGGCTGAAACCTCACGAGAGATCTTAGGTCAGAACAATTGAGCCTAGCTACTCCCAGATTCCTGACCCACAGAATCTGTGAGATAATAGTGTGTGTGATTTTAAGCTGCAGAAATTTGAGCCAATTTATTATGAAGTAATAGATAACCTTCTCCTTGTCCTTTAAGATGTCATTTGAAAGTTGCCAGGGCCAGGTGTGGTGGCTCATGCCTGTACTCCCAGCACTGTGAGAGGCCGAGGATGGTGGATCACTTGAGGCCAGGAGTTTGAGACTAGTCTGGCTAATATGGCAAAACCCTGTCTCTACCAAAAAAAAAAAAAAAAAAAAAGAAAAAAGTTTCAAGGACTTCGCTGATGTCTTTCCTTTATTCCTGGCTTATGATGATGTTGGAAGCTTGAAAAAGATGAGAAGATGTGTGATTTTGGAGTAGGGCAGTAATGCTCTGGGCATACACACCAAGAATTATCTACTGGTCATGTCATGTAAGCATCTCAACCACCCTGTGGGAAGGTATTAATAGTCCCATTTTATAGATGAGAACACTGAGGCTCAGAAAGGTTAAGACCTTTGCTCAAGAATACCCAGCTAGATTTGCAGCTTGGTTGCTGAGGCAGCGAGCCTGTGTTTCTTGATTGATAACAGGCTGTCTCTGGGAATAAAGCAGCTAGGTGAAGGTTTGGGTTTTGCTTCTGAATAACCCCATGGCTTTTAGCAAGTCACTAATCTGTAGGGCCCTTTTTCTTCTTGAAGGGACCTCTTTCCCATTCCTTGTAGCCAGAGGGGCTGTCAGTTATAGTGCCTCACCCTCCTGTGGCCACAGGAATGGAGCATGTGTCTCTGGCCTGGCCAATCAAATTGTCCTATTTCCCTGATTGCAGTGATTGGTTAAGGGATGAGCATGTGATTCTAGACAGGCCAGTCAAAATCTTCCTCAGAGTATCTCTGCCAGTCAATGGGGAGGGAGGCTTTTTTTTTGTGCTGGGACTGCTGAGCTGGGAGGATGTGAATCTGGTGCTACCTGGGTTGGCAGGTCTGCCTGTCTACAGAGTCAGATAGAGCCAAGCCATGGAGGAAGGCAGAGCTCTGGATCCACTTGAGCCTCTGAATCCAGCTATACCTGAAGCCACTCCTCTCCCTTGACTCCTTGGTTACAAGAGTCGGTAAAATCCTATCCCACTTCTTTTTGTCCTTTTTTTCCCGCTTTGGTCTCAGCTAATTTGACTTGGCTTTGTGTTTCTTGCAATACAGTGGGCAAACTTGGGAGTTGCCTTTAGCATCTTAGGGCAGCAGAGCGTAGCTCCTCTATATGGTGACCAAGCATGGCAGGTACTGATGATGTCCTGCTGGCCCATGCTGGGGGTCATGGCAGGCTGTTCGCTTACAGGCCAGTGGCTTCCTGCATCGCTCTGCCTGAGGCGTTCTCTGGCTCCAGGACCATGCTTAGCCTGCATATGGTGGGGCTGGGGTGGGCTGAGGTAGGCAATTCTAAAATGCCAGGGAATTAATGTCTCAGGAACGACCCTCTTCCAATGAAGAATGGAGGTGAATGGATACCTACCTTGGCTCCTTTGCCTCTGGGGACAATCTAGTGGCATTCTCTACACAGTCTCTCTGAAAGTCCCCAGAAGGACTGAGTCAGTCATCCGCAGTGGGAACCCGCTCAACAGAGTACCTTTTGTTGGCTTTCCTCTCTGTCCTGTCTCCTTCCCTACTCTGTCATTTGTGATTTCTAGGGTCACCTCCTGAATGAACCTGTACTCAAATCCTTACATCAGGGTCTGCTTTGGAGGGAGCCCTTCTAGGATGTCAATATCTGGAATTTTGATTTTTCTGGGGCTGACTGATCTGGAGATATCTATATTAATTGGAAAGACTGAAATGGCACGATTCAGCCTCAGCAATTTAATGAATTCAATATCTCCCATATTGGACATGGGTTTAAGACAAGCAGGAATATCAGGGGTCTGAGGCTCCACGAAAATGCAGCAGCCATTTTTGCAGTGGAAGTTGGTGGGACAAATGGGGTTGGAACATTTGGGCAATTTGGGGTTGCTTCAGTTTGGTGCTTGGCAGGATACTTGCATTCTCCCATGCGCCCAGGCTCCAGAAGCATCTTTGTACAGACAGGAGCCAGGAGCACTTCAGATTACAGCCGGAGACATGCCTGGTTTCCAGCGGTTGGTCTTGTTTGCCTTTCCCTCTGCCTTTGTTACTGCTCCTTCCTTTCGCTATTCCCGTTTAGTTATGTTTAAACACGTCCTGTGTCACCACCTCAGCAGAGAGGCTGGAGAGCCTGTGACGGTGTGGCTTCCACTTCGTCTCCCCCTGCAAGGCCTTGAGCTCCTAGGCTCAGTGACGGTTCTCCCTGGGCCCCAGCAAAGAGTTGCATCTGTGGGTGGGGGAATAGTTGGCTGGCACAGCTCAGCCTCGCGTCTGCTTTCTCTCCTCCCCGGCAGCTCCCGGAGACTCCCAGTGGGTCCTCCCTGATCCCCCTCCCCTTCTTCCTGGTCACTTCCGCAGTGGCATCTGGGCCACAGACATTGTTTTCTCCTAATTGCATTTCACCCGAGGAGAGCTACGCTAATAGAGGGACTGCAGGAGAGGGGCCTGGCGGAGCTTGGCAGAGTGGCTGTAGCTTCTGCACAGGACTTTGAGAAAAAAGAAAAGGTTCATTAGGGGTACCACTGCCCCCTTCCCACTCTAAGGGCGTGTGCCACTCTAAGGGGAAGGGGGCAGTGGTACCCCGATAAACCTTTTGTGGTACCCCTAATGAGCCTCTTTTCTGTATTTTTTCTTATTCCTTGAGATATAAAAATCAGCTTCCCGTGCACTAAATGTGCAGCTTGATAAAATTTTTTTGTTTGTTTGAGACGGAGTCTCACTCGGTGGCCCAGGCTGGAGTGCAGTGGTGTGATCTGGGCTCACTGCAACATCCGCCTCCCGGGTTCCAGTGATACTCCTGCCTCAGCCTCTCTAGTAGTTGGGATTACAGGCACCCGCCACCACGCCCGGCTAATTTTTGTATTTTTAGTAGAGATGGGGTTTGACCGTGTTGGCCAGGCTGATCTCGAACTCCTGACCTCAGATGATCCGCCCGCCTTGCCTCCCAAAGTGTTGGGATTACAGGCATGAACCACTGCACCCGGCCAATAAATTTTTACATATGTCTATACCTCTGATAAAAATTATATCAGAGAACCTCCCCATCATTCCAGAAGGTTCCCTGGTGCCCTTTCCTGTTAGTACTCCCACCCACAGAGGCAACCACTATTCCTCTATCACCATAGACCTGTATCACCATAGATTGAGTGCCAGCTTTTTCACTGTAAAATGGAATCATCCAGCACTGTTTGCTTCTGTGTCTGGCTTCTTTTCTTTTTTTTTTTTTTTTTTTTTCAGAGACAGGGTCTTGCTCTGTTACCCAGGCTGGAGTGCAGTGGTACAATCACAGCTCACTGCAGCCTTTATCTCCTGAGCTCAAGTGATCGTCTCACCTCTGCCTCCTGAGTAACTGAAACTATGGGCATATGCCACCATGCCCAGCTAATTTGAAAATTTTTTGTAGAGAGGGTCTTGCTTTATTGCCCAGACTGGTCTCAAACTCCTGGCCTCAAGCTCTCCTCCCATCTTGGCTTCCTAAAGTGCTGGGATTACAGGCGTGAGCCACTGCCCCTGTCCTTGGGTCTAGCTCCTTTCACCCCACGTCATCTCTGTGAGTGTGAGTTGTGCTGTGTGTCACAATAGTCTTCCTCCAGTTTTTTGTTGAGATTTTGTTTCGTTCCTTTCCTCACCATCAATGGGCTGAAAGTTAAGGCCCTGCAGGGGATACAAAGCCAGTGACATGCAGATCCAGTTTTGCCCCTATCCACAACCCAGGAGGCAGGCACCTTCTCTCCCAACACAGGGAGGCCCATCTGTCAATTCCGCCAAACCCTGGCTCAGGAGATTGATGCAGCCATGGCATCGGTTTCCTTGTCTATTCCAAGCTGCCGGGGCCAGTCACCTTGGGTTGGAAGCTTTGCTGACTTCTTAAGAGGCAGGAGGAGCCTGGAGCAGTCCCAGATATGGGGTGGGGCTTGGAAATAATAAGTTATGATTTGCAAACATGCCTATGGTGGCAGAAGAGAAAAGTCACTGAGGTCTGGTGACTCTTCCACCACAGAGAAGCATTTCCTTTCCCTCCTGGATTCTATGGTGGCCCCTGACAGCTGCCCCATGCAGGGTCTCCTTTCCTCTGATTCATCAGCTTGCTGCCGTCAACCCGGCTCCCAGGGTCTGCTCTTGTTCTGCCACTCCTCTGCTCACAAACCTTCAGTGGCTCCCTACTCCTTGCTCAAGCCTGCACTCCTCCTGACATTGAATTAAGAATCTCCAGAGACTGAACCGACTGGCTCTCCCTTTCTGTTCTGCCATTACTCTTGGGTGGAAGCTACCTCCCTTTTTGAGCAGCTGAGACTCTGAGCTGGGATTGTGTTGATGAGCATGATCCAGTTCTCTCTCTGCTTTTGACCTGCTGATCTTAGGAGCGCCTCTTCTCTATTGCACTTCTCCAAGAGTTGTCTGGCTAGCCCAGCCTGCCGTGTGTAGCCTTGGTTCCCAATATCACTTCATGGACCAAGAGGCCTGCTCCAGATCCAGCCATCATGACTTCACTCCAGGCTGTGAGAAGGAGGAAAGGGAAGGAGGAGGTGCTGCCTCCTTTCAGGGTTAGTAGTAGTAGTAATAATAATAATAATAATAGCAGCAAATCCCTACGCATCATTTACTGTGTGCCAGTTGCTGTTTCAATTGAGGCCAGGAGTTCATGACCAGTCTGGGCAACATAGTGAGACCCCATTTCTACACAAAATTTAAACAAATTCACTAGGTGTGGCGGTATGTGCCTATAGTCTCAGCTACTCAGGAGGTTGAGGTGGGAGGATTGCTTGAGCCCAGGAGTTGGAGGCTGCAGTGAACTATGATTGTGCCACTGCACTGCAGCCTGGGTGACAGAGTGAGATCCTGTCTCAAAAGCAAAACAAAACAACCCCTCCCTGCAAAAAAAAAAAAACAAAAAAAACCCAAAAAACAAAAACAAACAAACCAAACAACCCCCCTGCAAAAACTCCCCCCAAAACAAAGAAAAACCAAGTGCATTTAATTCTCATGTAACTCTATGAAGTAGCTACTATTATTAGCCCCATTTTACAAATGAAGAAAGGAAGGCACAGAGAGGTTAAGTAGCTTGGGCAGATCACACAGCTAGGAAGTATTTGAGCCAAGATTTGAATTCAGACAGTCTCATGCCAGTGTCTGGGCTCATAAGCCCTCTGTTGTGCTCCTCACTTCCCAGGAGTGATAGTACACCCCTGGGATAGTACACTCCTTTTACAACCCAGTGACCAGAATTTGGACCATACCTAACTGCAAAGGAGCCTGGCAAATGCTGTCTTTGCTCAAGGCGGCTATATAAGCAGGTAAAATTTGGGAGTAATCCAACTGAGGAAGAAGGCAGAACAGATCAGTCCCTGACCCAGGTGGCTATTGTCATTTACTGCATGGCCTTGTTTATTCAGTTAGACCACAAGCTTCTTGAAGTTGGGCTCCTAGTCCTCAAGAAGGTGTCTCATGGGGGCCCTGAGTGGGAAATGGCCCCCTTTACTTGCTGTGGAATTTTTTTTTTTTTTTTTTTTGAGATAGAGCCTTGCTCTGTTGCCCAGGCTGGAGTGCAGTGGCGCCATCTCGGTTCACTGCAACCTCTGCCTCCCTGGTTCAAGCAATTCTCCTGCCTCAGCCTCCTGAGTAGCTGGGATCACAGGCATGCACCACCAAGGCTGGCTAATTTTTGTATTTTTAGTAGAGAAGGGGTTTTACCATGTTGGCAAGGCTGGTCTCGACCTCCTGACCTCAGGTGATCTGCCCATCTTGGTCTCCCAAGGTGCTGGGATTACAGGTGTGAGCCACTGTGCCCGGCTGTTGACTTTGAATCCAGAGCAGCTCCTTCTGTGACCCAGAATAATCCCATGGCAAGGATGACTTCATCATCAGTGAACTGATAGTCTGCATTTCTTTTCTTTTCTTTTCTTTTTTCTTTTTTTTTCTTTTTTTCTGTTTTTTTGAGATGGAGTCTTGCTCTGTCACCCAGGCTGTGCAGTGGCATGATCTGGGCTCACTGCAACCTCTGCCTCCAGGGTTCAAGTGATTGTCCTGCGCCAGCCTTCCAAATAGCTGGGACTACGTGTGCCACCATGCCCGGCTAATTTTTGTATTTTTAGTAGAGACGGGATTTCACTATGTTAGCCTGGCTGGTCTCGAACTCCTGATCTCAGAGGATCCACCTGCCTCGGCCTCCCAAAGTGGTGGCATAACAGGCATGAGCCACTGTGCCTGGCCGATAGTCTGCATTTCTATGTGAAAGGTCCCATGTATGGAATGTCAGTAGAGTGCCTATGACGACCCTTTTCATTTTGAAACTGTCTCTTGCCTTGGCTTCCAGGACACCACTGTGTCTGGGTTTCCCTCAGGGGCCTCGGAGGCTCCCTCTTTGTCTCTCTTCCTTGACCTCCTCCTTAGCCGACCGCTATGAGTTGGTCCGTCGTAGGGCTCAGTCTTTGGGGCCTTGTGTTCCTATCTTGGCCCCTCTCTCCCGATGATCTCATTTCCCTTCATGACTATTTATTTGTTTATTTTTGAGGCAGGGTCTGGCTCTGTTGCCCAGGCTGGAGTACAGTGGTGCAACCACAGCTCACTGCGGCCTCGACCTCCTGAGCTCCTGTGATCCTCCCCGCTCAGCCTCCTGAGTAGCTGGGACCACAGGCATGTGCCACCACACCCAACTAATTTTTTTATTTTTCTGTAGTGATGGAGTCTCCCTATGTTGCCCAGGCTTTGTCATGGCTTTTAAAATGCTGCGCATTTACTAATAACTGGAGATCAGACCTCTTCCCAGAATTCCAAATACCACAGCCTATCTGCCTACTGACATCCCATGTGGTGGTTTCACTGGTGTCACAAACCCCATGTGTCCAAAGTGGAACACCTGATCTCCACACCCCCAGCCCTAACCTACTTCTCTAGTGTTTCCCACCGTAGTCGATGGCTTCTCCAGCTCTCCAGTGGCTCCTTCTAGAAACCTGGGGGCCATCCTTGATACCTCATTCAACTCAACTCTAATCCCTGACCATCTTACCTGCAGCAAGTCTCTCAAGTCCATCCACTCATCGCCATGGCCGTTGTCCCTTCTTCATCCAGTCCCCTGCCTCTCTCTCCAGAACCACTGCATCAGCCATTCACCAGGTCTCCCACATTCACTCCTCCAATCCATTCTCCACAGTGCAGCATGAGAGACCTCAAAAAACTGATAAGCAAAGGCAAATCTGATCATCCACTCTCCTGCCCTCTGCCCTTCAGTGACTCCCGAGTGCATGTGCACAGCATGCCCACGTGGCCCATAAAATCTAGATGCTCTAAGTCCTCCCTGTCTCTTCAATCACATCGTCAGCCTTGTTCCAGTTACAGCTGCTGTAGAGCAAAGTAGCCCAAACTTAGCAGCATAAAACCACCACCATTTTCTTACGCTCATAGATTTTATGGGCCAGGAATTTGCACAGGGCATCATGGGAACAGCTTATCCCTGCTCCATGACATCCAGGGCCTCAGCTGGAAGCCTTGAAGGCTGGGGGCTGGGGCCATCCAAAGGCTTGTGCACTCACATGGCAGGAACCTGGCATGGGATGACTTGAAGACCAGGACTGCTGATTAGAGCACTTACGCTGACCTCTCTGTGTGTGTTGGGCTTCCTTACAGCATGGCAGCTTCAGAGCAGTTATACTTCTTTAGTGGTGGCCCAGGGACCCAAGCACCTATGTTCCAGCAAAAAAGGTCCAAGCTGATTTTCCTTTCTGACCTAGCCTTGAAAGTCGGCCAGGTACAATGGCTCACACCTGTAATCCCAGCACTTTGAGAGGCTGAGGTGGCCAGATCACCTGAGGTCAGGAGTTCGAGACCAGCTTGGCCAACATGTTGAAACCCTGTCTCTACTAAAAATACAAAAATTAGCCAGGCATGGTGGCACATGCCTGTAATTCCAGCTACTCAGGAGGCTGAGGCAGGAGAACCTCTTGAACCTGGGGTGCGGAGGTTGCAGTGAGCCAAGATTGTGCCACTGCACTCCAGCCTGGGTGACAGAGCAAGATTCTGTCTCAAAAAAAAAAAAAAAAAAAGTCGCATGGTGTCACTTCCACCTGGATTTAAGGGAAGGGGACATAGACCCCAACTCTTCATTGGAGGAAGAATGCCAAAGTCACATTGTGGAAGAGCGTGCTTTAGAAGACACCCCTTGCCACATGTCCCTTCCTCCTTGCTCTCTTGGCCCCTGCTACTCTGGCTTTTTTGTTAGTCTCCTCAAGGCTCCAAACTTTTTCCTTCCTCTGCCACTCTGCATCTGCTATTCTCCCTTTTCTCCCCCTGGCTAGCTGTAGGTCCTAGCTGAAATGTCACTATCGCCTGCCATCTGAAGCAGGTCCTTGCTCTATTCCTCCACTGTTTTCATGACTATTCCCCATCATACTTTCCATAGCTTCTAATTGTAGGTGCTTTTGCATGTTTAGTTGTTGAGTTTCTGTCTCCCCCGCCATAATGTAAGCTCCACCAGTGTGGGGACCAAGCCTGTTCCGTTCACTGCGGTGTCACCAGAGCAGAACATGGGGACTGGCATGCAGAGGAGAAACCTTTAGAGTCTTCAGGCAGGTTTTGGGGAAGAACTGTCCACAGGCTATGACCTGTTATGCAGGGCACTCTACACCGGGCCTATCTCAGGGGACGGAGTGGTTTTTTTGGGGGTGGAATGGGGAGGATGAGCTGAAAAGGAGATGATCACAAGAGAGGCAGTGTCTGTCTCAGTTCTGGTCCCTCCGTCTGAGGCTGGTGATGCCAACAGACCCAGGCAGCCTGCGCTGTGCCTGCTCCCCTCCCCAGCCCCTCAGCACCTTTTCACTGGGCTCATTCACTTTGGCCTCCCTGGTCCACCATTGCTTTTTACCCATTGGATCTCCTGCTAGGCACACCTTTCTTACTCCCCCACTAGTAAACTCTAGAACTTTCTTGGCCCTCCCAAGGCTGCATTAGGCTGCCCTGCACCTTCCTTCCCTAACTATTCATGCATATGCTCACTGGCTTGGAGGCTTTTTGAAGAAAAGGTCAGGGCCCACGGCAAGCCCCATAAATGGTGGGTGATAGATGGGCCACACTGTCTCGGTGGTGTTCAGGCTGTCCACAGCCCCTCAGCTCTGCTGTGGGCGGGTCCTTTGTTTTGGAGATCAGTCCTGGGCCCCCTGTAGGCTTTGGGTGGGCTAGGTGGGGGAGGAAGATCTGGAAGCCAAGTTAGTCTTCCAGTGGGGGGCCTGGCCTTATTAGAATGCCTTCATCTTGACTCAGACCGGAAGTCGCTCGTTCCTGCATGATTATATTAAGCTTTTATGATGGGGATCTGGGCGGCTTGCAGCAGCATTTTGCAGGAGCAGACTGCATTCCTGGTGTCTGGGTTTACCTTCCCTCTCAGTCTGTGGCCTGGAATGCTGGGTCTGTGGACAGGTCCCCTGCCAAGCCCAAGTCTAGCTGTGGGGTCCCCCTGCCTGGCAGTGTGAGTTGCCAGGGGTACGTTCATGATTGACTGACTCCTGCCTGCTGGGCAAGAAGGTGGAAGCCTGGGCCAGAAAGATGGCCAGATTCCCCCTTTTCCAGCTGACACCTGGTTTGGGGGCACTGACCCAGCCTGCAGGAACCTCCTGGCACAGCACTGACTAGGGGGCCCTAGGCCTCTTGACCTGGGCATCACACCTAGGTTCACCCTGTGCTTTTCCCCCTAGGTACAAAGACGGCTGTTTGCTTCACACACACAGCTGGGGCGTGTGTGTGTGTGTGTGTGTGTGTGTGTGTGTGTGTATGTAGAGGGCCTTTCTTTCTTTTTATCTTTCTTTTTTGTAGAAACCTGTTTCCTGCTATGTTGCCCAGGCTGGTCTTCAATTTCTGGCCTCAAGCAATCCTCCCGCCTCGGCCTCCCAAAGTGCTGAGATTACAGGCATGAACCACCACATCCAGCTCCTTTCTTTTCTTTTCTTTTTTTTTTTTTGAGACGGAGTCTCGCTGTGTCACCCAGGCTGGAGTGCAGTGGTGCGATCTCGGCTCACTGCAACCTCCGCCTCCTGGGTTTAAGCGATTCTCCTGTCTCAGCTTCCCAAGTAGTTGGGATTACAGGTGACACTCTCCTATCACTCTCCTTCCTGATACAGCTTTTCTCCCTAGAGGGACCACGCCTGCAGCCTGGCCATAGGGCTCATGGCCTTTCTCTCTGCGCTAATAAGCACACACAGGGATTGTTGTGTACAAATGAACTCATATGGATTTGCAATCTCCGCCTCCCGCGTTCAAGGAATTCTCCTGCCTCAGCCTCCTGAGTAGCTGGGATTACAGGGGTTTCACAATGTTGGTCAGGCTGGTCTCGAACTCCTAACCTCATGATCCACCCGCATTGGCTTCCCAAAGTGCTGAGATTAAAGATGTGAGCCCCCGTGCCATCTACTTTTTGAATTAAAACAATACAACGCTTAAAAAAGTTTACAAAGCAATGCATACCCTTTGCGAAAGGCTAAGGAGACAGGGAGAAATAATTATAGTCGTTATATTTGTTGATTCTGTTACAAGTTGCATATCCCTTATCCTAAATCCTGGGACCAGAAGTGTTTTGGATTTTGGATTTTGGAATATATGCATATGCATGATGACATATCTTGGGGTTGGGGCCCAAGTCTAAACACAAAATTTATTAATGTTTTATATATACCTTACATGCATAGCCTGAAGGTAATTTTAAACAATATTATTAATAATTTTGTTCATGAAACAAAGTTTTGATGGTCTTTTGACTGCAGCCCATCACGTGGGGTCAAGTGTAGAATTTCCTACTTGTGGTGTCATGTTGGCATTCAAAAAGTTTTGGACTTTGGAGCATTTCAGATTTTTGGTTTTCAGATTAAGAATGCTCAACCTCTGCTACATGTGCCTGGCACTGTTCTGAGATCTTGATTTGTATAATCTCATTTAATCTTCACAATATAGTACACTGGAGAAGAATGATGGCCCCATTTTACAGGTGAAGAAACTGAGTAACTGAGAGGCTAGCTAATCTGCCCTAAATCACACAACTAGTAAGAGGAGAGCTAGGATAGAGGCAAATCAATTCACCCATGACCCCATTTTTCCTAGAGAAGGCCACTGTTAAGATCTTAGTATTTGTTAATTGTGTTATGCGTATACGTGCATGTGTTTGTGTATGCCCATAAAAGAGGACCTTTAATTACAGATATGTGACAAAATCTCATCCCATGACAATTTCCTCCTTCCTCTTTTTCCTCTTCCTTGCTTTGGCTTTGATTGGGACCTTTCCCCCTACTTTTGAGGGATTTTCCAGGACACATCTGGAGAGTCTCCTTTGTGCAGATCAGGAAGCCAGGATCTTGAGTAAAAAAGAAGGCCTTTGCTGAAGCAGAGGAAATCAGGAAGACCACCTGATGGCAAGGTTCTTGGAGGGAAGGGACCCCCAGAGGTGACACGAAGGTGGGAAGCACAAAAGTTGCCAGGCCGTGGGGGTCAGTGAGTGACTTGGCCAAAGATGCTACCCCTGGCTTCTTCGATGCTGCAGGGACCAGGCCTGTGTCCAGTTAGGCTGAGTTGAACCCTGTGACCATTTTGAAAAAAGGGCTGTGGACAGAGTAATAGAGAATGTGTTCTGGATACAGAAGCCAGAAGTCATCTCAGCTTTGAGGAGGGCCGGCCAGGAGCCAGAGTTCGGGGGAGCGCTGGCCCCCGGCTTGCAGAGCATCCAAGCTCTCTAGGCCTGCCCTCGACCCCCCAAGCCCTTGTTCTCACCCCACCCCACCCCACCCCTGGCCCCTCACCTTCCATAGCTGCACACTCCTTATTGTTCAGGAACAAAGGCAGTTCAGATTTTTGAAAAAGAAGGAGAACAAATAAACTCCGCGGAACTCATCCTGCTTGTAAGTGAGCGGTTGGCTCTGGCCCCCGACTTGGGGAGTCATGCAGGCCCCGGTGGTGGTGTCGGGAGGCGGTGGCGGGGGCGAGCCTTGGGACAGCTTAGCTGGAAGGGAGCGGGGGCAGGGAGGTGCAGCGAGATAGGAACCGTTGGTGATTTATGGCGCCAATAAGCACAATGGCTCAGTCTTGTGGTTTCCCCTCAAGAAGTGTCTGAGCGCAGCCCCCTCGGAGCATCACCTGTGTGTGCTGAGGTCAGGAGCCCAGAGTCTCTGCACTCCACCAATGGGTGTTCTCCCCACCCCCCGCTGGGGGCTCAGGGAGAGCCCCTACCTGGGTCTGAAGGACGAGGGGAAGATGTACAGGCATGATGTGGAATGTGGCTTCAATCAGGAAGGTGCAGGGGGACAAGTTGGTGAGCAGAAGGGTCTGGCTTCCTCTTAGGGACAGAGCCCAGGAGGCATAGACTGGGAGGTTATTTTGGATAATCAGCCAGTGAGTAAATTACATTTTGGCGGCCGTCTTGCTGCTTTGAGCTTCAGCCAGCCTGCCCCGGATTGTCCCAGACTAGAATTCTGGGGTGCTGGAGGTACCAACATTTGTTGAGTGTCTACTATGTGCTGGGTGCTGGGCTAAACCCTGAGCGCTTCACTTCTGTTCTTTAAAGTTTACAATGCCACCCTGCATAAGTACTACTATTAGTGTCATTTTTCAGATAAGGAAAGTGAAGCCCAGAGAGCTCAAATAGCTTACCCGAAGTCCACGGCTAGTAAGCGGCAGAACTGGGATTTGAACCTAAATTTGTCCAAATCTAGAACCTTTGCTTTTAAATGCTTCACCTGAGGGATCTCAAGTTATCTTAAGAACCAAGGAGCCCTAGCATGCTTCAATGCTTAAGGGTTGAGTTTGCTAAGGGGCAGGCCTGGCAGAGGCGGTGGGGTGGGGTGGGGGACAAAGAGGACACGGAAGCAGGTCTCCAGAAGCCCTCCAAAGTGAACCTAGACTACTCTCTAAACAGCAGACTGTTTCCAAAGCCTGTGCAGTCTGGGGTCCACTATGACCAATTGATCATCTGCTGGTAGGCAATTGGCACACTCACCTTGAAGACTAAGACATTTTTCTTTCTGAAAGTTTGACTTCAGGACTAACTCCATCTGGCCTGTTGCCTTCCAGTGCTGTTCCTGACTGCAGAGAGAGAGAGAGAGAGAATGCAACGTTGACCTGTAAGCTAGTAGATGTCAAAGTTCTGGCTTCCCACCATGGACTTCAGCCTTGGCCGCTTTCAGCTGTCGGGGTCACTCAGAAGCTCATCTTTGGCCATTTGTTGGGCTAAGAGTGACCAGGAAGATGGTCCTCCTGGGCACAGGTGGCTGTCCTGCCCCTTTCCCCTCCCTCACCCTCCAGCAGGCTCCTGTGTGTCTTACCCCTCCCTCTGCAGCCAGGCACTGAGCAGAGATGTTTCCCTCTCCTCTAGGAGCTCAGGTGCTGGAAACAGCACAACCTTTGCTTGAGGGAAACGCGGAACCAGCCCGAACGGAAATGTTGTCAAGAATCCCAGTGCCCATTACTTCCCTTTGCTAGTGCCACTTTAACAGCTTGAGCCTTCCCCTGTGGGCTTGCTGGGGCAGGTCAGGAGAGTCTCTTGCCAGTGCTGGGCCACCGGCTCCTGGCAGGCTGGAGAGACCTGGCCCTGCAGGTAGGCTGCACGGCCGCCCAAGAAGGCTGTTACCCGGCTGCCTGGGCCCCTCCAGGCAGTACCAGCATGCTCTCCGATGGCCCGAGCGAGGTCCTCTGTGTGTGGGGAGGTACAGGCGGGCCCTACTGACTGCAGGCCCCTTTTTTGCCATTCACCGGCTGCTCTCTGCACCCCAGGTCCACCCCGGGCAAAACCTTGGCAAGATGGCACTGGGGGGTGAAGGGTTGTACAGCCACAGGTTCTCCCTGGGAGGGCCTGGCTGGCGGCGAGTCAGTGAACCCCCAGCAGTTGAGTCCATTCCTCTTGGAGAGCTTAGTGATGTCCCCACAGTCAGTGGCCTCCAGGCTGCTGGGAGGGAAAGAGCCATGGAAGAGGCTGCCTGCCTCCTGGTGATGGCTCAGAGAAGGGGCGCTCCCCAGGGCCTGGCCGCTACCAGCCGCACGAGCCCCGAATGGACATACGCAGATTTGTTTTTCATCTGCGACTGAGAGGTTTTCAGGCCCGTTTGGCATGAAGATTTCCCTGGCTCTCAGTAAACCAGCACTCTGGGGCGTGACAGACCTAAGTGACTGGCATGTACAAGGCCCGTGCTACACAGAGCCACCAGGAGGGCCACCAGCAGGCAGGCTGGCAAGGCTGGGTGACAGCATGAGTTTTGGAGTCAGATGGAAGTGGGTTCAAATTTTGGCTTCATACTCTTGTGAGTTATTTTCCTTCCCGGCTCCCTAGTCTCCTGGTCTGGAAAATGGGGACAATAAGAGATTCCTTCCAGGGTTACTGGGAGACTTCAACTGGATAGCACTTGTAAGAGCTGAGGCTGGATCCCTGTAATCCCAGCACTTTGGGAGGCCAAGGCAGGAGGATTGCTTGGGCCCAGGAGTTTGAGACCAGTCTGGGCAACATAGCAAGACACCATCTCATGTTTTGTTTTGTTTTGTTTTTTTTAATTTTAATTTTAATTTTTGAAAGGGAGTCTCACACTCTCTCCCAGGCTGGAGTGCAGTGGTGCGATCTTGCCTCACTGCAACCTCCATCTCCTGGGTTCAAGTAATTCTCCCACCTCAACCTCCCGTGTAGCTGAGATTACAGGTGTCTGCTACCATACCCAGCTAATTTTTGTATTTTAGTAGAAACGGGGGTCTCACCATGTTGAACAGGTTGGTCTCGAACTCCTGACCTCAAATGATCCAACTGCCTTGGCCTCCCAAAGTGCTGGGATTACAGGCGTGAGCCACCATGCCTGGCTGTCATTTTTTTTTTAATTGAGCTGGGCTCGATGCCAGGCACATGGCAAGTGCTCAGGGATGTAGCTGCTGTGACTCTTACTGGGTGCTTTGTCTCCCATCCTTGGCAAGTACTTCCTCCTTGGTCTTCCTTGTTTGCCCACCATCTTTCTTCAGGTGCAAGGTGTTCTCAGGCAGCCACAGGGGCTGGGAGGAGAACTTACCTGATAAACTTATTCTTAACCGGCAACAGGATCTGAAAGTGTTAATGTCGGGAGTATTTGCTTTTTTTTTGAGACAGGGTCTCTGTCTGTTACCCAGGCTGGAGTGCAGTGGCCCGATCTTGGCTCACTACAACCTCCACCTCCTGGGTTCAAGGGATCCTCCCACCTCAGCCTCCCAAGTAGCTGGGCCTACAGGCATGCGCCACCACATTCAGCTAATTTTTTGTGTTTTTAGTAGAGACAGCGTTTTGCCATGTTGCCCAGGCTGGTGTTGAACCTCTGACTTCAAGTGATCCTCCCGCATCAGCCTCCTAAAGTGCTGGGATTACAGGTGGGGGCCACTGTGCCAGGCCAGGTATTTGCATTTTAACCCACCTCAACCTCATGGGAGGAATTTATTCGTTCAATAAACATTTACTGAGATATTATCTTAGACTAAGCTATTATCATCACTAAGCCCCCGCCATGTGCCGGGCAGACTTGTTATCTGATGTCATCTTTATAACCAGCATTAGGAAGAAGATTTAGTACTCTTCCCATTTTACAGATGAAGAAACTGAGGTTCTGAGTCCTGAAGTCTCATAGCTGTGCCCAGATCTAACTGATGCTAGTACCTACTTCTAAGCCACAGGCTCTGAGCTGGTCCTGGGGCTGCAAACAGGAATAAACCCATCCCTGACTGCAACGAACATCCTGTCCATGGATGGAGACAGGCAAAGAAACCCGATTCCTAACATGCAGCAATAGCAGTAGACATGGGGTTTTGTGGGCACAGAATAGGACATACCAGGGGGCCTTTGGGAACATATGGCTAGGAGCATTAACCCATGTTCTCTATGTGGATCCAAAGCCATGCAGAATAGAATTTATTCTCCCACCTTTTGAGGGATCAGCCTACCCATCTAGAATCATCCCTAGAACAGCCTTTCTCTCTCTCTCTCTCTTTTTTTTTTTGTTTTAAGACAGGGTCTCACTCTGTTGCCCAGGCTGGAGTGCAGTGTTGCAGCTCAAGTGATCCTCCCACTTTAGCCTCTGGAGTAGCTGGGACCACAGACACAAGCCACTACGCCTGGCTGATTTTTTTTTATTTGTAGAGATGAGGTCTCACTATGTTGCCCAGGCTGATCTTGAACTCCTGGCCTCAAGCAATCTTCCTGCTTCAGCCTCCTAAAGTGCTGAGATTACAGGCATGGGCCATTGCACCCAGCTGAACAGCCTCTTTCAAATGTCGAATTACTTCAAGGGCATACTTTGGAATCAAGAGATGTTTCTCTATGTTGTTGCCCCCAACTTCCTTTTTTTTTTTTTTTTTTGAGACAGAGTCTTGTTCTGTCACCCAGCCTGGAGTGCAGCGGCATGATCTCGGCTCACTGCAACCTCCGCATCTCAAGTTCAAGTGATTTTCCTGCCTCAGCCTCCTGAGTAGCTGGGATTATAGGCACCTGCCACCATGCCTGGCTAATTTTTGTAATTTTAGTAGAGATAGGGCTTCCCCATGTTGCCCAGACTGGTCTCGAACTCCTGACCTCAAGTGATCTGCCTGCCTTGGCCTCCTAAAGTGTTGGGATTACAGGCATGAGCTACCGTGCCCAGCCTCGCCTCCCCCAACTTCTTTTTGTTGTTGTTGAGACACAGTCTTGCTCTGTCGCCTAGGTTGGAGTGCAGTGGCACAATCTCGGCTCACTGCAACCTCTGCCTCCCAGGTTCAAGCGATTCTCCTGCCTCAGCCTCCTGAGTAGCTGGGATCACAGGCGTGCACCACCATGCCTGGCTAATTTTTGTATTTTCAGTAGAGGCAGGGTTTCACCATGTTGGCCAGGCTGGTCTCGACTCCTGACCTCAGGTGATCCGCCTGCCTTGGCCTCCCAAAGTGCTGGGGTTACAGGTGTCAGCCACCTCGCCCGGCCTCCTAACTTCTTATATATGCCTCCCAAGATAATTGAGGCATATATACAAGGCTATATGTATATGATTATATATAAATGTGTTATTTTTAAAAAAGGCAAGTGATAGCACTGTGAGTGGACAGTACAACAGGAGAACAGTGTGTATAGTAAAAAGCAAGTCCCCCTCCTGGCTCTATTTTCCTTCTTGAAGGCTATCCCAGCTGCCAACTTCTAACACAAGGTTATACACATATGTCCGTTTTAAAAAGACACATGATGGCGTATCATAAACATACCATAAAATTCCCTATTTCCTGTTTTTTCACTTAACAGTATAATCTCACCCAACATTCTGCACCAATAACTATAGTTCTATTGCATTCTCTTTAATGGCAGCGTAACACCTTTTATGGGTATAACAGACTTTGTTTAACCAGTTTCCTATCAATGGATTTTAACTCAGGTTGTTTCTGGTCATTTTTAGTTACAAATCGTCCTGTCATGAAGATCCCTTTACATAGGCTTTTACTCACCTATGGTATACCTGTACACCTTTGTTGGAGAAAAGGGTATGCATTTTAACAAGGAAAACCATTAACATATACCTGGCTATGTCAAATTCATGCCTAAAATCCCATCCAAAGAAATGAATCACTAAGGGTGATATCCTGACCATCAGCAAAGGACACCATTTCCTCAAGTGTAGCCTGCCTGCCCACCTTGAGAGTGGCCTCCCCTTCTCTCCAGTTCCCAAGCCTGAGTACCAGTGAGCAGAGGAAGCTGGGGTACTCTGGCTCCTGAACCCCTCTGGGGAGGGCCCAACTGCGTTCTCTGTGGGCAGAAGTTCCCTCTCTAATCAGTTTTCCCACTGCATTTCATTGGCGGCCAAGAGAGGCTTTCATAACTCTTGCTATCTTTACAATATGTCGTTCAAATTTAAAACATGCTAAAAGGGAGAAAATATTTATAGAATTTTTCTCTGGAAGAAAAAAAAAACCCTACTTTTAAGCCCAGCCAATGACATTTCTGGAAACCGCAGAGGGAAAACAGCAACAACTCGCAGAAGATAAAATGGACTAATTACACAACAGATCTCTAATTTAAGAAACTAGCTGCATTCTTCTGTTTTTTTTTTTTTTTTTTTTTTTTTTTTTTTTTTTTTTTTTTTTTAGATGACAGAGAATAAAAATACTGGTTTACCAGCTTATTAAAAAAGTCATCCAACAGCTCCTAACCTTCTCTTCTGCAAGATGATGTGTATCTGTTCTCGAGTACACATGGTGGGCCTGCTGGCCTCAGCGAGGGCTGTAGAGAAGGGTCCCTATGGTGGGGTTTCTTGGCCTGTGAAATAGTTTCCCATGGGAAGAACAGGGATCCTGCTGCCTGAGTTATTTAAATCTTGGAGTCTTCCTTCCTTTTCCAAAGCTCTGGGAGCGTCTCCATGGCCACAGCTGTTGTGGACACCCAGCCTAGTGGCCTGGCTTTGGGGTGGCCGAGGTAGGTGTATGTTAACTAGTACCTTGCCCTCTCCCCATAATCCAGCCCTCTGAGCTGCCACCGGGACCCTAACTGGCCCTTTTGAACAAATACCCCAGGTTTCTAGAATAATTCCTTAGCTACAGGGTGGTCAGCAAAGAAATCAGGGACCCCCTCACTTCTCCCTTGTTTCTGTGAATCCCAGCCTGAGCGCTTCCAAACGGGCCACAAAGGGAAGCTTTTCCTAGCTGGAATTTCCAGAAGCCAAAACACAACTGCAGCCAAAACCTCCCTGTGAACTTCGTTTCTGTTTAGATTTTTATGGAATCGGTTTCTCCCAGACACACATCCTGTGGGACCATGCTCCTTCCCCTTCCCTTATTTTTATGTATGAATGGATTATGTTGGCTGTTTAATGGGTTTGCAGCAAACGCAGGCCACCGAGTGGTTTTAATGAGGTCTCTCGCTGGCCAGCCCGTGGCTTTCAGAGGCCTTGAGAGACCCGGAGAGAGGGTTCCCTGGTGCCTGGATGGGATTTGCTCTCTGCTCTCTGCTTGGGAATCTTGGCTACACCGGCGCTACTCTGATTTGCTGGGGGATTTGGGGAAAGTTCTTTAATCTCCCAGGCTTGCAGTGTAGACCTGAGCTAACACCAGCACTGGGGCCTTAGCAGAACCAGCGCGAGGAATCCTTGTGGAAAACAAAGAATAACAGTGAGAAAGGAGCGAGGGGCCCTGAGGGGGCCGTGCTCGCGGGGAGAGGGATGGCTTCTCTGCGGGCCGGAGCCTAGACCTCAATTCTCAGCATGGAGTTCAGCTGCAGTTGGCTAGGCCTCAGTTTCCCTGGTTTGCCTTTTCTTAGTCGGCTCTGATGTGTTGATTTGTGAACTTATTATCCATCTGTCCAGTACACAGAGCCAGCAGGCAGGGTAGGGTGACGGAGGGTGGGTGCAGGGAATGCACATCCAAGGGCTCTAGACAGCCCTGGACCTTCCCTTTGAGCTGTAGGGGCCTGAAGAACAGGCCTTCCCTTTTTGGGGGGATCAAAACTTTCATCTGGAATCGGAGTGCCTCTCTCTTCCCAGTGACCCACTCTTGCTGGGAATGAACACGCCTTGGTTCCTGTGATTGTTTTCTGGGCTGGCCAGGGCGGAATGGAGAATCGTGGCCCCTCCTGCCTCACCTCTCAGCCTTCTGCTCTGCCTGGAGACGCCTTGTCATCTGCATTCCCAAGGGGCCCTGCTGTCATTGGCTGCCAGGAGGACTGACGGATGAGGCTTCCCTAGCAGTGGATCCCCACCCTTCTCCCCCAGGGACCCCTTTTATGAAATCTCTCCCAGGACTCCCAGGTTGACAGTGGCTTTGTGGGGAAGGCCAGAGATTCTTGGCCTATTGGATTCCACTGGGGCTGGGGGGTGGGGGAAGCCACCGACGCAGTGCGAGCATCTCCCTAGCCCATCTCCACTCCCAGGCCTCTCGGCTGCCTGCCCGATGCTATTCAAATTTGCTCTCCGCAGAACTGCCTGAATGGTCTCTTTAAAATGCACATTGGACTCTGTTATTCCCTCCTGAAAACCGTTTGTGGGGTTTCCAGCACCTGGAGATGAAGGCCAAGTTCCTTGCCGTGGTTTATCATCCCCTCTCTGAGCTACCTCTCCAGACTCAATGCTCCTCGCCCTCTGCTGCAGCAACACCAAGCTACTGGTGCGCCCAGCACACCCCACATGGCTGCCCCCCAGTGACTTTCTTTTTTTCTAGAATAATAATGCTCTCCAGCCCCTCCTGACTCGCTCGCAGCCTACTGTCAGGAGGCAGCTTGAGTGTCACCTCCGAGTCTGTCTATAAATTGTTTAGTCATGAATTCATTCATTTGATTGTTTTTCAGTCAATCAGAGAAATGTATAACTGGTAATTACAGCTCTGAATCAGCCTGGAATAGCTTGCCTTAGCCCTCAGGCCTTGCTTGAACCCAGCTAATCGTGAAACTGGAGAGGGGTCCTTTGCGTCAGGGGCCCCGCCCATGCCTCTGCACCCTGCTCTTTGTTTGCCTGGCACACTCACAGATTCCGTACCCCACCCCCCACCCCCCGTGTCCCGGGCATAAGGTGTCCTGATTGCCAAGAGTGAGGGCTGTGCCTCATTTCCTAGCAGTGCAGGCACTTCCCTGCAAGCAGAGGCGTCTGACCTGTTGTTTTCTCCTTTAGGCTTGGTCTCCTAGATCTTGGGGTTCATCCACTCTTGGGGTCCATGGGCCCAAATGCATAGCTCTGTCCTGGGCCTCTCCCCTGAACCACAGCTGCCTCTTCAGTCTCATTGCTCCTTGGGGAATGTTCAGCATGTAGAGCCATGAGGTGGGGCGAGGCCACCAAGGGGCCGGATAAACAGAAGAGATCCAACGGCCTGAGGAAGGCCTGCTGTAAGCCACACTTAAGAAGGTGGCCTTAGATGTCCAGTAGACAGCAGAAACTCAGCACGGCCTGAACCTGCCCCCACACCTGCTCCTCCTTACAGCCTCCTGCAGCCCCAGCGATCCACTTAGCAGTCCAAAACCCATACAATCATCATCTTTTTTTTTTTTGAGATGGAGTATCCCTCTGTTGCCTAGGCTGGAGTGCAGTGGCGCAATCTTGGCTCACTGCAACCTCTGCCTCCCAGGTTCAAGCGATTCTCCTGCATCAACTCCCTGAGTAGGTGGGATTGTAGGTGCCCACCACCATCCCTGGCTAATTTTTGTATTTTTAGTAGAGACAGGGTTTCACCATGTTGGCCAGGCTGGTCTCGAGCTCCTGACCTCAGGTGATCCACTGCCTCAGCCTCCTAAAGTGCTGGGATGACAGGCGCGAGCCACGGCGCCTGGCTGCATATGTACCCTTTTTATGGATCTTGTTTATTGTCTATTCCTCCTCCCATTGGAATGGAAGCCTCCGTGAAAGCAAATATTTCATTTGTTTTGTTCACTGTTGTGTCCTTAGTGCCTAGAACAATGCCTGGCACAGAGCAGGCACTTACAAAATATTCACTGGATGAAAGCAAGAATGGATGGATGGATGGATGGATGGATAGAGTGGCTGGTAGGCAGATGCTCCACTGGCCTCTGTCTTTCAGGCTTCATCTGAAGATGCATAATGCTGGTTGGCCCCTGGTGAGAGACTTGCTCACCATGCCTAGGTCCTCTCGGCATGAGCAGACTCCAAAAGTTCAGTGGTCATCAGTTCTGGAATTTGATTTTTTCTTCCTCAGTGGACTTAAGATGCTCCCTATGTGGACAGTAGAGTGACGGTCCACCATCTTCCTTTTCCTCAGGCTGCAAGCCAGCGTTCACGGCTTTCTCCTTGCTCTGTTGTGGCTCATAACCAGCAGCAGTTCTGCATGACTTACTGCTTGAGCCGTTGCTCTTGGAACATTCTAGAAACCTCATGGGCCCTGGTGAGAGATGTAAAAGTTTTAACTGCAATGTTGGTGCCAGCAGCCCTTGGCACCCTGTAGAGACGAAAGCGAGAGGGCCTTGATTTTTGACCAGCCTTTGCAGGCTGCCTTAGTGGAGACTTTTGCCTCAACCGAGTGAGCATTCCAATTTCAAGATGAAGTGATCAATTTACCTGAAGGCATGGTCCTAAGTGACATTCACTGAGCCAGAGTGTGCAGTTTGCATGTCCATAAAATGGGGCCGGTGATATTGACCTTACAAGGTCGTTGTGAGGAATAAATGAGCAACATAAATTGTGAAATCTATAAAAGTGTCTTGTTTTATTATTATTGATGGTGCTGACTCCCAAGGGAGAGCCTGCTTCTCTGTAGGATGGGGCACTTAGAAGACTTCGGTGCCTTCTGGCAAGGTCCAGCAGCTTCTAGAAGCCTCCTCTGCTCACATTTGGGACTTGGGCATGGCTTAACATCCAGCCTTCTATGACTGGAGGGTGGCTTCTCTTTTCTGACGGTCTCTTGGGGTCTCTAGCTGGCTCTTGATGTGGAAACGGTGTGTGGGAAGGGAATGACCATTGACCTTTTTTAGATTTTTCATTGTTTTCATTTGTATCTCCTGGTGTGCTGAGAGTTTATTAACCAGCGAAGGGACTATGAAATCCAAGCCTGCTCTTGCTCACTGAGAAAAAAAAAAGGAACATGAGGAAGCAGCCTGTAGGGGTGGAGACGGCACTGGTCTGGAAGTCTGGACATTCGGGTCTAGGTCTCATTTCTCTCCTTCCCTTTGTCAACTTTAGGCATGGCAGGTCACCTTGCTAGGCCACAACTTCCTGTAAAGAAGGGAGCTTGGGGTAGATGATCCTGTTCTGAGCCGGTGTGGTCTTATAACTACCGCTTTTAAATGATAATCATATCACTGCTGGAAATAAAATTCAGCTGTTGTTCTCTCTTTTCAAAGTGGTTGCCCATCCTTTGGAATTTCTGGGGCATCTCACCTGCAGTCCTTCCAGTATATACCCAAGACTTCCTTTCTCTCTGCCTGAGGGTATTTTCTAGTCACGGGCATGCCCTCGGCCTGGAAAGTGACAGGGGAGGAACTGCCTCTAACATGAACTCTCTCTCTCTTTTTTTTTTTGGAGAGAGGCAGGGTCTTTCTCTGTTGCCCAGGCTGGAGTGCAGTGGCACAATCAGCTCACTGCAGCCTTGACCTCCCAGGCTCAGGTGATTCTCCCACCTCAGCCTCCCGAGTAGCTGGGACTATAGGTGCACGTCCTCATGCCTGGATAATTTTTGTATTTTTGTAGAGATGGGGTCTCCCTATGTTGCCCAGGCTGGTCTCAAACTCCTGGGTTCAAGCAATCCTCCTGCCTCAGCCTCTCCGAGTGCTGGAATTACAGGTGTGGGCCACTGCACCTGGCCAAGTGAACACTTGATCAATGGGGGATCCATGGGTGCATCAGCATCCCATCTTCCTTGCCCTTTGGTGGGATAATTCTGTAGTGCGCTCCCCCAGCGAAGCCCCCTGAGAGCCTGAGCCCCAGTTGCCCACAGAAAACTCCCGCTCCTCATTGCATCTTCTATTGGTGTTCTGCTTACCCATGATCACCTCCTTCTATGGGCTGAAGTGTGTCCTGCCAAATTCATATGCTGAAGCCCTAATCCCAGGACCTTAGAATGTGACTGTGTTTGGAGTTAGGGCCTTTAAAGACATGATTAAGTTAAAATAAGGCAATTAAGGTGGAGCCCTAATCGAAATATGCCTGGTGTCCTTACGAGAAGAGGAAATTTGGACACAAAAAGAGACACCAGGAGAGTGTGCGCAGAGGGACAATTGTGTGAAGGGACAGTGAGAAGGCAGCTATCTGCAAGCTAAGGAGAGAGGCCTCAGAGGAATCTGTCTCTGTTGGCACCTTGATCTTGCACTTCCAGCCTCCAGAACTATGAGAAAACTAATATCTGTCGCTTAATCCACCCAGCCTGTAATATTTTGTTATGGCAGCCTGAACAAACTCATATACCTCCCAAATAAGCTGCCCAGTCCCAAATCGTTGACCCAGAGTCTGCTTTTGGGGAGAAAGAAAATTAGGACATCATCAATCAGGGACAAAAGGTTAGTGCTATGCTAAGGTCTGCAGGGCCTTCTTTGGGGCGTTAAAGATCCAGTCCCCAGGGTGGGGTCTGAGAGCAGTTTGCAGAGAAACCAGCTCATCCTCATTTGGCAGAAAAGGAGACAAAGACTCAGAGACGTGAAATAAGTCAAAAACATCGTCATATTCACCTTCTCATTTGGATCTGAAGCTGGTTCATTGAGAGGAGGTGGAATCACATGGAGAAATGTACGCCAGGAGTCGGGGCTGGGATAATGTGTGTTACGCAGTACATGAATACAAATGCTTTTATTCACGTGAAATTGCTTCAGAATGAAGGGCTGCTCGAAAACTGACCCCCAAATGGAGCATTTTGTGTTACAAAATAAAATTGCATCCCTTTGGCTCTGAGAAAAATGCACACTGCCCTCATCTGAAATGTGGTGATAATTATATGCCACATTATTCATCCTGTGTCATTTCTGGTCACATTCAGCATTTGGCATAGAGGCAATTTAGGGTGTGCTCAAAACAAAGGCAGTCACACAAAAGGCACGGGGATGTATTCCAGGCAGTCAAGGTAAGTGGTACAGTGCACGGAACCTCAAGGTTCGCTTTCTCCCAGGATGACACAACTGCAATTTCAAATGTTTTCTGTGTAGGAGGACCAACTTTCACATGCTTTTTAGGGAAAAGGAAACCAAGTTAAATAATGCACCAATATCAAAGCAGCAGGTGTGTGTGTGTGTGTGTGTATGTGTATGGGTGTGCTTGTGTGTGTGTGAGGCCAAGAAAGTCAGGGTTACATGCTCTGGCCTGAGAAGACTTGGAGGTGAGGGGAGTACTAGTTATTAGTGTAGTAGTGTTAGGAGATTAGTTATAAGCTACGTTAATTGTCTGTTGCTGTGTAACATATTACCCCCCAAACTTAGCAGCTTAAAACAACAAACGTTTATTATTCCTCACACTGTCTGAGAGTCATGACTCTGGAGTGGCTTAACTGGGTGGTTCTGGTTCACAATCTCTCCTGAAATGCAATCAAAATCTCAGCCAGGGTTGCAGTCATCTGAAGGCTTGACCAGGGCTGGGGGATCCACTTCCAAGGTGGTTCACTCACACAGCGACTATAGGAGGCCTAGAAGATCCTTCTCCAAGCTCATTCATGTGGTTCCTCGTCACATGGGTCTCTCCATAGGCTGCTGGTGCCCTCATGACATGTCAGCTCATGACCCAAGAGACAGTGAGCCAGAGAGAGCCCAAGACAAAAGTCACAGTCTTTTTAACCTAATCTCAGAAATGCTATCCTATCACTTCTGTACTATTTTTTTTTTTTTTTTTTTTGAGACAAAGTCTTGCTCTGTCACTGACGCTGGAGTGCAGTGGCACAATCTCAGCTCATTGCAACCTCTGCCTCCTGGGTTCAAGTTATTCTCCTGCCTTAGCCTCCCAAGTAGCTGAGATTACAGGCGCCTGCCATCACGCCCTGCTAACTTTTGTATTTTTGTGGAAATGGGGTCTCCCTATGTTGCCCAGGCTGGTCTCAAACTCTTGGCCTCAAGTGATCCACCCGCCTCAGCCTCCCAAAGTGCTGGCATTACAGGTGTGAGCCACCACACCAGGCCTCATTCTATTTGTTAGAAGCCCGTTCCTCACTCCAGCCCACACTCAGAGTGAGGGGATCCCACAAGGGTGTGAATATCAGGAGGTAGAGATCATTTGGGGACAATCTTAGAGGCTGCCTGCCACAGGGAACAGGCCCTTTGTCAGCCTCACTGTCCTAGAAGGTTCTTGGGCCTGAGAAGGTTCCCTATCACTACAAGTGAATGTGGAGGAAAAAACATCACGTGTGGGACTTGGGAGATCTTGGTTCTTGCCCCGACATTGCCATTTCTGGCCTGTGTCTCAGAGCAACCTCTCGAAGACTCAGTTTCCCCATCTGTAATATAGGGACAATAGTGCTGACCCTATTTGTGAGGCAGGGCTAGTTGGATGACACGAGCTGCATAATGCTACAAGGTAGAAGGAATGACAGTTGGTGGCCTCAAGAACATTCCCTTCTGTACCTAACCTGCTGTGCCTGCGGGATTGGAAAACCCAGGACAGAGGGCCCAGGGTCTTTCTGCTTATGTGGGTGACAGTTTCCACCGTGGTGCACTTCCCTGGTCACTCCAGCCTCTAGGGGCTTAAGGGTCAGAGTGGCAAAAGCCTGAACAGTCATTAAATAACTGACCATTAACTGGTGTCACTCTGAGGCCCTCAGCCCAACAGTGACCGTCTAACAGTGATCCACAAACCGCATCCCTCGAAAGCCAATGCCTGGTCCTTCCCATGTCCTCAGTCTCCGTGAGTCCCCCTGACTCTGTCCTGTCACCTCTTCAATGGCCAGAATGTGCAAGAAAATCCTTTAATAGTTTGGTACTGTCTGAATGCTCTTTTCATTTCTGGTTCTAAGTATTTTATATTTCCTCTGCTGAGTAATAAATAAATGAAATTTCCTTTTCGTGAGAGGTCTTGTGGGCCAGAGGTCTTCAGGAGAGGTAGGGAAGGCCCGGCAGCCCCTGTGCAGGACGGGACTGTGAGCCCTGAATTTGTCTCCTCACTGAGCTGCCGGATTGCACTGGGCAGGCTTGAGCCCCTTTGGAGGGAGGGCTTTTGGTCTTGGGGGCAGTTGCCAGTGACCTCGCTGCAGCTCCCACCGTGCTCTGGGGTGTGCTGTCCAGGGCAATGCTGAAGAAAGCTGGGAGTGACTTGCGAGGCAGAAGAATCTTGGTTCATCCCCAGTTCCGTCGCTTATTAGCTCTGGGGCCAGATGGCAGCTCCCTCTGGAAAGGGCTCTGTCTGCCCTGTTCCCTACTGTATCTCCAGTGCTTGTGATTCTTTTTAAATTTAATTTTTAATTAAAGCACAATTTATATACATTGAAGTGCACAGAAGGTGTGCAGTTTGATGAGTTTTGGCAAATATATGTGTCTGTGTGACTACCACCACAATCAAGATCTGGAACATTTCCATCACCTGAAAACATTGCCTTGTTCTCTTCCCAGCCTGTCCTCCCTGGTCAGTATAGGCAGCTCCTGTTCTGATTTCCTCAGAGGTTAGTTTGATCTCTCCTTGGAGTTCATATAAATGGATCATACAGCATGTGCTCTCTTGCGTTTGGCTTCTTTTGCATGACATAATATCTTAGGAGATTCATTCACATTGTTGTGAGTATCAGTAGCACATTCCCTTATATTGTTGAGTAGAATTCCATTATATGGCTATACCACAATTTGTTTATCCATTCATCAGTTGATGGATATTGGAGTCTACTCCAATTTGGAGCAATTGCAAATATAGTTTCTTTTTTAAAACATTATTTTAATTATTTCTGTTTTTAATAGAGACAAGGTCTTGCTATGTTATCCAGGCTGGTCTTGAACTCTTGGCCTTAAGCCATGACCACGCCTCAGTGTGAACCACTGCGCCTGGCCTACAAATGTAGTTTCTATGAACACTCCGGTGCAGGTGTTTTTATGGACTTATGCTCTTATTTCTCTTGGGCAAATACCCACAAGTAAAATTATTAGGTTGTAGGGTAATCACATGTTAAACCTTGTGAGAGACTGCCAGACTGTTGTTCAAAGTGGCCGTGCCATTTTACACTCCTGCCTGGCATTGGAATCTTAAGTGGAAGAACAGAGACACCAGAATGCCAAGAGCTGGTCATGTGTCCCTGGGTCTGTCCTGGCCCCTGCCAAGGCCAAGCTTTCTTCTTCAGGCTTCCAAGCTATTGTGCCAACCTCCCATCATCTTCCAGTCAATTCCCTTTTGCCCATATTAGTCAGAACCTGTTTCTGTTATTTGCAATCAAAGAACTCTACGTAACTGATGCAGTGCCTAGCACAGAGTAAGTCCTCAACGAACTGCAGCTGCTCTTGTTTTTGTTTATGTGTGTGTGTTTTTTTAAGACGGAGTGTCACTCTGTCACCCAGGCTGGAGTGCGGTGGCGTGATCTCAGCTCACTGCAGCCTCCACTTCCCAGGTTCAAGCGATTCTCCTGCCTCAGCCCTCCGAGTAGCTGGGATTACAGGTGTGTGCCACCAAGCCTGGCTAATTTTTGTATTTTTAGTAGAGACGGGGTTTCACCATGTTGGCCAGGCTGGTTTCGAACTCCTGACCTCAAGTGATCTGCCCGCCTCAGCCTCCCAAAGTGCTGGGATTATAGGTGTGAGCCACTGCACCTGGCTGAGGCACCACGCTCGGCTGCTCTTGTATTAGTAGTAGTATAGAGTCTAAAGTGTCCTGAGGGGCAGGGAGAGGGGCAGGGCTAGGCTTTGAGATTCTGTTTGTGTATAGAGGAGGAAGATGGGTGCAGTTGCAAAAGGGGAAGAACGATGGGGGCAGTGTTCTAAGATACTTGGATATGCAAATGGCATTTGGTCACTGGAGTCTGGGGCAAAGGCGCTTCCCATTTGGTACTTTGGTCTCTTTTAATGCAAATTGGAGAGCTTCAAGAGATGGATGCTTTTTGGGAAGGAGAGAGAGTTTCTGAGGCTCCCTGGGTACCTGTTTGGCCATCTTCTTGTCCTCAGCAGGCAGGAGGGGGCACGACGGCTCAGGAAGACCCTACTCCCTAATGCAGCCAGTTTCAGGCTTGCCTTAATGATGCCTGCTGGGATGTGTGGAAGCACCTGCTGCTTTTGATTTGTGGAATGAGGAAAAGCCCCCACAACTTCTGGACTTCTTTGTTTTATTTATTTATTTTTTGAGAGACAGTCTCGCTCTGTCACCTAGGCTGGAGTTCAGTGGCACGATCTCAGCTCACTGCAACCTCCGCCACCTGGGTCCAAGTGATTCTCCTGCCTCAGCCTCCCAAGTAGCTGGGACAACAGGCACGCACAACCACACCTGGCTAATTTTTGTATTTTTTGGTAGAGAAAGGGCTTTACTGTGTTGTCCAGGCTGGTCTCGAGCTCTTGGTTTCAAGTGATCCGCCCACCTCAGCCTCCCAAAGTGCGGGGATTACAAGCTTGAGCCACTGTGCCTGGCCGGACTTCTTTTTATTTTTGTACCAATGTGGCCAATATGGACTTTAATCCACTAGAGGGAAAGCCCACTTTCACCAAAACTTTTTTTTTTTCATATATTTTTAAAAGAAAACGAAGGAAAACAGGGTTTCTTGAGGTTCATTTCAATCCTTTTGGAAAAGTCGGAAGGAAAGTACTGGGCAATATGGACATGTGGGCACTGCAGTGGGAGTCCAGAGATGGGGTGCTATTCTGGGCTCTGCCACTCAGCCCCTGTGTGACAGATGGAGAGGCTCTTGCCTGTCTGGGTCTCAGTTTTCTCCTCTGTGAAATGGGGAGCTGACCAGCAGGATCTCTGAGAACTGACATTCTCTGTTTCTACGTTTGCTGCATTGTGGTCACACTGGCTGTCTTTGTGCAGGCTGAACGGTATGGAAAGGGCCTGCTAGGGTGGTGGATGCTAGCCTGAGCCCCTTGTGCATTTGAGGGGAACTAGTTATTCTCAACACAGGGACTACATTCAGCAGAATTTGGGCAGGGCCAGATCTCAGTCAGTTCTGTTATTAGTATCATTACTACCTGCATGTTGACCCACCGAGGCTGTCTTAGAGCAGATCTGTGGTATAACCCCCTTCCCTGGAAGACCTCGATATTGCTCAGCTTGAGTTGCTATGGTTGACCCAGCACTGAGTCTTGCTCTGCACAGTGGTCAAGCAGTTGGCTGGGGTTTGGTCTGTGGGGTACTGGCTCCTGCATTTCAGCCAGATCTTTTTTTTTTTTCTAAGTTTAGGTGTAACTTACATACAGTGAAATATACCAATCTTAGGTGCTATGGTTTGAGGGGTTTTCTTGTGTAACGCATCCTCCTGTCAAGATACAGCTAATTTCCATCATTCCGGAACATTCTTTCATGCTCCTTCTCTTTTCTGATTTCTATTACAATAGCTTAATCTTGCTTGTTCTTGAATTTCATATAAATGCAAGCACAAGGCATGCAGTCTTTTGTGCTCAGCTTTTTTCACACGGCATATTGCATTTAAGGTCATCCAAGTTGTGTCTATCAGTAGTTTGCTCCTTTTTACTGCGGAGTAGTTTTCCATTGTATAGATGTACCCCAGTTTGTATATTCATTAACCTATAGATGGATGTTTGCATTGTTTCCAGTTTTTGGCTGCTGTGAATAATGCTGCTATGAACATTCATGTTCAAATCTTTTTTTTTTTTTTTTGAGACGGAGTTTCACTCTCGTCGCCCAGGCTGGAGTGCAGTGGCGCAATCTCGGCTTACTGCAACTTCTGCTTCCCTGGTTCAAGCGATTCTTGTGCCTCCACCTCCTGAGTAGATAGGATCACAGGCGTGCACCACCACGCCCAGCTAATTTTGTATTTTTGTTTTTATTTATTTTTTATTTTTATTTTTGAGATGGAGTCTTGCTCTGTTGCCCAGGCTGGAGTGTAGTGGTGCGAGCTCGGCTCACTGCAACCTCCACCTCCTGGGTTCAAAGGATTCTCCTGCCTCAGCCTCCCGAGTAGCTGGGACTACAGGTGCCCGCCACCATGCCTGGCTAATTTTTTGTATTTTTTAGTAGAGACAGGGTTTCACCATGTTAGCCAGGATTGTCTCGATCTCCTGACATCGTTATCCGCCCGTCTCGGCCTCCCAAAGTGCTGTGATTACAGGCGTGAGCCACCGCGCCTGGCCTGTATTTTTAGAAAAGACAGGCTTTCACCAGGCCAGGCTGGTCTCGAACTCCTGACCTCCGGTGATCCGCCCGCCTCAGCCTCCCAAAGTGCCGGTACAGGTGTGAGCCACCATGCCCGGTCTCATGTTCAAATCTTTTTGTGAACAAATGCTTTCCTCTCTCTTGCAGGAGAGGGATAGGTGGGTCTTATGGTAAGTGCATGCATAACTTTGAAAGAAACTGTCAAACTGTCCTCCAAAGTGGCTGGACTATTTTACATACCTCCAGCAACAGACAACAGTTCCGCTTGCTTGTCACTCCCGTTAATACTTGGCATTGTTGTTCTTTTTTATTTTAGCTGTTCTAGTCAATGTAAAGTGGTATCTCATTGTGGTTTTAACCTTGGACCTATCTTTAGTCCTAGTAAAAGTATGGTTAATTTGAACAGTGTTGAGAATGGCTCCATGCCTGTGTACTTGTAACCTGGCATTTGAAATGTCAGCAGAGAAAAGCTGATCTGGAATTCCAATGAACACTATTGGCTGATTCTTGAAAACACCAATGGGGGGTCCCGCAGCATAACCCGTGACACCAACCCCTTTCAGTTTCTTCCTCATCAGCCCTTGTTTTGCATGAAGTCGCTGAAGGAGAGTGAGGCCCACAATCTGCCAGACACCAGGACAACTCTTCCCCGGGTGACACATCCTACCAGGTAGGTATCAGATGAAGTGGTCCATGCCCCATTGAGGAAATGTGCTGGGCGTGTCCCTTGCCCTCTCAGAGGGACCTCGCCCAAAGGGTCTAAGTGAACACTGTTCATACACGGGAACGGGCTGAGGTCCTGGCCAGAGGTGTAGAGGTTCTTTGTGTGACATCCATAAATTGACTTCACAGGCATCTGTAAACCCTCTGAAGTTGCATGCACACTTTTGCATGTACATTCTTTCTTTTTTTTTTTTTTTCTGTGAAAGAGTTCATTGTCTTTATTGGGTTATCAAAAACAGAGATTGCTAGTTATCCCCAAACCTGCATTTTCCCCCTTTCTTCTCAGTAATAGAACCTCTGAATTCTTTCTGGACACATAACCCATGTGAAATAAAGACTAAAATTTTCAGCCTCCTTTGCAGGCTGGAAGTAACCTTGTGATGAATTGCTGGCCAAGGGAATATAAATAGACATGGTATGTGCAAGTTCCGGGAAGTGTTTGTAAAAAGAAAGATATCTTTTTTCTTCCTACTGGCTGGAGTGCAGATGTGATGGCTGGAGCTTCAGTAGCCACCTTTGACCATGAAGTGGCAAAGAGATAAGAGGGAGGAAGTCTGGATCTCACATGAAGATGGAACCATCATGTCAACTTTGGACTGTTTCCATAGACTATATCTGCGTGAGAGGCAAATACATTTTTCTCTTGTTTAAGCCACTACTATCTTGGGTTGTTTGGTAGGCAGCCTCTAAGATAGACCTCAATGATTCTCCCTCCTGGTATTTGTACCCTTGTATAGGCCCCTCCCACATTGTACCAGGGTTGGCTTGTATGACCAGTAACAAGCGTATGGCAGAAGTGATGGCGTGTCACTTCTGAGGTTAGGTTATACAAAGACTGCTGCTTCTGTCTTGGGTTTGCTTTCTCTCTCTCATGGGTCACTGGTTCCAGGGAAGTTATGTCATGAACAGCACTACAAAGAGGCACATGTAGCAAGGAACTGACGCCTCCTGCCAACAGCCACATCAGTGAGCTTGGAAGTGGGTCCTTTAGCCCCGGTGGAGTCTTCGGAGACCACAGCCCCAGACAACGCCTTGATTGCAGCCTTGTGTGAATAACTTGGAGCCAGAACCACCAGCTAAGCTGATCCCACATTCCTGCCCCTCAGAAACTGTGTGAGATGATCAAAATAGGCAGTGTAAGTTGTGGAGTTTTGGAGCAATTTTCTACCTAGAAATGCAGAATGAATACAGGCTTTCTGTTACCACACAGGCAAAGCCCGTCCTGCTTATGCAAACTATGAAGGGTAAGAAGTACCAAGTTAAGTAAGATCTAGGCGGCTCTATTCCTGGGTTCCAGCCCCAAACCTCCAGACGTGCTCCTTGGTGCTGGTCAGACCACATCACCAATCTGAACCTCAGTGTCCTCATCTGTAAAGTGAGACAGTTGCTCTCCCTGCTGCTGGGCCTTTTCCAGCTTGTAGAGTCTCAAATTGTGGAGATAGGGGAGGCAGCAGAGAGGTAGGAGGGGCAGACACCTAGAGTGTTTTTCTGTGGCAGGTGTAAAACTATTTTGATACTTTGATGAGCTTTGTTGGGTTTTCTCCGGTTTGGGAAGGTTCATGAGGCTTAGTGAGGATTGAATTGCTCTGCCTAATTAGAAAGAGTTTTCCAGGGGGTGGCCTGCAAGTGGGGAAAGAAAGGGGTAGGGAGAGAAGGGGGACCAAAGGAGAAAACCCCATGGACATGGTCGTGAACTTGGGTCAGTGAGAAATTCCCCGACACCAGGATCTGCTGAGGAATTTTTAAACTAATGAAGCGTCATGTCAATTTTTACTTATCATGTGCTGTAATCAATTTTTTTTTGAAACAGTCTCACTCTGTCACCCACGTTGGAGTGCAGTGGCATGATCTCGGCTCACTGCAACCTCCACCTCCTGGGTTCAAGCAATTCTGGTGCCTCAGCCTCCCTGGTAGCTGGGATTACAGGCATGTGCTACCACGCCCGGCTAATCTTTTTGTAGTTTTAGTAGAGACGGGGTTTCACCATGTTGGCCAGACTGGTCTCGAACTCCTGACCTCAAGTGATCTGCCTGTCTCAGCCTCCCAAAGTCCTGGGATTACAGGCGTGAGCCACCGCACCCGCCCTGTAATCGATTTCCATTACTCTAAACTCACGCACACATGCACATACACATGTGCATGCACACTACCATGCCTCGTTATCCTGGAGGCATAGCATAGGGTAGAATTTTTTTTTTTTTTTTTTTGAGACGGAGTCTTGCTCTGTTGCCTAGGCTGGAGTGCAGTGGCACAGACTCGGCTCACTGCAACCTCCGCCTCCCGGGTTCAAAGGATTCTCCTGCCTCAGCCTCCCAAGTAGTTGGGATTATAGGCACTTGCCACCACACCCAGGTAATTTTTGTATTTTTAGTAGAGACAAGGTTTTGCCATGTTGGCCAGGTCTTGAACTCCTGACCTCAATCGGCCGTCCTCGGCTTCCCAAAGTGCTGGGATTACAGGCATGAGCCACCGCGTCTGGCCAACATAGGGTAGATTTTAACAGCAGAGAAATTGCATCCGACAGGCCTGGCTTTGAATCTAGGCTCTGCCTCTTGCCAGCTGGGTGATGTTGAATCTATCACCTCCCCTCTCTAAGCCTCAGTTTGACCTTATACAATGAAGCTAAAATAAAGTAGCCTCTGTTGAAGTTGCCGCGGGGAAGAAATCAGATTCTGCTGTCGTGGTCCTCCGCCAGACTGAGCTCCTTGTCAGAGCTCAGGGGCTGCAGACCTCTGTTTGAAAGTGCTCGTGGTTTGCCTTCCTCTGTTTCTTCTCACTGCAGGCCAATTGGGCTTCTGAAAAGGGTGAACAAAAACCTCCTCTTCTGCCGGGTGTCCACCTGCCCGTCTCTCCCCCAGCCATAAGGAAAGATTGCACTGTGTAACACCATCCCTGAGGGGCCTGAAAGCCCAGGCCACCCTGGGAGGTTGGCTTCTAGTGGAAACACAAGGCCCGGGCTGGTGGCTTGAGGGCTGAGGCCTGTCCCTCAGGGCAGAGCTCTCAGCAAGGCTGCCACCTTCTTGATGCTCTGTTTTACTAGGTGCAGAAAACACAGCCAAGCCACCCAATCCCAGTGAGTAACAGAGACCAGGACTTGGCCTGGGCAGGGGTGGGGCAGGTCGGCTGGGCTTGGAGTGACCACAGCTGCCTCACTCTGGAGAGGCACCACTACCTGGAAGGACAACAATAATGCTCTTCACTACCCTGCTGGTCATCCCTGCCTCCTGCCACTCAAGCTGTCTGTGGGCATTACCTCTTGGAGGCCATCACTTTCCCTTGGGATCAAGCAGCACCATCCCAGGTGGAGTGAGGAGAAACAGAGGCAACCTACGCAACAGAAGTTGCCAAGAAGGGAGGACCCAGAGAGGAGCTGCTGTGGGCTGTGTGCCAAACATCTGTCACCTCAGCCGATGCCTAGATGCTGTAAATGCCAAACCTAGGATCTTGATTCTTTGATCTGCTCCTTCAGTGTCTCTCCAAAAGGGTCCTAGGATCTTGACCTCGGCCCAGCTGAGGCTGACTCCTCCTCCCCGGACCCTGGGATGGTGGTGTGCTGAGGGCAAGCAGGCACTGGCTGGCTGTCCACTCTGGGCTGCCACACACCTTGCTGGCACCTGCCTGGCGCTCCAAGGGGCCTGGCCCAAGCCTCACCTTTGCAGGACAGGACCTCGATTCCCTGTTCCACCCCCACTCCCATTCTGTGAACTTTTATCACATTAATCAAACTCTCAAAACAGCTAAGTAATAGACTTCACCACATTTACTTGAGAGTAATAGAGACCAAAATGCCAATGTATTAATTACCTGCAGGAGCTCTGTATTAGTCTGCTTGGGCTGCAATAAGAAAATACCACTTACTGGGGGGCTTAAACAACAGAAATTTTATTTTCTCACAGTTCTGGAGACTAGAAGTCCAAGATCAAGGTCTCTGCACGGCTGGTTTCTTCAGAGGCCTCTTTCCTTGGCTTGTAGATGATTGCCTTCCCACTGTGTCTTGACACAATCTTTCCTTTGTGCACACACACCCTGGTGTCTCTCTGTGTGTCTAAGTTCCCTCTTCTTATGAGGACAACAGTCAGATTGGATTAAGCCCACCCTAATAGCTTTATTTTAACTCCATTATCTCTGTAAAGGCCCTATCTCCAAATAAGGTCACATTCTGAGGTCCTGCAACTTCAACATATGAATTTGAGGGGAACAATTCAGCCCATAAGTTCAGTCTGGAGTGAGTAATGGGATTGACCTTGGGCACAGAACTTCCTGATGGGCAGACAGACCTACCCAGGAACCTGGGCCCTGGGTCCAAACATTGCTTGGCCATTTAAAGAGGACCACAGAAACTTTGAGGCTTCTCCTATGGAGAAGTGGGGTCAGTTACCCCTTCCCTGAGTCTGGGCTGGGCCCAAGCTGCTTTGACTAATGGAGGATGGCAGAAGTGATGCCATGCCAGTGTCAGGCTTAGACTTTTCAAAGGCTCCTGCCTTGGTCCCTTGGAGCTCCAAGTCACCATGTGAGAAGCTGGACCACACTGCTGGAAAGACCCCGTGGAAGGGTCACAGTGCTACATGGAAAGGGAGAGAAGCCCTGCTGAGCCAGCCCTCCAGCCTCCCTTGCCAAGGCACCAGGCACAGGAGTGGGGCCATCTTGGTTCCTCCAGACTAGAGCAGTTACTAGATGAATATCATCAAGTGACCCCATTCAATGCCATGTGTTGCTGAAGAATCACCCAACTGAGCCCTGCCCTAATTCCTGACCCCCATCATCATGAAAGATAATAAAATGGCTGTTGTTTTAAGCCACTAGGTTTTAGGGTCCTCTGTGATGCAGCAAGGGTTCACTGGAGGGTTTAGTAACTATGGAAGTGATATAAGAGGAGTTGGATGATGTTGAGGGATATTCTTGCCAGGCTGGTGAAGAAGAACTGGTAGAGTCACTGTCCCCTTCACAGTGAGACCACGGCTGAGCAGGCTGGGCTCTCTGCTACCTTCCCATCTGGGGTTAAGAGAGCAGGCAATCTCTTTCTTCCCAAGCTCCATCTTCAGGAATCTGAGAAAGCCCTGGACTGGGCACTGTTGCCATTCTGGAAGCCGTGAAGGGTCAGGAAAAGGCAGAGAAGAGGAACTGCCATTTCTTAGCACCTCCAATGAGCTTCTGAGTTCCTCATGGGTGAGATTCCCTTTAATTTGCCCCCCTCTTCTGCCAGGAGGCCCAGTTCCAGCCAAGATCCCAAACAACAGATAATGAGAACCTCTGCACATGAGAGAGGGCCTTTGGGTGCTCTCACCCCAGACTCCCAGCTGCCCCAGCTGACACCGAGTGGAGCAGAAAGGAGCTGTCTCCATCATGCCTCATTGAAATTGCAGGTTGGTGAGCAAAATAAATGTCATTGTTTTAAGCCATTAAGTTTTGGGTGATTTTTTTTTTTTTTTTTTTTTTTTTGAGACGGAGTCTTGCTCTGTCGCCCAGGCTGGAGTGCAGTGGCGTAATCTCGGCTCACTGCAAGCTCTGCTTCCCGGGTTCATGCCATTCTCCTGCCTCAGCCTCTCCGAGTAGCTGGGACTACAGGTGCCCGCCACCACGCCCAGCTAATTTTTTGTATTTTTAGTAGAGACGGGGTTTCACCGTGGTCTCGATCTCCTGACCTCGTGATCTGCCCGCCTCGGCCTCCCAAAGTGCTGGGATTACAAGCGTGAGCCACCGTGCCTGGCCTGGGTTATTTTTTTAAATGCAGCAATAGGTAACTGGAACTGGGAGACAGGTGAAAGAAAAAAAAATGTAACAACACCATGTGGTACTTTTTCAATAAAGGTGTATACATGCCACACATGGGCATAAGGAGAGGAGAGTAAATGTTAACCTTTGTGTGTGTGTGTGTGTGCGTGCGTGTGCGCGTGCATGTGTGTGAGGTGGGGTGGGTGGAGTGTTCATCAGACAAAGTGCCATGGGAGAGATGGGGCCAAAAGCTGATATTTCCAGGCAGGCAAAATGGGGTATGCAAGGGTGCTCACTAAAGGAAGAGCCAGTGCAGTCACAGAGCTGCAGAATCACAGAGGTGGGTAGAAGCCCAGGGCTGAAGCCCAAAAGGAAGCTGGCTTTTGCCCGCCCATTGCAGTGCAGGTTCCAGCTCTCATTTACACATTATTTTCTTCCAGTTGCATCTGAGGCTGGTGGATGCCAGCCAGAGAGGGCCCTAGGCTGCATCAGGGAACCATCTGCAAATCTGTGCAGAGGGCGATGGTGTGGGGGTGGCTTTCTTGTGGGGAGCGAATCCCAGGAAGGCTCTGTAGCTCCTCAACAGGATGGGGTGGGGACAGAGGCTCCTCCGCTCCCCAACTCCAGGGCCTGTCCTCCCTCACTTTCTGGGTCCTTCATCTGGATATCAGCTGACTTGAGGCCGTTGGTTCCTGAACGCTGGGGGCTGCTGAGCCTTGGACTATCCCTGATGCAGGGGGTGGTGATCAATGCCCTTGTGTGACGGCTCGGAAGTCTGGGGGTGAGATCAAGCCAGGATTCGGGAATAGGGAGAGATCTCTGGGGACCTGGCTATTCTAGTGAGACAAGCACCACCCCTCCTCAGAAGCCATTCCCAAAGCCTTCATCTCTCCAGCTCCTTCTCTGTCCAGTCTACTGAATGAGTGTGGAAGGGTCTTGCAGCTCTCAAAGGCCCGTGTAAATGGAGCAAGGTCTGCATGCATCTGCTCTGCGCCGGCCCTGTGCTAAGATCTCCACACGTCTCTGCTCATTTACTCCTCCTGGCAGCCCTGGGAGGAAGGTGCTATACTGTTGCTCTCTGCATTTTATTGGAGAGGAAAGTGAAGCTTAGAAAGGGCACAGGAGTTGCGCAAGGCCACCTGATGACCACTGTGGGTCTGCCTGACCCAGGGCGCTGTGCTCTCCAGCACTCACCAGCGCTGCTGCAAAGACCAAAGAGATGCCATTATTCCTTTAGTCTGGCCTGGTGGTTAAAGGCACAGACTCTGGAGCCAGGCCACTAGGGACAAATCTCGGTTCCACCTGTGTGACCTTGGGAAAGTTACTCAACGTCTCTGTGCCTCAGTTTCCTCATCTGTCAAATGGGGCTAGCACTAGCACCTGCCTCAGAGCTGTGATGAGGAGGAAATGAGTGAATGCATGTCAACCACTTAGTACAGTACCTGGGGTGAGGTTGTTGCTGGATGCGTTAGCTACTGTGATGAATTTCCCCCCAACGCGCTTCTCTCATGTTACTAAGTATAGACTCCACTTAGCCTCTATATCTGATTGCATCATGGGCGGTTGCAACTACATCTGTCTCCCCAATTAGACTGTGAGCTCCCGGAGGGCAGGAGCAAGAATAACTTAGAGGTGCCTCATAGAGACCCCCATTTCCTCTTCGCTCTGCTCCCATCCTCCCCATCTTCCCCATTTAGTAGGAGGTGTCTCTGCCTTTGTGGATTGACAGAAAAAAGAATTAATGATCCTTTAAAGCCAGGGAAGAGGGAGTCAGGCAGAAAGGACAGTGGGTGGGGGCACTGAGGGCTGGGGGGCTGGTCTCGGACTCCCAGTGCCCCTCCCTGGGAGCTGGAGCTCCTTGCGCAGCCCGGGCCTGCCCTGGGCCCTGCGGCCTCTGCCGGTTCCCAGAACCCCAACAAGCATCTCCTTGTCTTCCCGGGACTCTTGGTTCTGGGCGCCTTGTCCTGCCCTGTTCCCTGCAGCTCTGCACACAGCGCTTGGCAATAGCGGCCCGGGTACTGGAGAAAGGCTTGCGGAATCGTGCTGCATTCTAATGACGAAGCGTCTCCTCGCAGTGCCACCTCCCTACTCCGGGCCTCAGCTCGTTTTACTGTCAGCTCTCCCAGCTTGTCACCAGACTTGCAGCGAGGCTGGGCCAAGAGGCTGCAAGAAAAATTCAGGATGGTCACAAGCTGGGCCTCCCTCTAGGTGGGAAGGAGCGGGAGTCAGCGTTTGAGCCCTGCCTGGGCCTCTCAGGGCACTGTGGGTGGACAGAGCACCCCTTGCCCCTGCTGGCCTCATGTATGTCCAAGCCGGGGAGGGGAGAGGAATGCAGAGCCAAGCTGTGGCAGGGCTGGAGGGGCCCCAAATGCCCACATCCCTCGGAGGAATACAGAGGTCCAGTGCCTACCTGGTTCTGCCCCAGGGTCTGAGGCGGCTTCTCTCCCATCCATCATTGCCCTGATGTCTAATTTGTGCTGGTCGGTCCTCCTGCCCTGTCTGCCAGCCTTGGGGAACATTTGGGACCCTCAGGGCCTAGCCACATGATAGGCCCAAGTGGGACTGGCTCTGCGTCAGGGCTGGAAGTGTGTGCTGAGCTCAGCCCACAGGGAGGCTTGCTGCCTGCTGTTGACTCTGGTGGCCATCTCTCCCCATCGTCACTGTTAGGGAGATTTGGCTGGTCACCCCTGGCCTGGGTTTCTTCTCCATGCCACCGCCCCACCTCGGTAATTCCCCTGGAGACTTCTAGAGCTTCCAAATTGAAAGGGACCTGAGAGCTCACTTTGTCTAAATCTCTGCCCCCAGCTGCCTCGCTCAAAGCCTTCTACTCTGCTGCCACGGTTACCTTTCAGGACCAACCCTAGATCCCTCTACAATCTTCCATGTCTCACCATTGCCCTCAGGAGTAAGTTTGATCCCCTTAGCTGAGCCCCCTGAGGCCTCATCTAGTGCCCCCCACCCTGTTATCCCATATTCCAGCCACATATAGCAGTTGGCAGCCCCCTGGTGGGTGAGACTGTGGCCTTGTGTTTTTTTTTTCTTTCCTGTTTCCCTTTCATCTCTCTTCCCTCCCCTATTTCCTTATAAACCTGGGCCACCTCCTCTATGCAGCCTTCCCTGATTATCCCTCCACACACTCAACACATCACCTACTCCCTGGTGCTCTGTGGTGGGCTGAGTAGACCTCAATTGCAGCACCTGGAACAGGGGGTATTGCCCTGTATTCTCCTTCAGGATGCTTCTCCTCCCAGGCCGGAAGCTCTTGGAAGGCAGGGCAGGCACATCTTTCCTGATTTTCCTTCTCTAGAACCTACGAGGGTATCTTAGGTAAGAATTCTCCAGGGCAAGGTGCGGTAGCTTAGTAGCTCATGACTGTGACCCCAGCAATTTGGGAGGCCAAGGCGGGTGGATCACTTGAGGTCAGGAGTTGGAGACCAGCCTGGCCAACATGGTGAAACCCTGCTCTACTAAAAATACAAAAATTAGCTGGGCGTGGTGGCACACACCTGTAATCCCAGTTACTTGGGAGGCTGAGGCAGGAGAATCGCTTGAACCCGGGAGGCGGAGGTTGCAGTGAGCCAAGATCGTTCCACTGCACTCCAGCCTGGGCAGCAAGAGTGAAACTCCGACTCAAAAAAAAAATAAAATAAAATAAAAAAGAAAGAAAGAAAAAAAGAATTCCTAGAAGCAGAGCCTGAGGGAGAAGTCCCGTGTGAGTGCTTTATGGAGCAAGTCCTTGCAGGAGAAGCCAGCGAGAGAGCGAGGGCAGCAGCAAGGCAGGGAAGAGGTGAAGCAAGGAGGGAGGCTCAGGGGAAGCCTGGCCTCAGCCTGATACCAGGGCGGGGGTGGGGGCCATGGAGGGCCCAGGGCAGCAGAGAGTGCGGAAGAGTCAGAGAGTGAGAGGGCAAGAGAGGAAAGTAAGGCAGCAAGAGGGCAAGCGGGAGAGAGTAAGCCGAGACAGCGAGAGAGTGGTGGGGTGACAGACAGGGGGCATGAAAGAGGGCACAGAGCGGGGAACAGAGCCCCAGGGAGAAGAAGAGAGTAAGCGAAAGCCAGCAAGCAAAGGAGGACGGGAGGAGGAGGACAGAGAATGCAGGGAAATGAGGGGATGGGAAACATATTTCTGGAGTGTGGGCACAAGAGAGGGAAAGCATGAGAAAATGAGGGAAAAACATGAGCGAGAGAGAGAGACAGAGAGGATGAGTGAGCGCAGTGCGAGCCTGTCCCAGGCTTTCAGGGCAGCTCAGGAGTTATGGCTGGGCTGCGGGCTTTCCCTGGGGCCCATGTGGGTGAGAGATTGAGCAACGCCTCCCTGGCGGGCTCTCTGTGTGGTGCCCCTGGCAAGTTTCCCTGAGGCCCTCCTGTTCCAGGGGACTCTCGGGGCCACCCGCCTGGGCCAGAGGAGAGCGGAACTGGGCAATCGACTCACCGTGGGCATTTCTGTGCAGGCTCATTCTCTAATTCCACAGCTCCTCAAGGAGGGGGCGGCCCTGTTAGTATTTCCATGTCACCACAGAGGAATCCGAGGCCCAGGGAGACCTGACAGGGCTCAGAGGTGAGTCACTGAGAGAGAATTCATGTCCCCAGATTCCCTTTCCTCTAGGAGAAGAGATGTAACTCCAGATGGAGCATCCAGTGCCCTAGTGCTGCCTCTGCCACAGCGCATGTCCAAATGCAAACACCCAGGGCCAGGCAGGGGGCTACAGAAGGGTCCCCTTGTCCTCCAGGCCCTTGAGAGGCCTTGCTAAGCTCCCACTGGCGGCCAAGCCCTCCTTTCCACCTGCTTAGACTTGGTCAGAGGGGGGACGGTGGGCACAGGGCATGGCGGGTGGTGGAAAGGGACCAGCACCAGGCTCTGGGTGACCTCTGTTCCAGTCCCAGCTCTGCCACCAAACAACATGTGACCTCGAACAAGACACTTAATTTCTCAGAGCCTCCATTTCCTAATCAGTAAAACACTGACAAGGCTTGCCTTGCCCACTACCTTACAAGCTGGTTGTCAGGGCCTATTAAGATAATACAAGTCAATATCTAGTACCATTTCACAAAGGTCTCCCGGAGGCCTTTAGTAAATTCTGTCTTAGCTTCCTATGGCTGCCTATAACAAATGACCACAATTTGGTGGCTTAAAACAGGAGGAATGTATTCTCTTATGGTTCTGGAAGCTAGAAGCCTGAAGTCAGTTTCACTGGGCCATACTTTCTCATAAGAATCCAGTGAAAAATCTGTCCCTTGCCTCTTCTGGCTTCTGGTGGCTGCTGGCCTTCCTTGGCTTGTGGCTGCCTCACTAATCACTGCAAACGTCAAGGCCAGCATCTTCACATCTCACTCTGCTCCACGTTCACATGGTCTTCTCCTCTTCCATTTGATTGATGCAGGCACCAGGCTCAGGGAAGTTACCCCACGGACCAAGGTCATCGCCAGCAAGAGAGCTGGAATTCGAACTGAGGCCTCGGAAATTTAAACCTGCGTTCTCTGTTCCAGCTCGGCCAGAGCCTGCCTCCTGGGGCCTCTGTGGCCTCTTTTGGGGAGCCCTCTGGAGCCAGCCTATGGCTGCCCCTGGCTCATGTCCAGCCAATGAATCGAGGACTTGAGGCTCAGGCTGGACTGTGGTGTCTAAATAAAGGGTGTCCTTGAGATTAGAGCAGAGGTCAAGAGAGGACACCAGCTGCAGACGACCAGCCCAACGGGGTGGCCTCAGTGGCCCATCAGAATGCTGGGGGTGGGCTGGCCTCAGTCGCAGGGAGCTCTACCCTCCAGCGCTCTGCCAGCTGGGCAATCTAGGATCTCAGGACTGAGGTCAGGACTGAGGTCAATGCCGACATAAAAACCAGTTGACTCAAGCAAGACCACCTACATATTTAAACAGATCTTTGAGAACGAAGGGGTTGTGTCATCACTTGGGGATGGAGAGACAGAATGGGCCTCAGACTGGGGACTAGAACTTTCTTTGCTTCAAGAAATTTGTCCTTTAAAGAGGCTGATGCCTGAGAGGGCCCTTTCTACCTTCTCCTTCTTGTCCTGTTGAAAGAAATGGCAAAGTCTGTCCAGTTTAGTTCTGGAGAAAAGGTAAAACAAGGCTGTGTGTGTGCACATGTGCGTGTGCAGAAGTGTTGAGGGCAAAGAGATAGAGCCATTTAATTTTTTTTTTAAAAGCCAGATGAACCGGCAGAACTCGACACTGCTTACTCTATTCCACATTTTATCCGCAGAATAAGAGCCAGAACAAGAGATCCAGGAACATGGGAAATATGGCCGCGGCTGAAGTCCTATCTGGGTTAAAAACCCCAGGAGTGCTTCTCTTTAATTTTTTGGCAGAGCAGGATCAAGGAATCGATTCACTCTGGTTACGCTTCCTACCATTGTTTCTGTGGGCCGTGTTTGATGTGTGTTTCACGTGCAGATCTGCTATCCACGCTCTGAAAGAAATAATATATTCTGCATTGCACCAGGTCAGGCTCAACCATGAAAAACCTTTTTTGGATGATTTCAAAGCCACACATACGCTCGCGCGTGAACACACACACACACACAGACACACCAGCGTGCGCATGTTCACACACACACTGTTTGTGTAAAGGATTAAAAAAGAATGAAAGGCCCAGTTGCAGAACATGACCAGGGTTCCAGACATGGAGTGGCCAAGGCTGTGGCCCTCACCCGCTGACCTGGGCCAGCCATGTCCCCTCTGAGTCATATGTGTGCCCCACCCCTGCGGGCAGGGGGCATCCGGACCCTTTGATGGTGCGCCTGGTGAGGTTATTATTAGTAACAATGGTTTCCAGTGAAAGAGTAATTTTCACAATGGAGAAGTCTTCCCCTTCCTTCAGGTCGAAAGCTGAACGGAGACGAAAATGACATTAACCAGTGCAGGATCCTGAAAAGATGAAATGCTCAACACCTCCCAGCTCTAAATTGGACTGGGCGTTTACTAGCATTTTAAGGGCCAGAGGGAAGTTGAAGCAACTGCCGGGGTAACACACACGTGAAAAATGTGAGGCCAGACAGTCCGGGCAAATAAATAACCCTGTGCTGGCAATAAGAGACGTGCCTGGAGTTTTAGCGTGGGGCTGTAAAAGTTGACAGGAGCCATTTGGACTGAAAACGGCCGTGTGGGTAACGCTGCCAGGTTTTGCCAAGGGCCCGGCTGTTGAATACTACAAAACTGAATAGATAAAAAAGAAAACAACAGCCACAAAAGAGAAAAAAAAATTGCAACACGAAACCACCCACGCAGCGTCCACCCACCCCTTCCCCTCACGCTCGGTGCCCTCTCCCTTTGTTTAGATAAGGTGTCCACTGCTGCTGCTGCTGTTGGCCACCAGCCAGCTTTCTGTCTCCAAACTTGGGGCTTCAGCGCCACACAGGAGACACAGCTCTCTGATGCTGCCGGCCCGGGTGTCAGCAGCACCCCGAGGGTCCCTGCGGCTTTGTGTTCCCAGAACGATGATTTGTTTGACAACGGGCTTTCCTTCCAGACTGTTCTTCCAGCCTGGCACAGTGTGTGAGTCCTCAGAGACAGGACAGGGCTGTGGAGCGCCAGAGCAGGCACCTCTGGCCACGGGGTCGGGCCACTGTCTAATTATGATGGCCACATAAAAGAAACCCAGACACAGTCAAAGGCCAAGGAGTGCCTTTGGTTTCATGGACTAACTGAACATTTAAGCTCATCAGGCCTGAAAAAGTTAAGTGCAGGGGGAGCAGGACGCACAAGACTGGACTTATTCTGTGGTGCACAGAAGATTCTTAATAAGCTCGGAGGAGGGTCCCCCACCGCCGCCACTCGCGTCTTTCTCTCCCTGCTTCATTCCAAAGCTCCTCCTGTGTTAAGCAGAGAGACGGCTCCGACAAGCTGCCCGGGAGGTCGGTGAGGAGGCTGTGGGTGAGCTGCTCCCACGAGGTTGAGCAGGGCTGTCCTGGTGAGTGACAGATCAGGGCAGTGCACGGTGGTCTCCAGGCAGCCTTGAGCAGCCAGGCCAATGTGGTGCTCAGGAGAAGCAGGATGCAACACCCATTCTGGTCTCTGTTCAGGCTTTCTCTGAGAATTCAGAACTTTTGAATCAGTTTGATGATTAGCCTTCACCCTCCTGAAAGCAGAAGGGAAAGGCCAGAGGGACTGATTTTCTAAGTGGCACTGGAATCAGTTTAGAGGGGCTTTCCATAGGAACTGTAGAGCTGCAGCGCTTAGGAAAATGAGAACCTTGTCTGTTGGTGAGTCCATCCTCCTTGATCTCCCAAACACTTTCTCCTCCCTTCTCAGCTACGGGGGCACCTGGGGAGAGCTGGGATAGCCTGGTTCACCCAGGACGTCAGAGGTACAGTCTCAGGACATGAAGAAAGGCTCTGGCCTGGCTTGTCATATCGTGACCAGTTTGTTAGATTGTGTTAAAGGCATGAGTGGTCACCAGGGAGTCAAGAGGTCTAAAGTGGACATTGGCAGGGCTTGATCCACCCAGGGCAGAGATGTTGGTTGTGACTTCTGCTTCTTCTTTCCATGACACACTTGCAACACTCCCATCACAGACTCAGTTTCCCAGGAACCTCAAAGAGGATGGCGCAGAGGTAGTCACGAGCTTTCCTGCCCTGGGAAAGGAATGCGCCCCATTGCCAATAGCTGTGTTGGGCATCTGATTTATCCACCAATCTTCTGAGTTTGGCGACTGTGAGTCAGGTTTGGCAGGCAGGTCTGTGCCAAGTATGCTGACCAAATTCTGTTTCTGAGTCAGCTCCCGATGGTGGTGGTTTACCAGCATACCCTCCCCTGGCTACTGTCTCAGAGCTGGACTCCCCTCTATCACTTTATCGAGTCTTGTTTGCAAGGCTGCTTTTATTCCCAGTCAGCCCTATCCGCTGCCGTGCTTTTTAACTGGTGCCTCAGGCATGGGGGCAGCATGGGTGGGATGGAGTGGGGTACACTCACAGCGGAGGAAAAGCAAAGGAGAAGAGGGGAAGGAGGAGGTGTAAGCCTCATGCACGTTGGTCGTGGTCTGGCAGTTGCTCTTTCCGACTTGGAGTCCTAGGGGATCTCCTCTGGAGGATTATGTAATAGGGGAATTGAGATGGGAGAGAGGTCAAAAGCTCCTGTAGAGCCCCTGAATTATAGCCTGTTTCTTGAATTATACAAAATTGATGCTTTAAACCCAAAGGAAACAAAGGAAAAACTATGAGTTATGACAGCTTGCTTATCCAGAAATTACTTGATTTGGCAATCCCAAGTATCTGGAACAACCAAGAAGAACCAAAATATGTGAGGAATTCCCTGTTCTAAGTAGTCATGGTTGTACAAATGCTCGATCCTTTTTCTTCAGAACCTCTTTACTCTCTTATTTCACACACCATTCTAACGAACTAGATGACTCTAAAATTCCTTCAGCACCCCCTTTCATTTTTGCTTTTGTTTTGACTCCCATGACTAAAATCAGGAATACAAGAGAAAGAGGAACAAGTTGGAAGGACAATTAAATGAGTTCAGGTTTGGACACAGACTAAGAGGACTCTGGGATACTAAAAGAAGGAGGAAGGTGTTATTATTTTGTTTTTGTTTTATTTTCTTTTTGTAGAGACAGAGTCTCACTCTGTTGCCCAGGCTGGAGTGCGGTAGCTCACTACAGCCTTGAACTCTCGGGCTCAAGCGATCCTTCTGCCTTGGCCAGGAAGGGGTTATGGTCAACATTAGAGCAAAAGAAGAGATGGGAACAAACTATTTAATAGAAACCAGGATAGCTGGGTGGGGCCATCCGGTGAAGGACCAAAGACACAGAAGGCCTCCTTGTCTTTCAGCAAGACACAGTTGTCGATGTTCTGAGTGAGTGGGCCACCAAGACACACACCAAGTGTGTCAGCGCCATATAAGGAAATGGGGACATGTGAAATGCCGTTTAGACTTGGTTTATTTAAAAATAGGTACTCTTTTTGCTTTTTAGGTTTTGATGTTTACAGAGGGTTAGCTTTGCTTATCCTGCAATTTCATTTCTTTAAAACAACCCATTCTTCCCTGATGCTGGTTAGGTGAGGGGTTAGTGTTTTTCTACTTGTTATGGCTTAAAGATAAAAAAAAATTCTGCTGGTTGCCCAAGAAAATTTACCCTATTTCACTTGACATGAGAAGGCTGGCATTCCTTTGAATAAGCACGCTTCTTGCATATTGCATTCAAAGCAATGCCAGGCTTCCCATGTCAGGAGAGCTTTCTTTAGTTGGAAAACAATTGATTTGCAGCACTGTTACCTGGCTTCTAGAAGGGAGGAAGGGTTCTACAATAGGGAGCAGGACATTCCCATTCTCCCTTTGTTCCAGACAATGGGAAGGGGACTCTTTTGGCCTGGTTGCACCCTCACTAGCAGCTTGATGGGTACAGTCGGACTTGCCTGAGCGCTCCCCCTCCCCTTGGTTATGGGTGGCTCTGTAGGTGGCCCCGTAGGTTGGTGTGCACCTTTCTCCTCTTGGAAAGATGGAAGCCACTTTAGGGGTAACATTTTCCAGGCTGGAACGGTCAGCACCAAATTCTACCCTTTCTGGAGTCTTTCTCTCTCTCTCTCTCTCTTTTTTTTTCAGAGGCAGGGTCTTGCTCTGTCACCCAGGCTGGAGTACAGCGGTGCCATCACAGCTCACTGCAGCCTTGAACTCCTGGGCTCAAGCCATCCTCCCACCTCAGCCTCCTGAGTAGCTGGGACCACAGGCCCTTTCTGCTGGAGTTTTTAGCAGAGCTGGAGGATTGCTTCTCAGGGAACCTCCAGGTCCCTAGACCACACCACGATTTCTACCTTCTGGCCACTGTCGCGAGTCCATTTCTGTCAGGATCACTCCTTGTCATTCTGGGTGATAGTCTGTGAGGGTCCTTCCCCTCCCACATACCCCTGAGATCTACTGCTGTGGAGAGAAGGAAGCTCCTTTGTGGAACATTTATGAGCCTGGCATTTAATAGGCACTGAATGCATATTTGTTGGAAGGAAGGGAGGAAAGCTGGAAGGAAAGAAAGAAAGAGAAAGAAAGACGACTCCAGTGGTACAGAGCACTGGTTTTCAATCTTAACTTCATGTTGGAGTCACCTGGGGGGCTGTAAGATGTACTGATGCCTCTGTCCCAGCCCCCAAAATTCAGACTTCTTGGGTCTCAGGTGTGGCCTGGGCGTGGGGTGTTTTAAAAGCTCCCTATAGATTTCCATGGGCAGCCCAGGTCAGGGACCACCGACATAAAGAGTATGGCTTCAGAGTCAGAAAGAATAGAGTGGCTTTGAGTAGGCTGCTGAAGTTGAGCCTCAGTTTCCTCATCTGTTTTGCAGGTGGCGATAATACCCACCTCGTGGTGTCCTTGGGAGAGCAAAGTGAGACCGTAAATAAGAAGCAGGGAGCATGAAGCAAGTACTCTGGAATGCTGGATGGTAATGCATGGTAATGCATGGTTACTGGCATTCCTACACCAGAAAACATCAAACTGAAATATCTAAAATCACCTTCCCATCCTCCAGGTCTTGAGGCTGCCTATTTTCTATCCTCTTTTGCCTCTTAGCTCCAACTCAAAGACTTGCAAGTGGCTGAGGCTTATTAAATATTCGCAGGCTGACCCAGAAGGGGAAGGAGAACCCAGCAGAGTTCAGCAGACCCCAGGAGTTTCGTTTTCCCTTTAAATCTTCGAGAGGAAAGGTGGTGTTAGAACCCCAGACAGGAGGTTTTATGATGCCCTTATTGATTGCTGTGAAAACAGCCTGGCAGTGGCTCCTGCGGGCCCCCTGGGCAATCCTGGGGCATACACAGTGACCCGGCACCCCAGCACGCCCAGAGCTAGCGCTCTGACTCCAGCCCCCACTCTCTGCCTTTGATGAGAGACACCGAGTGATCCTCAGCCCTGGGGACTTGTTCAGCTGTTCGGCATTTAGCAAAATCTGGCGTGTACTCTGCACCGTGCTCCACCCCTATCCTTCCAGCTTCTCTTTAGCATTTCAGAGGAAGCATCAACTGCCTCGAACTGCAACCTTCAGGACAGGGGAGTGGGCACTCCGGCTCTGACCTGCTGTGCCTAGCTTTTGGTGACCTTTACCCCCCTTCTGGTCTAAAGATGGGAACAAACTCTGCCCTGGTTGAGGGAATTGGAGCTGGCAGGCACAACAGGGGGCTCTCCGGATCGGGGGTGCCGTGCCTGGGCTGAGATGTTCCGGTGATGATAATGACTACTGTGCGATGTCTGTAATTATGCAGTCTCTAAGCCCCCGGGGCTGGGATGGTGTATTTGCCTGTGCTGTTTGGGGGTTGATCCTGCTGTCAGCGCTTAGCAAGAATTAACAGTGACGCTCTGTGCACCACAGTCATAACACTAAATCTGATCTGCATGTTTATGATTCATTAAAAAAAAAAAAACCCACCGTCGCTGAAACCCCTCCAAGCCCATCATTGAAAGAAATTATGCTCAGTTGAAAGAGCGATTTGACGTCACGGAGGATCTACGTGCCTTTTCATGAGCGGCTGGAATTAGAAGGCTGCACTTCGGCAAGTGTAAACGGCATCCAGACTTGGAAAGCTCTGTGCAGCCAGCAACCTGTTTTCCAGGTGTAGGTTACTCACTTTCCAGAGTCTCTGAAGCTGAGTATTTTGAAGATCCCTGACAGGCCACCGCCAGCACGCTTATCACACCCTTCTGGGCCACACCAAGCTCCTTCCTGGCAGTGTAGGTTCTGGAAAAGCCCATCTTTTTTTTTTTCTTTTGCATTTTAGCAGAAGCCCAGACATAAGTGGAAAGGACAGCGTGCTTCAACAACAAAACCCCAGCATTCCACAGTCAAGAAGTTAATTGGGGATGCTGGGCTGTTTGTGGTTTTCTGTGGCACCCTTCCACTTTATTGCTTGGATAATTAGGAGTTTTCTATTAACTCTTTTACATGGGATCAGAACCCATGAAGACAGCCTCTCCCTTTATGGGCTTGGCAGCCCTGTCCTGTGGGGAAAGCAGGGGACTGGGCAGCAGGACTTCTGGGTTCAAGTCTTCCCTTGTTCCAGGGACACTTGAACATGTTGTGGCCCCATATCTACAAAGTTGGGTCAGGAGATATCCCACCTCACTCTGTCTCTTAGAGTCCAATTGGAACAAGGAAACAAAACAAGAGATAAGAGCGTTTGATCTCTTGACAGACAGATACAGGAACTTTTTTTTTTTTGTGGGGGATGGGGAGACAGAGTCTCACTTTGCCACCCAGGCTGGAGTGCAGTGGCATGACCTCAGCTCACTGCAACCTCCACCACCCGGGTTCAAGCAATTCTCGTGCCTCAGCCTCCCGAGTAGCTGGGATTACAGGCACCCGCCATTACGCCCGGCTAATTTTTGTATTTTTAGTAGAGACGGGGTTTCACCATGTTGGCCAGGCTTGTCTTGAACTCCTGACCTCGAGTGATCCATCTGCCTCAGCCTCCCAAAGTGCTGGGATTACAGGCGTGAGCCACCGCGCCCAGCCAGGTACAGGAACTTAATAAGTGAATAGTTTTTGTTCCAGTAATTACTGCCGTGTAAAAAACCACCCAAATTTAGTGGCACAAAGCCACACCCATTTCATTGTGCACAATTTGGGTGGGGCTCAGCTGGGCCCTTCTTTCACTCCTCATGGTATCTACTGAGACTACCCAGTGGCAGGTGAGCTGGGTCTGGAGGTTTCCAACATGGCTCCACTCACGTCTGGTGCCTTGGTGGGGAGGAGTTGTCACCCGGAGCCTCTGTGCACGGCCTCCTCAGTACAGCAGTCTCAGGAAGGCTGGATTTCTTATGCGGCGACTGGCTTCCCCCATAGCAACTGTGCCACGAGAACCAGGTGGAAGTTGCATGCACCTTTCTGACACAGCTTTGGAAGCCACACAGTGTCATTCATGCTATACTGTATGGGTTGAAGCAGTCATGAGCCCACTCAGATTCAAGGAGAGGGGACATAGACCCCAATTCTTGATGGGAGGAGTATTAAAGACTTTGGGGACCCTGTTTTAAAATGGCCTCAGTTTCTAGTCTTATACAATTCTTCATGTAGTGCTTTATATTTTACAGTGTTGGTCATCTCTAATATTTATTTTGACCCTCACAACAGCCTTCTGAAAGGGGTAATGTTACTGTGCTCATTATGCCAATAAGGAAGCTGAGGCTCAGAGAGGTGACTTGATTTGCTCAAGCTTCTGTGGCAACAAAACAGAACGAAACAGTGAAACACGCCTTAAACCCACGTTCCCAGATAACAGATTTTGAAGGTGTGTGTCACGAAGATGAGAAGTACAGAAAGTTGTTGTTCTTTGTGAGCAATTATCTTTCATACCTTCCAAAACAATGTTTTAAAATAGCTGATGGATTGTTTGGGAGACCTGTCACTTACACTAAGACAAAAGACTAAACTGAACATACTCTTCATGGAGAATCTCTTGGGCTGCTACCTCTGGTCTTCCTTATCTCACTGTCGAATCTGCCAACAATAAAATGCTAATTCATCTAATACAAACGTGGAGAATTGTGGAAGTCAAGCTCAGCCAGACTGGCAGCTCACAGGGTAAATATTTGATCAGTGAGTAAAAATTCAAATTTGCACTATTTGCTGAAGGTGAAAAGTATATTAGGGAATGAATGTAATGGGGGTTAAGTAGGCCTGTAGGAGGTCTCCTCTAGGATTCCACCCCTGGAAGCCCACAGCTTCTTGCTGACCCAAGTTATAAGCAAGAGTGGGCTGGGCGGTTCCAACCAAGACCACCCTCCTAGTGTGGCTCGCATTGGCTGGTGTTGTTTATGTGTACAGCCACAGTGAGTACCACACTGTCCCCCAACTTCTCCCCAGCTCGTTTTAGAGAAGTGCTGTAGGCATTCCTTTTCTACTACCAGGTAAGCCGGAAGCCACTCCTGGCTTCCCTGCTCAGCACCCAACACTGGTAGTTCTGGGCCATAACTTGTGCCAGGGGAAGTAGCCAGCCCGGCTGTGCTTCGAGGGGTTTGCAGCAGGGAGTTTAGGCCAGATGTCAGGAGGGGAAGTGAGGGCTGGGGTTTGCCCCGAATGTTTACTCAGTCCCCACGTTTCCCCAGACCTGTCCTGTTCCTCTTCAAGACCCTTAATATTAATCCAGAAAGAGAAGTCGGGCCGCCGAACAGCCTAGGCAAGTTGGGAAGCTGGCGAGTATGTGAAGAATGTGCTGGTTATTTCAACCACCAGGCTGGAGAGTGGAGCCGGAGCCCTGGATTCTTTGCGGGTGAAGCTACATGGCTGGGGAACAAGTAACAGCTGGTCACTGGCAAGGATTGGGAGGAAGGGGGTCTGAGCTGGCGGCTGGAGAGGAACACGTTCGCCACAGCTGATGGGCCAAGCTGTGGACATTTTGTGGTGCTGATTGGGTTGTCTTATTTAACTGTGGCTGGGCTTGTCCGAGGGTCGTCCTGGGCTGCCTAGTGCCCTGGTGGGTGGCACAATGAAGCCTAATGATCAGCCCTGCAGAAGCGACCCTTAAACAAGCCGGAAGCATGAGGCCTCCTGCAGTCGCAAGCTGTGATGGCCGTTGGTTCCCGGGACTCAGTGCCTGAGTGTAGGAGAAAAGCATAATGGAGAAATCAGACTAGCATTCTCCTCCGTGGGCCTGGGCCAACTAAAACGCAAGGCTGGGCTAGGGTCAGACCAGGTTCCAGACAGGCATCAGCCTCCGGAGGAACAGTGAGGGGGCGACCAGGCCCTGAGGTAAAGAAAGAGATTGATCTGTCCAGATGTGCTAGAAGCCTGGACATTGAGGGAGGGGAGAGGGAGTGGCTGACATGGAGGCGCACTGCCCATATCTCTCTTTGTGGAAGGCCTGGCTGCCCAGCTGCAGGCTGTGTAGTCTCCAGACAGCCTCCAGCTGTCAAGCCTTGGGCGTTTAAGAATGCCTCGGCCAAGGCCACACTCTCCTGGGGTGGCCCATATCTGGTGCTGAAGTGGGGTGGGGGGCCTGTTATAAAGGGCTTGCCATTGCTGGGCGCAGTGGCTCACACCTGTAATCCCAGTGCTTTGGGAGGCCGAGGCGGGCGGATCGCAAAGTCAGGAGATGGAGACCATCCTGGCTAAAACTGTGAAACCCCATCTCTACTAAAAATACAAAAAAATTAGCCGGGCGTGGTGGCGGGCGCCTGTAGTCCCAGCTACTCGGAGAGGCTGAGGCAGGAGAATGGCGTGAACCCGGGAGGCGGAGCTTGCAGTGAGCCAAGATCATGCCACTGCACTCCAGCCTGGGTGACAGAGCGAGACTCCATCTCAAAATAAATAAATAAATAAATAAATAAATAAATAAATAAATAAATAAATAAAGGGCTTGCCATTTTGGCTCAAGGCAGGACACTGGGCCAGGAACTCTCCAGAACTCCAGAACCCTCTCCTCCAGGTTAGTCAGGACTCTGTTGGACCTGTATCCCAGCTTGACTACCCCCTCTGCCAAGTCCTGCTTGCCCCCCACTTCCTTTCACAGGATCTGATCCCTCACAAACTCCTCTTAACCCCCAATCTCCATCTCAGCGTCTGCTTCCAGAGACCCCAGCCTGTGGTAGAGAGTCCTTGGGAACCAGCAGGACTCCAGATGCCATTTTATTACAGTCTGGGGGGTTTTGTCCATTTTCCCTTAAATTGTTCCAGAGGTTTCCTCCACTGATTGTACTTTATTTCCCCTTGCTTTGAGAGATTATTCCAAACATAATAGACTCCTTCAGTAGGGCAACCCCTGCCCCTAATCACACATGAAATTTCTTCAACTCCATTGCATCCTCCCCAGACAACCCTCCCGCAGCCCTGAGGCCAGCCCTGCCCCTCTAAAGGAGACCATTCCCCCTTTATATCTGTTCTCCTCTCTTGTTCCTGATGACTGTGGCTTTCTGCCAGGGTCAGTCGTAAGGTGTCCCTCTGCACACAAAATCCCCATCTCCTGCCAGACACTGGGCCTTTACTGTTGGCATGGGGACAAGCCAAATCTCTTGGCAAACCGCACGCCGGCCCTTAGTCACTGTCTCATCACTGTGGCCATTGCCGCTGCCTTGATCTCCCCTCTCCAGCTCTCAGTCCTCATTGTATTCTCTGCCCTCTTCCCCTGGCACAGACGGGGCCAGCCTAGGAACTCCAGGTGTCACCTCCTGAGGGCCCCAGGGAGGCCTAGCTCATAGCTTAGATCCTTGGCTCATCAGTTAGGAACTTCTCTGACCTGCTTGGCAGCCACCTCCCCTCATACCAGATGCCTAATTAGTAGCTCAGAATGTCCTTTTCCTCCTTCTCTTTGGGCTCCATCTTCACCTTGATGGGTGGCCCCAGAGTCAGAGCAGAGAGGAATGGCCATTGGGGGCAGGGGCATATTTCAGGCATTGCATGGCGAGGGTGGGGAGGAGATATTTCCCGACTGTGTCCGTGGTTACAGCTGGTTCAATTCTATTCAACGTCTATTTATTGTACACTGTGCAGCAGCAGTGGGTGGCTGTCACCAGGTGACGTAGGGCCTGCCAGGGCGCTGTTGGCTGTCCAGGAGGAAGCGCTGGCCGTGTTGCTGTGGGGAGACCATGTGGCTCCTACCATCCTCTGAGGGGTCAGCGAGGGGCAGGGCATTGCCGAGGGATACAGTGACCTGTTTTAAAGGCTCACTCTTCGGCTGGCTGCACATGAACCTGCTCTTCCAGACCTGAGCCTCAGCGAGGGATAAGGCTGGCCCCAACCAGTTAACAGACCTCCAGGGGGACCTGAGGGAATTGGTCCCCTTGCCCAGGCCTGAGACAGGCTCCCGAAGGCTTCATTTACACAAACAATCAAAAAGCCAACCCAGCCCAGATGTAATGCTCGCATTTTATTGCTTGCAGTGTTTTAGTTCTAATTTGGCTTCATTTGGAATAGAGGTTTTACTAAGTGGCATAAATTGAGCCTAACAAATTTTAAAACTCAAACACCAACACCCTAAATGCTTAAAACTGTAATTGGAGAGATATAAAAAGTGAGTCGTCAGGGAGGGGCTTTGAAGGAGGCAGAAGAAGGAGGAGGGGAAGAAATGTAATTTCCGTCCTACTTGGCAGGAGATTTAGTTCCTGCTTCCCCTCCCCCCAGGCTCCAGCCCTGTCCCCTCCCCTGGTGGAGAATGTACCCGGAAGCCTCCTGAATCCCTGCCAGTGCCCTCCAGGATGTTTTGTACATAGTGGGTGCTTAGGAAAGATTAGGTGAACTAATTATTTTCTTAGATGTGGCTGTGGACAGAAGGGCCAAAGTGGATTCCTTTGAGGGGACGCGTTTTTCCCTACAGGGGAGATCTGAGCTGTCTCCACCACCCCCCTCAACCCCGCCCCCGTTGTGGAATTCTACATGCCAGAGAACTCTCAGGATGTTACTTTGTAGGGAAATTGGAGGCCACTTGAGACCTCTGGGCTCTTCTGCAGATTGCAGAGGGTACTGATGGGAGGGGCCAGTGCCTGGCCACTTTGCTCAGGGGCCCATTTCCCTACTTCTTATGTGAAATATGGTGGAGGATGATGTGTAGGTGGGGAGAGCAATCCATGTGTGAAATTCATGGCCCTGTGAGTCCTTGAAGAGGTGGCCAGGCTGCTGTAGGGGCCACATGAGCAGCTCTGCAGGCCAAGCCTGACACTTTGAGGGACCAGTACTCTGATTTTCCTTCAGTGTACCAGCCCTATTCCTCTGAGGAAGAGTGCCATACACATAAATAAGCACGAGTGACCATGTGAAGAATCCCTGAGTGTGTGGGGGAATGGGTGGAAGCCAGAGAGTTCCTTCAGGGCCGGGCCGGCTCCCCTGGCCAGCCTCCCTGGCTACACTTGCTGGTATTGATTACCCTCTCTCTCGGGAACTGGTCAGCACTTACAGCCATAGCCCCGTGATTTAGCACGTGCTTATATAATGCTTTGGGTTGCATACAGCAAGGTGGGATGGAGGGAAAGTCCACTTGGCAGCAGATGCCTCCAGCTGGTGGCTGAGCTCTGCCTTTTGTGGTCAGGGTGATCTTGGCCAAGCCCCCAGTTTTTCCAGTTTTACTTCCTCTAGCTATAAAATGAGGGGTGATGGCACCCACAAAACTCTTGAAGGCAAAAATACATCATACAAGATGAAAATGTTTTATTATGTTTTTCAGTGGCTATGAAAATACCTTGTCCTAGGACACTCTTGATACCGAGGATCAGTATACCATTTAAATTAGCTCAAGGACACGGGAGGTTTAGTAACAGGAGACAAGGGTCCCGTGTATAACCCAAAACTACCGGGGATCACGGGGCCAGGGGCTGAGACCTAGAGATCTAGAAACGAGGCTGGGCTCTGTCCCTCTCCCTCAGCCTGGGGCCCACAGTCACTCCTCCCTGTGGTTCTCTGGGTGACCGATGTGTTCTGTCTCTACTCGCTGACTCTTCCTTGACTCCTTTGTCTGACTATGTCTAACTCAGTTTAGCTGCCCCAAATGGCGGCTCTAACTCTGTGAAATGGTCTGACAAGCTCCAGGGCCCATAAATCCTCTCTGACTGATTTTCTGTCTCTGAGTTAAAAATCTCAGAAGAGAATCTCATTGATTCAGTCGGGGTTAGGGATTGGTTCCGCCCTAGATTGGGTATATTGGCCTGGCCAGTCAGCAGTGGCCAGGGAGGTTTGGTCATGAGGAATATTAGAGTTCCCTAGCCTACCCCTTAAGCAGGGACTATGGATAGATATATGGGGGAATTTAGCAATAGTCATCTCCAGAACATTTCTTGAGTACTGTGTCATATTTTTTCTGCATATGCTGGAATACAACCCAGAGCCCTGAACTAAGAAACAGCTCAATATATGGTTGCTAATTGTTTGAGGAAAAGTAACTTTCTGTCCACACTCTGTTGTCTGTGTTTCCTCCCCACTGCTTGCTTCTCATCTGGGAGTGGAAGGTTTCAAGGAAGGGTAACTATAGCCAAAAAGCTAACCTCTCCAATATATAAAAAGTTCCTAGAAATTTAAAAAAATCAGTGATCTGATAGGAAAAATATGCAAAAGATATGGACACATGGTTTATTGAAAAGGACTTACAAATGGCTTTTAAACATGTGAAGTGTGGCTTGCTCTCACTTATAATAAGAAAACACAAAATAAAACTATACTGAGACATTATTTTTTACTTAGAAGGTTGGCAAAAGAAAAACTGATAACATGCTATGATGGTGAGGCTGTCTACAGATGTGCTTTCTTACATTGCTTGTAGGAGTATAAATTAGTCCAACTCTTATGTAGGGAAATTAGCAATATCTATCAAAATTTCACATGCACATACCTTTTTTTTTTTTTTTTGAGATGGAGTCTCACTCTATCACCCAAGCTGGAGTGCAGTGGTGCCATCTTGGCTCACTGCAACCTCTGCCTCCCAGGCTCAAGTGATTCTCCTGCCTCAGCCTCCTGAGTAGCTGAGACTACAGGTGTGCACCACCACGCCCAGCTAATTTTTGTGTTTTTAGTAGAGACAGTGTTTCACCATGTTGACAAGGCTGGTCTTGAACTCCTGACCTCAGATGATCTGCCCACCTTGGCCTCCCTAAGTGCTGGGATTACAGGCTTGAGCCACCGCGCCCTGCTGCACATACCCTTTGATCCAGCAATTCGATTTCCAGGAATTTACCCTACCTGTGTAGGTATTGTATGTTGTATCAATCAATTGGCTATCGCCACATAACCAAGCATTCCAAATTTTAGTGCCTTAAAACCACAACCACTTATTGTTTCTCACTATTTGTTTGGTTGGGCAGTTCTGCTGATTTGAGTTAGACTAGGTTAATCTTTGCTAAATTCACTAGTGTGTCTGTGGTCCGCTGGTGGATTGGCTAAGGACTGGCTTATCTAGGGCAGCCTCAGCTGGGCAGTACGGCTCTGTGCATACCTGCTGTCATCCTCCAGCAGGCTAACTTGTTCTCAGGCTGGCCCGGGCATGTTTCATGCCAGTTACAGGCAAACAAAAGAGGAAACGGAAACTTCAAGTGCTTTCTTAAGCTTTTGCTTTCTTTGAGTCTGCTAAGCAAGTAACATGGTAAAGGGGAACGGAAATGCACTCTGCTCGTGTAGTGAAAGAAGTAGCAAAGTCAAGGGTCAAAGGGCAATGATACAGGGAAAGGCAAAGACTTGGGGCCATCCATACCATCAATCCTCCGCATGTGTCAAATCCTCCACATTTGTACATGGTTACTTACTGCAGCATTGATGTTGATAGAAACAATCAAAACAGCCATCAGTAGGAGACTAGCTGAAATCAACTATGATGTCCACTCTGGAATAATCTGCAACTGAAAAAAGATGAGTAATTCCTCTGTGTATGACTGGAGAAATCCTGAAGGTAGATTGTTAAGAGGAAGAAGCCAGGTGCAGGACACTGTGCATATATTATGCTACCTTTTATGTAAAAAAGGGGAGAGCAATAAGAATATGTGCATTTGTATTTCCTTGTATTTGCATGAATTAACTTTGGAAAGAGAAACAAGAAACCGCTAGTGGTAGATGTATGGGGGTGGGGGAGCACTGGGTAGACCGGGGAACAGAGATGGAGGGGGTACTTTTCACTGTATAAATAAAAATAAATCCTATGCCGATATAATAATACACATTCAAAACATTAACATCAAATATCCTCAAACGTGCAATAATACAATTTTAAAAAGGAGAGGAAAATAAAGGGAGAGTAACAGGACTGCGTGGCTTCTAGAGGCCTCTGTAGATCAAAAAAAAAAAAAAAAAAGTAGGGCCTGTGACTATGACACTGAGTAAATTATGCCTAGTTTAAACCTTGCTACCCAACCTGCTTTGCCCTTTGTGGATCCGTTTTGGGAAACACCCATTCTCCAGTGGAAAAAGAGCTGGTGTTTCCACTCCTGGGCTGTGCTGTCCCTGTGGAGTGACAGAACACTCCCCCGCCCTCTGCTCATGACCATGGGCTGACATTTCTAAAGGCTGCCACGTGCATTTTCCAGACACATTTGTGGGTTGATGTGAGCTGGGATGTAGTCCTTGGCTCTTCAGATGTCAGTGTGCTGGTCTGCCCGAATAGAATCCCCTTTCTCTGGAAATGCCCGGAGCCACGTGAGAATGGGTTTCCATGACGTTCGTCCTCGTCAGGCTCTAGACACGAAGGAGCCCCTGAATAACAACCGACCCACTCCTGGGCCTGTGGTGGGGGTCAGCAAGACCCTGCGGAAGCATAACTCAACAGTGACCCATCACCAGGCCCACACCTACTTAGGTGTGTCACTAAAGCCATCTGATGACTGCTTTGGGCTCCTAAAGCATCCAACAGAACAGAGTCCTAGAGTCAGTGTCCCATCCTCCCCTCTGCTGGCTCCTAGGACATAAGAAGGGACACAGGAGCTGTCGGATCTGGCAGCCTCTGGAGACAGTAAATGACCAGTCTTTGCCTGTGCCTGTTCTGCAGCAACGAGCAGCCACCACACCCACTGCTGCCACCACTGCCATTCTGTATGTGTGCACTGAGCACTTACTACATGCCAAACTCTCCAGAGCCCTGACTCCACAGTGAAGAAGACATCACTGGCGGAGAAGATGGCCAACTAAACAAGTGCTTATGGTAAAGTCTGATATGATGTTTGCTTACTGGTAATTCTCTCTTTTGTTTGAGACAGGGTCTCACTCTCATCTAAGCTGGACTGCAGTGGTATGATCATAGCTCACAGCAGCCTCCCTGTCTTGAGCTCAAGCAATCCTCCCACCTCAGCCTCCCCAATGGCTGGGACTATAGACATGCACCACCATTCCTGCCTAGTTTTTTTAAAAAAACTTTTTGTAGAGACAAAGTCTCACTATGTTGTCCAGGCTGGTCTTGAACTCCTGAGCTCAAGGAATTCTCCTACCTCAGCCTCCCAAAGTGTTGGGATTACAGGCGTGAGCCACCACACCTGGCCAGTAATCCTCTCTTGTGGCAAGGCACAACACTCAACTCAGACTAGCTTAAAGGAAAATGGGGTTAGAGTTTCTCCATTGTTTAGAGAGAAATACACATCTCATAAAACTCAAGGCAGATACACGTCTCATAAAACTCAAGGCAGCAATGTGGTTAGGCATCAGACACTGGGAACCCAGGAATCTCATCTCCTCATGTCTCCTCTCTGCTTGTTAGTGCCTCTCTTCTCTCTCATACAGACTAGTTTTCTCCATGTAACAGAGAATATAATGGCTGATGCTCCCAAGCATTATACCTCACAGCTGCAGCCACCCAATCAGAGATTCACTCACCTTTCTCTATTTCAGGTCCAAAAATTCCAGGGGGAAGGCCTGGAGCAGTGGCTCACGCCTGTAATCTCAGCACTTTGGGAGGCTGAGGTGGGCAGATCACTTGAGGTCAGGAGTTCGAGATGAGCCTGGCCAACATGGTGGAACCCTCTCTCTACTAAAAATATAAAAATTAGCCGGGTATGGTGGCGGGTACCTGTAATCCCAGCTACTCAGGAGGCTGAGGCAGGACAATCGCTCGAAGCTGGGAGGTGGAGGTTGCAATGAGCTGGGATTGCGCCACTGCACTCCAACCTGGGCAACAGAGTGAGACTCCATTTCAAAAGAAAAAAACAAAAATTCTGGGGAGGGGGTCTCACTGGACTCTGTATGGTCAGGTGTTCAGTTTTGGACCAAACAACTTCAGTGAAGGGGTGGCGTTATGCATTACTAATAGGGGGCTGCCCCTGGAAATCATGTGCCTCGGGGAGGAGCTGCTTGTGGAAAAGGGGCAGATAACGCCCAAAGCATTCATTGCAGAGTGGCGGTGGAGGGCATGTGACAGGGCCATAGCCTGATTTGGAGAGAGAGAGAGAGAGATCAGGAAAGGTTCCCAGTTTCCCAGGTCTGGGGGCATTTGAGCAGAGAGCCAAAGGATGGTGAGCTCAGGGCTGGCTGCAGTGGCAGCGGGACACGACTGTCATAGGCAGAGGGAAGAGCCGCAGATGGAAAGTTCAGTGAGGCACCTCTTCTTCCATCCACCTGTGGCTGAGCTTTTCTCTTTTTCTGCTGTGCTCTGGGGCTGTAACTTCACCTGTTTCCCCAGCTTATCAATTTGTTCTCAACTGTACCCATCCTAGTACTTATCCCAACAAGTGTGCTCTCTATTTCATCTCTGCTTCTTTCCCTTCTGATATTTCCACTTGATATTTTTTCCTGTCATTCTGTGCTCTTGTTTCTTGTTGCTGCTATCTTCTATTTTCTCCTTGACTATATTTCTCTTGCTCATTGCAAATGCTGGGTCCTCTTGTTCCCATCATTTCCATCTGCTTCCACTGATTCTGATGTCCAGTTTATGGTCTTTTTCTTGTGATAGACATCCTTAGGGGCCTCATTGTTTGGCCTTAAGAGGATCACATGTAATGGAACAGGGCTGGCAGCCACCTGCCTGGTCCTGTAAATTGGGGAAGGGCCCAAGTCTAGGTCTCAGTAGTTCTCAGTCCCAGGGAGTTTAAGGAGAGGCTGGCCAACCACAGTGGCTCATGTGTGTAATCCCAGCACTTTGGGAGGCCGAGGCAGGAGGATCCTTTGAGTCCAGGAGTTTAAGACTAGCCTGGGCGACATGGCAAAACCCCGTCTCTACATAAAATAAAAAAAAGTAGCCAGGCATGGTGATGCATGCCTGTGGTTCCAGCTCCTCAGGAGGCTAAGGTGGGAGAATCACCTGAGCCCAGGGAGGTTGAGGCTGCAGTGAGCCGTGACTGCACAACTGCACTCCAACCTGGGCAACAAAGTGAGACCGTTTCTTTCTTTTTTTTTTTTTGAGACGGAGTCTCGCTCTGTCGCCCAGGCTGGAGTGCAGTGGCGCAATCTCGGCTCACTGCAAGCTCCGCCTCCCGGGTTCACGCCATTCTCCTGCCTCAGCCTCTCTGAGTAGCTGGGACTACAGGCGCCCGCCACCACACCCGGCTAATTTTTTGTATTTTTAGTAGAGACGGGGTTTCACCGTGGTCTCGATCTCCTGACCTCCTGATCTGCCCGCCTCGGCCTCCCAAAGTGCTGGGATTACAAGCGTGAGCCACCGCGCCTGGCCGACCCTGTTTCAAAAAAAAAAAGGAGAGTCCTTAGTTTCCTGGGCACTGACAACGTGGGCTGTTGCCACCGATTTCTGCCATGAAAGGGCAGGGAAGATGACAGCCCAGGGCCTCAGGCAGATGGGGGGGGATGCAAGAGCCAATTTTAAAAACTTCTGTCTTACCTATCCTTTCATTTCTGCTTCCAGCCACCCACCATCCCTACAGATGCCACTTCAAAGGCAGCCTTCAGTCTCTCCTGGGGCTTCTCACAGGTCTTTGGTTGGCTTACGGATATATGTTACCCTCTCACCTCTTTGGTGTTTTCAGGGTTGGGAGAGGGAACTAGTAGCACAGATGAGCTTGCCTCTTGCCTGGCCAGCTTTGACCTCACACTTGCCCTAGAACCTGGTCTATCCCAGGCATCCTGTTCAGGTCTAGCTCCAGCTGGATCCAGCCTCTCCCCATCCTGGCTCCTAGTCCAGGCTTTGGCCTCCTATTCCCTCCTTGGGCATCTGATCCCCAACCATCCCGGGTGAGTGGCTTTACCTCCCCTCTCAGTGTGGACAGCTCCCAGCACCCACCCCCAATCTGTGGCTGGCACAGGACCTGCACATCTGCCGGGGGCAGCCATCATGGGGCATTGATGCCTGGGGGAGGGACAAGCTGATGGAGTCCCTGTTCTGCAGCTTGGGGAAGAGAAGGGTGAGGTGCCTTGGCTAGGTGAGATTTACATGCAGGTGCTGATCATTCAGAGCAATCTCTGAGATCTGGGCTCCAGAGGTCCCTTGTGATCTGGATTGGAGGGGGGTCTGGAGGTACCAGGGGAATGGCCAAGGGTGGCCAGTGTGGCAGGTGGGGACACTCAGGGGGCCTGGGGCAGTAGCTATTTACTCTATGGTGATAGAAGCATTTCAATATTTTAACAACCAGTACAGCTGTCGTAGCAGTGCATTTCGACTGAATGTCAGCCCAGGTTGTAGGTGGCAGTGAGCAGCTGGGCTGTCACAGTGACGTTAAGAGCAGATGGAGTGGTTATAAAGTGCGACAGGAGAAATTTAGGCTTGTCATTGGGAAACCTATATCACCACCTTTTACCAAGGAGAGCTGGTGGAAATTCTCCCTGAAACTTGGGGGGTTCTGAGAAACAGGTCTCCAAAATGGACTAGCTGCAGCTTTCTTAGGCTGGCCTGGCATCCGGGGATTGGCACAAATGACTTCTTTGGATTCCCTTTCTCTGGAGCAAAGATCCCCAAATGACATTCAGTGGTAGTTAATCAGAAACATTTTTTGATCCTTTGCTGTGTGCCAGATGTGTTGCTGGGTAATGAGGCTACAAAGGTGAAAAAGGCTGGGTCCCCGCTCTCCTGGAGCTCACGATGGGTCAGGCGAGGGGCAGGGGGAGATAGGACACCTACCCCAAAGATGATCACAGAACCAGGCAGTGGGTGGGATGTGCTGAGTGAGTTCACAAGGAGAAATGATGCAGAAACTCTTTTGGGGTGGGAGTGGGGGACTCGTGTGGCTGAGGGGAGGCCACCCTGGCAGAACAGGGATGGAACCGACCTCTAAAAGCTTTTCCTTTGCCTCTAGAAATAGCAAGGCAGTGCTACTTGGTTCTGATTTTCGCCTCCAGATATCAGGACACATTTTGTCCTTGAAAGCACTCAAATCGGCTTGCCTGGCCGATGTGAGGTCACTGCTTGTTAGCTATGCACAGCTGAGATCAGAACCTGTCCTCCTGCCAGCCAGCCAACACAGAGGCTGGGTGTCTCACAAGCAGCCCTGAAGGGCCACTCCGGGCACCTTTCTTCTAAGATTTCTGCAGACTGAGGAGGCTGAGGGCAACGTGGGCCTCCTCTCTCCCTCCCTCCCACAAAGTGGTGCTTAGGAAGACTGGGGATGGCCCTATGTCAAAGTCCTGCCCCTGGAGAAAGGGCTGGTATCTGTGGGTGAATCTCAATCTCAGAGACTGCCCTTGGTGGGTATCCAAGCCAGTCGTCCCCTCCCTGGGGACTGTATCTGGGAAGACAAGCTTTGGCTGCAGTCCAGAGCTGGAATGACTGCTCTGCTCCATGAAATCCTCAGGGATCCAGGATCCTCCAAGTTCACTGCTCCACCTTTCAAAGGATGGAAACTTTAGCCCCCTGGTCCAAGATGGCAGCCATGATACCCATGTTTAAGGCAGCAGGATAGAGAAAGCGACTAAAAAGAAAGGGATGATGAGGCACAGACCAGCTGTCTTTACCCCTTCCTCAATATTTTTTTTATTGTGGTAAAATATATATACCATCTGAGGCATTTTTAAATGTACTCATAATGGCGTGCAGCTGAGGTGGGAGAATAGGGTCTGGAGGCAGGGAACTTAAGGCCAATTCACACTGACTTCCTAGAACTAAATCAAAAGGAAAACCCCAACTTTCCACACCTAGGTAACAAAAGAATGGGAGGTGGCCAGGCGTGGTGGCTCATGCCTGTAATCCCAGCACTTTGGGAGGCCGGGGTGGGTGGATCACCTGAGTTCAGGAGTTCGAGACCAGCCTGGCTAAAATGGTGAAACCCTGTTTCTACTAATAATACAAAAAATAAGCCGGGCATGGTGGCACGTGCCTGTAATCCCAGCTACTGGGGAGGCTGAGGCAGGAGAATCGCTTGAATCTGGGAGGCGGAGGTTGCAGTGAGCTGAGATCCCACCATTGCACTCCAGCTTGGGCAACAAGAGTGAAACTCCATAACAACAACAACAACAACAACAAACACAAAAGGATGGGAGGCTACTCCCTTTGCAAACCCCATCCCCTTTTTCTGCGTTGCAGATGGAAAGTTGAAAGTATCTCTGATTGGTTGCTTTCTGCAACCAATAGGAGTGTAATTTGTAATTTCACTTTAGCCTCTGATCAGTTGCTTTCCACAACCAATCAGATGGACTCCAGGCAAAGTCTTCGTTTGCGTAGAAGTGTAACTTTGTAACTTCACTTTAGCCTCTGATTGGTTGCTTTCCACAACCAATCAGATGCTTGTATAGGGTGTAACCTTTATAACTTCACTTCAGCCTGTGATTACAGGCCACTACTTCATTTACATAGGGTGCACAACAAGTAACCAATGAGAAACCTCTAGAGGGTATTTAAATCCCAGAAAATTCTGTAAAGGGGCTCTTGAGCCCCTGTGCTCAGCCTGCTCCCACTTTGTGGGGTGTTCTTTTGTTTTCAATAAATCTCTGCTTTTGTTGCTTCATTCTGTCCTTGCTTTGTGTGTTTTGTCCAATCCTTTGTTCAAAACACCAAGAATGTGGACACCCTCCACCAGTAACACAGCCATCACCACCATTCATCTCCAGAACTCTTTTCATCTTGTAAAACCGAAAGTGTGTACCTGTTAAACACTAACTCCCGATTACCTCATCCCCTGCCCCCATTCCCTGGCAACTGCCATTCTACTTTCTGCCTCTATGATTTTGACTCCTCTTAGTACTTTATAGAGACAGGCTGTCTTTTAAGGAAGATTTCTGGAAACTGACATGCCATGCTTCCATATGTCCCATTGGCCAGAACTCAGTCACATGACAACAGGTAGTTGGGAAATTAGTCTTTTTCCTGGGTGGCCACTAGGGGAGATATTCAGGGACAGGTAGCAAAGACAAATAGCTCAGTCTTACCCAACTATGGGGATTCTTCAATGTAAATGCTCTGTAAAGAGCTCTTAGGCAAAGAAAAGAACTAAAAATTAAAGAGCCTTATTTTTAATTTTAGCTATTGATTTTTTTTTGCCTATGGCTGATTCTTCCAACTCTGAATGCAAAGCATTTGTACATATTTCCCCTCTCTTTCTCTCCATTGCCTTCTTTTGTTACATCTTTGATTGAAATATATATATGTATATATGTGTGTGTATATATATACACACACATATATACTCTGTTACTTGCAGCCAAAGGCATTTCTCACTGGTACAGGTTCTTTGATCTTCCATCCTTCCACTACCAAACTCCTTCTGAGGGAGGGCCACACAAGCTGGGCCCTGCTTTTCAGATGTCTAGTCCCTCTTAATCCCTTGCCACCAACATACTCCTTCACCAGGTCATAGTCACTTTATTTTTTTAAAACCCAATGGCTGTTGTTCATATCTTCCTTGTCCACTTCGAGTTTAGAATTTTTTTACTGAAACTCGTTTTCCCTTTGGTTTCTAGGACCTTGGATTGTATAGTTGACTTTCTGTCTTCTGACTACTACTTCTACATTTTGTATACGGGGAGCCTCTTCATTTTGCCTCCTCATTGTAGGTACTTTCCCCGCCCAAAGACTTAACCTCAGTCCTTTTATGATTCACCATCACTACTACCACCCACATCATCTCTGCCACCATCTCTACTACTAGCACTACCACCACCACCATCTCCACCATCATCACCACTTCCACTGTCAATTTACAAACATAATCTCTAGTCTTTCAATACTCATAATAGCTGTACAAGGTAAATATTATTATTATCCTCAGTTTGCAGATAAGAACACCGAGGCTTAGAGAGATGATATATTTTGCCTAAGAGCAAAAAGCTAGTAGGTGTCAGAGGTGGGATTTGAATCTCAGTCTATCTGATGTCAAAGACTGGGCTCTCGATACACCATACCCCTCCCCACTCTTTAAAATGCTATAGGATTCACTCCTTATCGCTCTTCCTCTGATAACACCAGGTGACATCCTAACCATCAGCACAGGTCTGGGTTAATATAACAGCCTCACAACAAATCTCCTTGCCTATAAGTATAGGGTCCCCACTTCACTTCCATTTACCCCCACCATGCCTGTTTGCCCAACACTAGACCGCTTGTCCAGTGATACTTTAACTCAAACTTCCTCAAGTCCCTGCCTTGCTCATATACTTACAGTGGCTCCCTGACATTGCATAGATCATATTCTGGTTCTCAAAAGCCTTCCTCACCTGTGCCCATGTTCTCCATACCCCTGGCTGAGCATCACTTGCCAGTATTCTGAAGCCAGCTGTGGTGGACATTATTAGTGCTCACCAACAGCCAGTTCTCTCCTTCCTGGACAGAGGGGAGATCCTACTTCACAGCCCCTTTGCAATTAGGCAGAGCCATGTGACTAGCTCTGGTCAATGAAATATACGCGGAAGTGATGTGTGAGAATTTTACACTGAGACAATGAAAAGGCTCTGCAGGACCCTCCGACTTCTCTCAACCCTTGCTGGGGTGATCAGTTGCAATGTTCCAGATGGTAAAGCCTCCATTGCCTGAGTTCCTGAGTGACTATGTGGAGCAGAACACTTTTCCCCCTTCATCCATTGACTTGCAGTGAACTTTGTGTGGACATGAAATTTCTTAAGCCACTGAGATCTTGCAGTTGTGTTATGGAAGCATAAGCCTAGCATATCAGGACAGGCTAGGTTATGTTGTCAGAACAATTCCAAAATCTCAGTGGCTTACAACACAACAACAAAAATTTCTTTCTTGCTCATGCTACATGTTTTCATAGGTCAGCAAGGGGAGGCTTTTCTCATGGTAGTTACTCAGGTATCCAGGTGGATGGAGAGTCCATTTTTGTGGTCTGTGAGTTCCCTTCAAGGGGGGAGAGAACATGATGAATCACATCTTGATTCAATGCTTCCAATTCGACAGGACACAAGTAACTTCTGGTGACATTTCCTTGACCAAATCAAGTCACGTGGCCACACCTGACTTCAAAGAGGGGCAAGAAAATATAATTCTACCATATGCTGGGAAAGAAGAGGGCTGGAGATATTTGGTGAACATTGCCATTGCCATCTTGACTCATATGCTAGATGAGTTGGTCCCCTCCCCACTCTGCTTCATCCTGCCTCTAAGGACTTATTTCATGCTATTTCTTCACCTTTTAATTACAGCTCTAAGCCCATCCTTTCCATAAAGCCTCCCTTGATATTTCTAGCACATTCTCTTCCTGCTTCTAAACTCCTAGGGCCTTTAGGGTGGCCAAAATTCAATTGGTTATTCATTGGTTCATGTATAAGTCAGGAGACTAGTTTTGCTTTTACCAAACATACTCAAATGCATTTGCATATACATATATTTATATATTCACCAATCTAATTTATCTTCTTAAAACTATCACCTGGATGGCTGTTTGTTTATTCCAATGAGGGGTTCACTGCTCCAAAATGTTTGTGGAATTGTCTTGGAGTTTGTAGCACATCCATTTCCTTATCTGTCAAAAGAATATAATAATGGTGCCTATTTTATACATATGTGTGAGAACTAAATGGGTTAGTGCCTATAAAGTGCTTAGAACAGCAGCTGGCACACAATAAACGCTCAATAAACTTCAGCTATTATTATTATTTCTCTAAAGATCTCTGCTGATAGCAATCTTTATCATCCAAAGGTGGATTTAATTTCTAGCTGACAATTCAAAAGTCATTCAGATCTATAGCAGGTGCTATTGGTGCCCATGTGCCCTCTGCCCTCCCCAGAGGTACCCTGCAGACAGTTCTTGTACCTGCAGATGGCTTTCTGAGCATCTCTGCCAGGTGTGGCTTGCAGGCGAGATGATGGCATTGAAATGGCTTGGGAATAAATGCCCTCAGGTCTGACTCTTAACCAACGAGGCAGCGGAGATGATGGATCAATATCTCCTTTTCATTACGACTCAGCAGGAGAAGTCTGAGGTGTGTCCTGGAGTGTCCACACCATCTCCTGGAGGGGCCCAAATGGAACTGGGCCTCCATTGTCTATGGAGGTAACCTGTTCACTAACACACCTTTTGTCTTTTTCCCTTTTCTTGTCTCACTTTCTCCACCCTCTGAACCCTATTTCCCAGGATCACCCCCTAAACAGATTACCCGTACCCAGAGAATAATACTTTAGGTGACGAGCGCAAACATGAGACTAAGCTTTATCCAGTGAAACTCCTTTTTTCAATGTCGTCTGTCAGCTGCCTCTGGCAGTGGTTCTAAAAGTGGAATTGCATGAGGTTTTGAGCCATGACTGCATTATTGAAATAAGTTTCTGGCCGCTTAAGGTGTCAGCAGTGAGGGAGACATCTTTGGATGTATGTGTTCTGGGTATCATTTAGGGGGCTGGCCAGGCTCCTCGCCCTATAGCTTTGCCTTGTTAGGGGGTTCTCTCGTGAAGGCCCTGAGAGGCTCAGTGTGGACAGAACACCGTCCCCTGGTTTGGTGGTGGGTTTTGTGAGCTCTGGGTAGCCCAGCACTGGGATGTTCAGCAAACAGTCTGTTTGATTGCCGTTACACCTCCTGTAGTGGGCAGTGGACACGGGCTCCTCAAGAGTCAGCAACAGTTGACTGGGCGCAGTGGCTCACACCTGTAATCCCAGCATTTTGGGAGGCCAAGGCGGGCAGATCACTTGAGGGCAGGAGTTTGAGGCCAGCCTGGCCAACATGGTGAAACCCCGTCTCTGCTAAAAATACAAAACATTAGCCAGGCATGGTAGCGGACACCTATAATCCCAACTACTCAGGAGGTAGAGGCAGGAGAATCGCTTGAACCCAGGAGGCGGAGGTTGCAGTGAGCTGAGATCGTGCCACTGCACTCCAGCCTGGGCAACAGAGCAAGACACCATCTAAAAAAAAAAAAAAAGAGTCCGCAACAGTCTCCCCCCCATTTTGTGAAAACCTACAGGACAATGAACACGAGGTTATACTGAGGATAGTTAGCCTGGTGCTAATTCTTTGCAACCAAGAAGGAAGATATTAATCAACTCGTGCGTGTGTGCATTAGTGTCAGAAAGAAATTTCCAATCAGGGGCAGATTAGCCAAAAAAGGAAAATCAAAAAGGGATTCCCCGAACAGTGAGGAGGTGGGTGCAGATAGCTGCGAGGAGGCCTTGGAAGTCTGCTCTTTGCCTGAGTTCACCCACCCTTCCCATCAGATAATGGCATTCAGGAAGACAGTGCTGTTTTAAGATTTATTTAGGATTGCAAGTGTTTTAAAAACAGAGGCCCAGAGAAGGGAAGATTTGCAATTGCAGAAAAAAACATGGACACACAGGAGAGTTTTCCAGATTTCTGGAATGTCAAATGGCGATTGTAATATCTGCATCACTTGTCGTGAGGATTAAATGAGGTGATGCATACAAAAACACCTAGCACGGCTCTTGTTCACAGCAGGTACTCAAAATTTGATAGCATTCTAATAAATGTAGTCCTGTAAAATACACTGGCTAACTTTCTATGATGATATTCTGATTTTTTTTTTCTTGAGACAGAGTCTCCCCCACTTTGTCGCCCAGGCTGGAGTGCAATGGCACCATCTCAGCTCACTGCAACCTCCGCCTCCCGGGCTCAAGCAATTGCAATTCTCCTGCCTCAGCCTCCCAAGTAGCTGGGATTACAGGCATGTGACACCATATCCGGCTAATTTTTGTATTTTTAGTAGAGATAGGGGTTTTACCATGTTGGTCAGGCTGGTCTCCAACTCCTGACCTTCAGTGATCCACCCGCCTTGGCCTCCCAAAATGCTGGGATTACAGGCATGAGCCACAGCGCCCCGCCGATATTCTGATTTTTTTTTTTTTTTTGGCCTAATAGAAATTTTATTCTAACCTTGGCTACCTTTAAAGCCACCTTGAGTTCAACATTCCCCTTTAAAATGAACTATGCCCTTTTCTCTGGGCTCTGTGGCACATGGTGGGCAGCATGCATTCTGTTCTCTCTGTGCTCTTATAGGGGTTTAGGGCATGGCTGGCGACCCTTCTGCACAAGCCTGGCATGAAGAAACAAGCCACGAAGGGAGCCATCATTCCCAGAATCCAGGCAGCCAGACAGCACACCCCACTGGGCTCTGAGACCTGGGGACTACACACAGGAATGAACAGAACCCACATTTAGCCAGTTCTTATTATCAGCGAGGAAACCGGCTGAGAATGCAGAACACTGAACTAGACACGGCAACGGGGCCTCCGATCCAGCCAGTCAGCTCGAAAAGACTGCTTGACCTTGCAACACATTCCAGGATGGTTATATTTTGGGGTCGAAAAATCCATTCAAACTCTTTTTCCCTAGCTGCACGTGAGCTTCAGGGAGCAACAATTATGCTTCTGCAGGAGCCAGCAGAAAAGCCAGACCCTCCAAACCTCAAAAGCAGCTGTCTCAAACCTCCACGTTATTAGGCTGATTGAAATAATCAGAAAACAGCTCCAGAATGCTGGCTTTGAGAAAGGCAGGCAATTTTTGTTTGGCAGAGAGTGCTGTCAGCCTCCTCAGTGGGGGAAATCGAATGTTGTATCTTTCTCACTCTCTTTCTTCTTTTCCCTTCTAAAAACTTCCCTGCATCATTTGATTTCACATCAATTTGGTGAGAACGGCTGTTGGTACATCTCATCTTCTGTGACATGGGCTATCTGGAGTCCCAGGTCACCGGGTCACAGGAGAGATGCATAATGACGCTCCGGAATCATGGTGGCTTTGGATTGTAGGAAACTGCTTTGTCCCTGGGGCCTGGCTGTTTCCCTGTCTCTCCCTCCTGGCCTCTCCCTTATGCAAATGGTCATCAAATGGAGTAAGGAAAGGCCAAAAAGCCTGAAAATCCAACCTCATGAAGCAGAACCAACAGTCCCCATAGGAGGAGACAGACGTAGCAGAAGCAAAGGACTGGAGAAAAATCTTTCCTGTCTCCCTGTGATGAAATTGAATTAGCGTTGGCTGCATTAATGCCCATTTAGAGTGTGGAAGAGACTGTGACCCAGTCAAGGTTGAGAGGGGTGTGGTGAAGAGGTGAAGCCATAGCAGCATCCCTGCGCCCCCTCCCTGCCACTGCGGCCCCTAGCCTGTAGTATTTCTTAGCCTCAGCCTGGGCCCGGTGTTCTTCCATTCAATGCACTGTCTAGCCTCTGATTTGCAGTAGGCAACCTTCCCTCTGGGACCTCCACGTGTGCCGCCTCCTGGCCGACTCAACTCCACAGAAATCTAGGGGGGCGATGGGTAAGGGTGGGGGCATGCCCTGGATAGGTTGCTTAGCGGGACTCAGGCACTTGAAGCTTCGGCTGTGCGACCCTGGGAGAGGTGGGGAGGATGGGAGAGGGGGAGAGGGAGGGGAGAGGGCTCTTCCTGTGTGGTATTTGCACGTTGCTGGGGAACGTGCTGCTTCCACGTTTCCAGCAATAACAAGGCACATTTGCTGCTGCAGGTTCATTAACGAGGCCTGTGGGAATGAGGATTGGCTTGTCCACTGTGTTCACTGGACGGTAGGAAAAAAGAAAAGTCAGAAAAGGGAGAGCGATGTTCAGGTTCATGCTCAACTGTGGCTACTTCTCTGAACTCAAGAGGCCACCAGCCCCTAGCTGCCTTGGCCATTGCTGGGGTGGGGTGGGGTGGGTGGGGTGAAAGAGTGGGAAAGGGAGGGGTGGGGGTACTGTTGATTCTATGGATTCCCTTTGCTCCTTTTTTTCTTTTTCCTCTTTAACTGATACTGGCCCATTTGCTGTGCTGCTGGGTCAGTCTTGGACATTTTTCCCCAGGCGATGACCCCAGGACATTCTTTTTAAGCAGGACAGGCAGTTTGCCCAGGATTCTGCCAGCTCAGGCATGAGACCTAAGGCATATGCCCTGCCTGCCTGCTCAGACAGGGAACATTTAAGAATCCCCGACTGCAGGTCTGTAATCCCAGTACTTTGGGAGGGAGGCCAAGGTGGGAGGATCGCTTAAGCTCAGGAGTTCGAGACCAGCTGGGCAACAAAGTGAGACCCTGTCTCTACAAAAAATAAAAAAATTAGCCGGGTGTGATTGTGTATACCTGTAGTCCCAGCTACCAGGAGGCTGAGGCGGGAAGATCGCTTGAACTCAGGAGTTCGAGGCTGCAGTGAGCCATGATTGTGCCACTGTACTCCAGCCTAGGCGATAGAGCAAGATCCCGTCTCTAAAAAAAAGAAAAATAATTCCTGACTGCCTGACTATGGAAAAGTCAGGAAACAGGAACGGGGAGCCCCCAGACTCGGCCATCTTTCCTCCATCTTTGCTCTCACTCTCCATTCTAACTTGTCTTGGTTCTGTCCTCTGCCTCTAGGCAGCCATCCTGACTCAGGTGTGGACAGAGAGACCCTTGGGTCTGTGGGACATGTGGTGGCCCACAGCAGCCCCCCGCACAGTGTGCCTTCAGAGTCCCTTGTCCTGGAACCTGTTGTCCTCCCTTCCTGTCCTCCAAGGTGGCTTGAATTCTCAGCCAGCATTCCTGTTTGTTGGGCAAACAGACAGTGAAAACAGTCCAGTGCCAGGAGGCTTGGAGCCTGGCACCTGGCCAGGGACCCTGGCAGCCACAACCCAGGGACGGGAGGAAAGAATATCCAGTTGGGAATTATTTAGGGTCCACCCGCTTCTCTCTCTGCATCAACAGAAGGCGGGCACGGGCAAGGGCAAGGGCAAGGAAAGAGGGAGAATTGGGGATTGTTCTGATCTGCAACTTGTCAGGAGAGCAGGAGTCCTGGCAAGAGGTTACTTGGGGAAGCTGGATGATGTTATCGACCAAATTGGGGTTTGGGGATTATCTGTGGATTTCATTTATCTGTGTTTTCCCTGGTCTCTCTTGTTGTAGGTAATTAAGAGCTGATTGCTAGTAATTAAGAGTTGTTGAGAGAGGCAGCAGGATCCAAAAAGGAGAGTCACACGTTTCGTCTTCCTTTGGACAGACTCCTGACCTCCTCCCCTTCTCCCTCTCCTTGCCCCCTCCCATGCGTGTGCCTTCTGCAGGGACGCTGGCCCCTGGAGAGCAAGTCGCAGCTTGTCAACTGGATTATTTATGTGTCAGCTCCGCTCTGGCTTAATTTCCTCCTGTTATTCCCAAGCCTTGAGTAAAGCCTTGTGTAGCAGGTTTAAGTTCCACTCTCCTGACACTCAGGTGTGCTAAGATGTAGCTTTTCTTTATTTCTCCCCAACTGCAGCTTTAACTGGGCTCTTGAGCCCCCGTTTCTGCTGATGGTCGACAACTTAAACTTGCCAAGTCAAGGTAACAGTCACTTCTGGTTTAAATCATGGTCACTTTTAGGCAAATGCTGTCTCTTCAGGATTCTCCCTCACTCATTCCTCCCAGGCGTGAGCTGCAGCCCTGGGAGTGGGAGGCTGGGGGTGGGGGTGGGGGTGGGGGCGGTGTGGGGAGTGGAGAAGAGGCTGGTCCTACACTGTCCTGGTATTGCGCAAGGGACATGTGTCCGCATGCTGCTCTCTGCATCCTGGCCTTACCCACTGGGCTGACTGGACTTGGACAAGGTGTGCCTGTCCCTCTTGGACTTGAACATGGAAACTGATGTGGCTGGCTACAGCCTCTAGTCCAGAGGCCTTGCATGGTACTCCACTACATGCCCCAGGCGGGTGCCCTTTGGTGCCATGGTGGCTTGGGTGCCCTTGGCTGCTCTCTCTACTGTGCTGGGGTGTGAGGACCTGGGCCACCCTTGCAATCGCTGCTGAGACACTGCATTTAGCCACAGCCACTTTACCACCTCCTCTGTGCAATGTGCAGGCTTCCTTTGCTGCTGGCTGCCATGGTGTGAGGCTCCATCCCCTCTCCTCCCTGTGCCTGTCAACCTCTCTGGGGTTTTCATGCATCTCCCGTCCCTGTGCGGGAAGAGCCCCAGGCCTGTTACAGGGCTCCCATGGGCACGTAGACCCTTCTACCAGCCAGCCATCCTCTTGAACTGGTGGAAACATGATTCCCTCTCCCTGTGGCAGAAAAACTGCTCTCATTATCCCACCCCCATTCTTTATATTATGGTGTAAAATCAACGTTCCAAGTCCAAGGCATCTAAAAGTTAAGTTCAGAATTCCAAAGCACCTTCTTTGTTCACATTTGGAAGTCTATGGCTCCCGAGAGCAGCCAGTCTGTGATACACACAGAAGTCTTCCTGGGACCTTAAAAACCTTTCTTTTTTCTTTTCTTTCTTCTTTTTTTTTTTTTTTTTTTTGAGACAGACTCTCATTCTGTCGCCCAGGCTGGAGTGCAGTGGCGCGATCTCGGCTCACTGCAACCTCTGCCTCCCATGTTCAAGCGATTCTCCTGCCTCACCCTCCCGAGTAGCTGGGATTACAGGCACCTGCCGCCACACCTGGCTAATTTTTGTATTTTTAATAGAGATGGGGTTTCACCATGTTGGCCAGGCTGGTCTCAAACTCCTGACTTCAGGTGATCTGCCTGCCTTGGCCTCCCAAAGTGCTGGGATTACAGGTGTGAGCCACTGAACCTGGCCCCTTTCTCTTAGTAGACTAATATGTATTGAGCACTTCCAATGTGTCTGGCACTTTGCATGGTTTGTCATGTTTAATCCTCACAAGTGCCCTGTTAGGATTTCCATTTTTCATATGATGAAACTGAGGCAAAGGGGGTTAAAGAAATTGCTGGATCGTTTGCCTCTGGTGCCTTGGCTCACTTCCTTGAGGCCTCACCTCTGCTGCTTCCAGCTGTGGCCTTGGTGGACCATTCCATGAGGGCTTTGACTCAACTCACACTGACAGTATCTCACCCAAAGTGAGTACCAGTCATCTCTGCCTTTCATTTTCTGCCCCGGGGCTTCTCTGCTACTGCAGACACGGGAAGGGGGGTTTCCTTGTCAGGCAACACTCACATCCTGGAAAGGAGGCTTGTTCACTCATAGGTCTGCCAGTTGATGCTGGCTGTCCTTGAAGCCCTTAGCTGGGGCTGTTGGTCACATATTTACACACGACCTCTCTGTGTAGTTTGGGCTTTCTCACAGCATGGCGACTAGGTTCCAAAGGTCAGTGTCCCAAAAGAGAGCTCCTGGGCACCAAGCAGAAGCTGTTTGCATGTTGTGACTTAGCATCACAAACCACATAGCATCAGTTCCACCATATTCTATGGGTTGGAAGAGTCACTAACCCACCCAGGTTCAAGGGGAGAGGAAAAAGACACCACCTCTTGATGGGAGTAAGGAGATCCTGGAAGAACATACAGGACCAGAAATATCACTGTGGCCATAATTGAGAAATACAGTGTATCACAACAGAGGTATCTAGAGACAGAGTGGAAAAGATGTGGCTTAAACATGTTAAATACTTGAATTTGAGGCCAGGTGTGGTGGCTTATGCCTGTAATCCCAGAATTTCAGAAGGCCTAGGAGGGTAGATGGCTTGAGACCAGGAGTTTGAGACCAGCCTGGGCAATGTGGCAAAATCCCATCTCTATGAAAAATACAAAAAATTAGCTGGGCATGGTGTCAAGTACCTGTGGTCTCAGGTACTCGGGAGGCTGAGGTGGGAGGATCACTTGAGCCGTGGAGGTCAAAGCTGCATTGAGCTGTGATCATGCCACTGCACTCCAGCCTGGGTGACAGAGTGAGTCTCAAAAAGAAAAAAAAATAAGTGAAATAAGTAAATAAAACTTGAATTCGGACGGGTGCAGTGGCTCATGTCTATAATCCCAGCACTTTGGGGGGCCGAGGTGGGAGGATCACTTGAGCTCAGGATTTTGAGACCAGCCTGGGCAACAAAGTGAGTCTCCATCTCTACAAAAAATTAAAAAATTAGTCAGGGGTGGTGGTGCACACCTGTAGTCCCAGCTACTCAGGAGGCTGAGATGGGAGGATAGCTTGAGTCAAGGAAGTGAAGGCTGCAGTGAGCCATGATCATGCTGCTGCACTCCAGTCTGGGTGACAGACTGAGACCCTTTCTCAAAAAAAGAAAAAAGAAAAGAAAAGCCCTTGAATTCCAGGGAACCAGCCCAAGGAACATCCAGTGCTTCTTTGGGTCCAGACACAATATAGGGGCTGCCCAGCCATCTTGATATAGGAGACACCAAAAGGACACTTACCCCATGTCCTGCAACCCAGGAAATGCTACTTTAGGGTTAGTCTTTGCCATGATTCAGGGATGACTAAGCCAGTAGAATCACTCTCGCAGGTTTTCTGGAGGGCAGGCTCTTGGAGGCTCTGCAATGGGAATGCACCTTCCCTGCAACTCCACGGCTCTTGATGGAGACGAAGGCAGACTGTTCCAGTCCAGTGGGCTGCTTGTTCTGACACAGGTGAGCAGGGGCTTCTGGAAGCACACAGGAGAGGCACCTACCCCAGTAGGGCCTGCTGTGTCAGCTTGGGTTGACGCCTTTTCTAGAGGAGGTGACATCTGAGCAGGATGGTGAATGACGAGTAGGAGTTGACCAGAATAGGAGGGGGTGGTGAGGAGGCTGGAGCATGAGGGAAGTGGTAAGGGGAAGGGAGAGAAGGATGAACGGAGTGCTGGGACCACATTTGCCAGGCCTGTCAGGGAACTGGGATTGATGGTTTGGTTGGTTTTCCCTTCCCTTTGTCCAGGACATCAGGAAATGCCTAGATTTTGGTGTGTTGGGGTGGGTGGGTACGGGGCTAAGAATATATACCAGGTGGCTGTGGAAAGAGAGAGGTGGGTAAGGGAAGGAGAAGAGGGAGAAGGAGGACAACGAAGGGAAAAGAGGAGGGAGAGAGGAAGGGGGGAAAGAGAAAGGAGAAGAAAGAGAAGAAGAAGGGGGAAGACAAAAAAGAAAAAGAGGAAGGCCGGATGCAGTGGCTCACACCTGTAATCCCAGCACTTTGGACGGCCGAGGTGGGTGGATCACCTGAGGTCAGGAGTTCGAGACCAGCCTGGCCGACATGGTGAAACCTCGTCTCTACTAAAAATATAGAAAATTAGCCAGGTGTAGTGGGGCGTGCCTGTAATCCCAGCTACTTGGGAGGCTGAGGTGGGAGAATCACTTGAACCCAGGAGGCAGAGGCTGCAGTGAGCCAAGATCGTGCCACAGCACTCCAGCCTGGGCAACAGAGTGAGATCCTGTCTCAAAAAAAAAAAAAAAAAAAAAGGAGGAGAAAGAGGGAAAGAGAGGAGGAGGAAAAGCAAGAGAAGAATGAGAAAGTGGAGCAGGAGGAGAGAGGTAAAAGAAGAGGCTTCTAGGACAGAAAGGAGGCTGAGGCAGGAGGATCACTTGAGCCCAGGAGGTCAAGGCTGCTGTGAGGCGTGAATGTGCCATTACACTCCAGCCTGGTCAACATAATGTGGACTTTCATAATGTGGCCTTGAGCCAGCCTGGGCACCTTGACCAATCTGAGAGCCTTTGCTTTGGGGACCTTCCCTTGCCTGTTTATGCCCTGTAATTGCTCATTTATTCATCCATTCCATCCACAGGCACTTACTGTTTGGCCTCTACTTCCTTATATGTTAACTTAAGGTTTTCTTTGCATGTTTTTTCACTTTAACAAATAGATATTGGGATACAGCGTAACAAATACAAGTGAATCTACTGGCCAATGGGACAGCGTATTTGAGATCTGCAGTCCAGTGTGTTCACTGCTGCATTTTCCTTCCCTCCCTCCTTCCATCAGCCCCACCCACTTTCACTTAGCAAGTTTTGGCTTGAAAGCTTGCTCTGTGCCGGGAATAGGACATGGAAGTTCATGTGCTCAGTATCAGCTAGGATTAGCTTTGGCTGAGAGTAACCAAAAAACCCCACATGACATTGGTATGTCCAAGATAGCATTCACTTTATCCCTCGTGTTCAGAAGGTCCAGATTTAGGCAGTGCCAGGAAGCTCTGGCATTGTACAGGGTTAGGGACACCGGCTCCTTGTTGTCTGCCAGGTATGGCTTCTATCATGATTGAAAATCACGTCTCAGCTAGGTGCAGTGGCTCATACCTGTAAACCCAGCAGTTTGGGAGGCCAAGGTGGGAGGATCGTTTGAGCCCAGGGTTTCAAGACCAGCCTGGGCAACATTAGCGAGAGACTCCATCTCTAAAAACACACATGTGCCAGGTGTGATGGCACATGCCTGTGGTCCAAGCTACTAGGGAGGCTGAGGTAGGAGGATCTTTTTAGCCCAGGAGGTCGAGGATACAGTGAACCATGGTCACACCACTGCATTCCAGCCTGGATGACAGAGCAGGATCCTGTCTCAAACAACAACAAATAAAATACCATATCTAGACTTTCTTTGACAGTCCTCCCAACCAGGTGGAGCCTAATTCTCCTCTGAATATGGACCAGACATTTCCAATGAATTGAATGAACCAGAGGTGACGCTGTGAGGCCAGGTTGGAAAAGGTGATATGGCTTTCACCTCTCTCTCTCTCTCTCTCTCCTTCTCCCCCCACCCTCTCTCCCTCTCTCCCTCTCTCCCTCTCTCCCTCCCACCCACATGTCTTTGAAGCACTGAGCTGCCATTTAAGAATTTGGCTACCCTGAAGCTGCCACATTGGAGAGAGATGCCCAAGGTATCCCAGATATTCTATTCTGCACAATCCACGCCCCACACCTGCCAGTCTTCACAGCCCAGCCGCCAGACATGTGACTCTGCCCCGACACACATTTCTGCCCCTTCTGGAGCTTGCTAAGCCCACCACGCCACTTGGAGACAGCCTTCTTTTTTTTTTTTTTTGAGACGGAGTCTCAGTCTCACTCTGTCGCACAAGCTGGAGTGCAGTGGCACGATCTCAGCTCACTGCAAGCTCTGCCTCCCGGGTTCACACCATTCTCCTGCCTCAGCCTCCCAAGTAGCTGGGACTACAGGTGCCCGCTACCACGCCCGGCTAATTTTTTGTATTTTTAGTAGAGATGGGATATCACCGTGTTAGCTGGGATGGTCCCGATCTCCTGACCTCGTGATCCGCCCACCTCGGACTCCCAAAGTGCTGGGATTACAGGCGTGAGCCACCGCGCCCCTTCGGAGACAGCCTTCTTGAGGGCAGAGGTCTCCCTAGAGCCTGCAATGGGGCCCTCTGGGGTCCTGAGGACACCGACATGCCTGTTGCCTGGGTTGGCAGCTGCTCACCATCTTTGCACTATCTTCTTACTGACAGCCCCCAGGTGACTCAGAACGTGTGGTTGACATGGAGCCACTCAATTTCCTGCCTCGCCTCTCCTCTGGCCTCCTGGCTTGCAATCAAGTCTTCCTATCTGGGGGGTTGAGGGTGCTGTGGCTTCACACTGGCTTTCTCAGCTCCTCCCTCTCCTGCAGGGACTAGGTTGGGGGATCAAGGGAGGAGGAACAGTGGCCCACATCCCTTCCAGTGCAGTGGGAATGGCACTAGATTGGAGATCTAGGCTGTCATCCAGGCTCTGCCACTAACTGGCCCCTGAGACTTGGTAAATCCCTTTACCCCTGGTCACAGTTTTTTTATCTACAAAGCCTTCATAGATTGAGACTTTGTAATGCTCTAGCACAGTCATGTGTCACTTAACGAAGGGGATATTTTCTGAGAAATGTTTGGTTAGGGGATTTCGTCATTGTATGAACATCATAGCATATATTTCTACGAGCCTATGTGGTATAGCCTACTACACACCTAGGCTACCTGTATAGCCTATTGTTCCTAGGCTATAAACCTGTACAGCATGTACTGTACTGAATACTGCAGGTAATTGTTATACAGTGGTATTTGTGTATCTAAACATATCTACACATAGAAAAGGTACAGTAAAAATACAGTATTATAATATTACGGGACCACTGTTGTATATACAATATGTTGTTGACTGGTACGTCATTATGTGGCGCATACTTGTATTTACTGAGTGTCCACACTATCCTGGGGCTAGGCTCTTTGGAGGATCCAAAAGAAATTATATCATTTAGTGATTTTTCCATTGTGAACCCAACCCAATTCAATATTAGCAAAAGGGGAAATTGATTGGTTTATGTTACTGAATGGTCCAGAGGTAACCTACTTCAGGTATGGCTTGATCTAGGGCTTAAATGATGCCACCAGCACCCATTATCTGCTCTGTTTCCTCTGGATGGGTTTCATGGTTACACACAGTAGTGGTTCCCTGCCCCCACCCCCCAACCCCATCCAGATTCCTGGCACTTCCAGCCCCCCGTTCCTGCCACTGGCCTACCCAGTTGTAGCTGCTCTGCTCTAGAACTCACATGCTCTACAACCAAACCCAGCCCAGAAGAGAGACCCTGTGTTCCAGCATTCCCATCAAGAATCCTGATATTCACTCTGATTGGACCAATTTGGTCATGTTATCTTCCGTTTTGAATTAAGCCAATCTGGTTGATCCCTAGAGCTGGGTGTGCAGCCAACTCCAGCTCCCTAAACTGCCTGGCTGGGAGAGGGAGGAAATAGATACTGGCCGTGTGTGTGTGTGTGTGTGTGTGTGTATGTGTGTGTGTGTGTGTGTGTCAGGATGGGGGTGGCTTATTCTGAAAGATCTTACTCAGAAAGGAGACTGAGGCAGGAGAATCACTTGAGCCCAGGAGGTCAAGGCTGCTGTGAGGTGTGAATGTGCCATTACACTCCAGCCTGGTCAACAGAGAAAGACACTGTCTCAAAAAAAAAAAAAAAAAAGCGAATTTATGATTTACACTCAGGATACAGAAAGCATGACTTGAATGATCCTTCCTTGTGAAATTTGACAAAGGGAAAGCTCCATGTGAGTTCAGGGGACATGGAGGGCTTCTTGCAGAGGCAAGACTTGGATGCTGAGGAGAATTTAGGCAGAAAGGAGACTGGGGTTGGGGTAGACGAGGACCTTTTTATGTGTGATCTGCAACCCTGCAGCTTCTCCCAGTCCCGGCACTGTATCGATTGCAGTTTGAATAGGTTGTAATTGTGGAAGCAAAGGAGAAACCCTGTAGTGGTCTTATGTTCTGAATTGCATACCCTGAAAATTCATATGTTGAAGTCCTAACCCCTCAGTGCCCCAGAATGTGACAGTATTTGGAAACGGGGTCTTTAAAGTGGTAATTAAGTTAAAATGAGGTCATATGGGTAAGCCCTAATCCAATATGGCTGGTGTCTTTATAAGAAGAGGAAATTAGGACACAGACACACACAGAGGGAAGACTGTGAAGACACAGCCAGATGACAGCCATCTACAAGCCAAAGAGAGAGGCCTCAGAAGGAACCAACCCTGCTGGCACCTTGATCTCAGACTTCCAGCCTCCAGAACTGTGAGAAGATAAAATTCCATTGTTTAAGCCCCCCAGTGCATGATACTTTGTTACAGGCGAAGCCCTGGGAAGCTGGTTTTCAAAAGTGACCATGAACCCCACCTTTCTTTGCTCCTTCCTGGGAGGCTGACTCTGCTCCTCACACGGACTGGCTATGCTCCCAGCAGGATGCCATGGTGCGGCGGTCTCTCCTACCCCCACCCCCGGTTATCCCATAGCTGACACCTTAACTGCAGGGGCTTCACCAGCAAAGCCCCCTTAGATACTGAAAAGTCATCTTCATCCTGAAGTTCCTTTTGGTCACTTGCTTCCCACTGTCTCTAAGAATTAAACTCTTGCCATCTCCTCACAGTGTATACTTTGGCAGAAGATTAAGCCAGATTCAGTTGTTTTTCTTGAAATAGGAGATGGAATTTTCCCCAATGTAAAAATAATGGTGCCCAATTCTTGTGGGAGGTGGACGGGGCTGGCGCTGGCACTGTAGGTCTTCCTTTCCCTCAGAAATAGCCCCACAATGGCCTCATTTTCTAAAACTTGCAACTCAGCAAGTACTTAGCCTTTAGCAAGAAGAATCCACTCTGCTCAAGTTGAAAAGCAAGAGATCCATTTGTCAATGTAGGCAAGCAAGCACTCAAGTAGTGGAAATTGAAGAGTTCCCCCAGTGCCCGTCCACCAGCCTTGGGGTTCAGGCATATCACCTCGACGGATTCATGGTCAGAGACAGAGATGTACACGTGGGCTTTAGCTTCTCCTACACCTGATGGGGACGTTGAATAAAAAAGTGGGATATGGGGGTGTGGAAGGTAGATGGTGTTGGCAAGTAGCAAGTCTGGAGGGGGATGGGAGGAGCCCTGAGAAGCCAGGGACAGTTGAAGGGGACTGGGGACAGGCAGGAAAAGGCCTGGAGGGAAGGGAAGCATTTTTCTCATTGGCTACAGACAAGGTGATCCGAAGACCCTGGTTGTGAGCAGGTTTTTTTTTTTTTTTTTTTTTTTGAGGTGGAGTTTTGCTCTGTCACCCAGGCTGGAGTGCAGTGGGCGTGATCATGGCTCACTGCAACCTCCGCCTCCCGGGTTCAAGCAATTCTCCTGCCTCAGCCTCCCGAGTAGCTGGGACTATAGGCACGTGCAACCACGTCTGGCTAGTTTTTGTATTTTTAGTAGAGACAGGGTTTCACCATGTTGGCCAGGCTGGTCTCGAACTCCTGACCTCAGGTGATCCACCTGCCTTGGTCTCCTAAAGTGCTGGGATTACAGGCAAGAGCCACCGCGCCTGGCCAGCAGGTCTTAATAGACTTGACCTTCAGATAACAAGCCCTGTCGCCCTCCCCACAAGATCTCAGAGCAGACTTCAAGCCGACATATCTTGCCTTAAAATAACAGAGGAGGCCCAGGCTGTCTTTTGCCCTCATCCTGGGAGAAGGATCTCTAAGAACCAATTTTTTAACAGAGTGATAAAAGGTAAACAAATCAGCCTGTTTGGGGGGTGGGGGTGGGGGAGGAAAAGGGCAGTGAGAGCTTATGGGTAGTGGGGTGATTGTGAGTTGCTCTCTTTACGATGGGAACCGGAAAGATAATCTTTCTGGAGCATTGAGGGCTCCAGTTAGAATCTTCCTTCCCTGACAAGGGGTTTCCTTCCATTGTTGTGTGGTCTTGAGGCCCCCTTCCTTAGCTCTTGGGGGCAGGCAGTAACAGTGGAGGATATGTACCAAGGGTTGAAGAGTTGGAGGGGCTGAGCTGGAGATCTGGAGGAGGAGCCCTAGGCTTCACAGCCATCATGGGGGCAGGGGAGGCTGCAGGGCCTTTGAGAGGCATCTTTGAGATTTGGGGGCTCCTACCCTTCCTAACCCCTGCCCACTCCCACTCCCCAGCGTCTCTGCACATTTCCAAAGAGCTCATTCAGACCCCGCTGCTCCTCCCTCCCTTCTTCCTTCCCCCTTCCTCTCTCCCTCCACCTCCTCTCCTCCCACCTCTTGCCTCTCCTGGTCCTGCCACTTCCTTGTTTATCCTACAGTCTGATGAGGGGAGAGAGCTGCCTGCCTCAGGAATAAGTTTCCTGGTAAATTAGCTGCCGGCATTGAAATCCATTTTGATTCTGCCCATTATTAAGTATTGTTATTTCTGCTGTTCATTGCCAGCTTGTTTCCTTGATCAACTCTTGGAACAAAGGCTCTTCAAAGCATTTCCCACAGGGGAGCCTGTGTGGCCATCACCAGTGTGCCCCAGTCTAAAGTAACCCTCACTGACCACTGTGCCACGTGGAGCTCTTCAGGGCCCAAGCAAGGAGCAATGTCTTTTCCTTGCTGGCTTGGGAGAAGGCACAGGGCAGGCCAGATGATGCCAGGCTGAGGGCCTCCCACCCTCCACCTGGACGCCCTCCCAAGGCTGCCACCCTGTCTAGAGAAGCCACACTAGGAAACCCATTCTTACTGTTTTTTTTTTTTTTGGGGGGGGGTGGTGATGAGAAAATAACTTTATTTCATTGTGGGGAGCGGGCAGACGTCCAGCCTCAGAACTTCTGGAACTGCTTCTTGGTTCCCGGTGGTCTTAGTGACCTTGAGCACGTTGAAGCGTACCGTCTTGCTCAGGGGCCAGCACTCGCCCTGTGATGATGTCGCTGATCTGGATGTCCCTGAAGCAGGGGGACAGGTTTACGGACATGTTCTTGTGGCGCTTCTCGAGGTGGTTGTACTTGCAGATGTAGTGGAGATAGTCTCGGCGGATGACAGTAGTCCTCTGCATCTTCATCTCGGTCACCATGCCAGAGAGGATCCGCCCTCGAATAGAGGCATTACCAGTGAAGGGGCATTTCTTGTCAATGTAGGTGCCCTCAATCGCCTCTTCAGGTGTCCTGAAGCCCAGACCGATGTTCTGTAATACTGCAGGAGCTTCTCCTTGCCAGTTTCTCCCAGCAGGAGCTTCTTGTTTTGAAAGATGGTCGGCTGCTTTTGGTAGGCTCACTCCATCTGTAATTCATACTCAGATCTAAGCCCGGGGTTATTTCAATTTACATGCTCTAGAAGGCCTCCCAGAGCTTGCAGAATTCATTCTCTAAACCAGAATCACCCCTCTCACATCCCGGACACCTTTCAGCGAGGATCATTCTCCAAGACCCAAGGTCACCCACCCAGGATTCACTCCTTATGTAACGCATAAGGATTCAGAATTAAATACCAAAACTGCAGGCTCCTTGGATTTGCCCTTGGGAGTCAGTTTCCACAGGATTAACCCTTAAGACCGGAGAACTCCAAAAATACCTTCTTAAACGTGGATTTTAAGACAGTAACTCCTAAAATGCTGGAGCCTCCACTAAAGTGTGGAGCCCCCAGGATTTAGGAAGCACTCATCTAGATACACACAAAAGCATGCACCCTCCACCCCAGTCAATCCCTAGGAAATCACCAACGCCTGGAATTAACCCCCGAACTTGGGCGCTGGGCCCTGCCCTCCCAGATGTGCCCCTGAACCCCGGGGCGGACCCCGCAGCCTGGGCTCCAGCCCCGAGCCTGCACCTGAATTCCATTCTTACTTCTAATGTTGTACTTGAAAAACAGTTAATCTATAAGCACAGTAAAGTCCACCAATCTGAAGTGTACAAGTCTATGACTCTTTACATATGTGCAGACCCACGGTCACCCAGGTTGACATAGAGACTATTTCTAGCACCTGCCCCAGAAGCTCCCTTGTGTTCCCTCCCACTTTCTATCCCCCTAAAGGTAACCATTATTTTGACTTGTAACAACATAGACTTGATTTGTCTGTTTTTTTGGAGACAAGGTCACCTGGGCTGGAGTGCAGTGGTGTGGTGGTGCAATCGCAGCTCACTGCAGCCTCGACTTTCTGGGCTCAAGCCATCCTCCTGCCTGACTCTCCTGAGTAGCTGGGACTACAGGCTCGTGCCACCATGCCTGGCTAATTTTTTGTTTTTTATAGAGACACGGTCTCACTATGTTGCCCAAGCTGGTCTCCAACTCTTGGGCTCAAGTGATCATTCCATCTTGGCCTCCCAAAGTGCTGGGATTATAGGCGTGAGCCATGGCGCCCAGCTGATTTATGTTTTTGAACCTCAAATAAATAGAATCATACAACACATATTCTTGTGAATTTGGTTTCTTTTGCTCAATATCTTCTGGGATATTCATCCATGTTGTTATATGTAGCAGTAATTTGTTCTTTTTCAATGCTGTATAGTGTGTTATTGTATGAGTATACCATGATTAGTTTATCTGCTCTCCCGTTGACAGGCATTTAGGTTGTTTCCAGTTTCAGGCTGTTGTGAATAAAGCTGCTACGTGCATTTGCGTGCAGGGCTTTTGGTGCACACAAGCACTTGTTTCTCTCAGCTATATATCTTGAAATACAATTGCTGGGTCATAGGATATTCAATAAAGCCATGCCTGATTTCTCAAAGAGCAAGCAAAAAGAGGGCAATGGTCTGAAAGATAAATGATGATATTTCGGTCATTATGTGGGAGGGGAGATGCTTTTACTTGTGTGTGTGGTAGGTGGTTACAAATATGGCCCCCAAAATGAGTTATACCTCCTGATATCCACATCCATGGGTAGTCCCCTCTCATGTTGAGTTTAGCCTCGTGACTTTCTTTGGCCAATGGAACATCAGCAATGGCATGTAAAAGAAGAACATCAGCAAAAGCATGATGCAAGCATGATTTGACAAGCACTTGAGCGTTGAGGCTTGCCTACTGCTATAATCTGAACGTTGGTGCCCCTCCAAAATTCATAGGTTGAAACCGAATCCCCAATGTGATGGTATTAAGAGGTGGGGTATTTGGGAGGTGATTAGGTCACAAATGTTCCACTCCCATAAATGGGATGAGTGCTTTTATGAAAGAGGCTTGAGGGAGCCTGTTTGTCCCTTCTGCCATGTGAGGACTCAGGGTAAAGGCACTGTCTATGAAGCAGAGAGCCCTCACCAGACATGGAATCTGCTGATGCCTTGATCTTGGACTTCCCAGCCTCTAGAACTGTGACCACTAAATTTCTGTTGTTTGTAAATTACCCAGTCTAAGGGATTTTGTTATAGAAACCAGAATAGACTAAGTCAGTACTACTGCTACCAACCAACGTGTCCTTTCAGGCATCACTTCCACTCTTTGAGCCCTCTTCCTTTGTTGCAACCCATACATGGAGGCAATTATAGTGGTCCTGACTTCACAGAGCAGTTGTGAGACTGCTGAATAATGCTGGTGAAAGCTGTTTGAGCTGGTTAAAGCATTGTGCAAGTGCAAGGCAATGTGGTACTGTTATCTACAGGAACTGCCATCGACATGAATTGTTTTACTTTGGGGCAATGGGTTTTGAGTTTTTCCAGATTGTTTTGCTTTCTGGTCTCTCTCCTTAGCAGTCCACATAAATTCGGAGTGTTCAGGAGTGACAGTGGTCTCTGGAAGCTTTCTCTCACTATCTCCATCTACAGGGGCTATTGTCTTTACATGAGGCTCGTGGCTTGTTTCAGGAAGAACAGTTTGAGAGTTGGTCGCCTTCCCAGCTGAAACTGAATCATATTTGTATGTACCACCAAAGCTGCTTTTACATTCAATTTCCTCATGTGTGGAACCAGTGGTGGGTTCTTAATTGACTGCCTGAGGGCAGGCTTCAGGAGGCTTTGTGATTATGTGCAAAGTTCTGTGGAAGTGAGTGCACGCATGTGGGCATACCCTATGTGTCCACACATGTGTCTGTCTTGTTCTGTGAAGAGAGGCCTTAGGGTCCATCAGATCATCACAAGTGGACTCTGGGAGACTAAAAACCTTCAGGATTAGGTCTTCAATGTGAGACTGGGATTTTACGACACCAGCAAGAAGCTCTTGGTGTTGAGAACTATTGTTCCAAAAAGGAAAACGACCCAATGTAGCTACTACAGCTAGACCCACAGCGATGCAGAAGTGTCAGCAGGTGTGTGCAAGGCTACGTCCCTGTCAGAATGGATGTTCCTCTCTCCTGGTGGATCCAGGTGTGAGGACTTCACGCCAAGCTGGCGACGTGTTTTGGTAAAAAGGTAGTTGCACTCCCGTGTTATGTTGAAAAGTATAGACACTATAGAGGGAGGATTATTTTATTCCCTTTTTTCTTTCAAAGACTCGATTTCCCCTCCCTTTTTAAGGTACAAACACCAACCTCACATTAGAAGCAGGAGCATTGAGCATTCAAAGTTGAACTGGGAATTTTGACTCAATGGACCTTGACAAACAAACAGCTCCAATGGAACTCTTCCAACAATGGCTGCTCTTTTACTTTTTATTTTTATTTTTTAAACTAATGCCAGTGATGGAAGGGGGCGTGTGAAATTAAACAAATGATTTCTCAGTAAACGCTTTGCTGAGAATCATCTATCAGGGGCAACCCACACACAATCTATAATAAAGAGGACAGATTTAGGGACTGAGTTCCTCGGCGTAATTTGGAGTCCCTGCTCACAGTATGAGCCTGTGAATGCAGAAACAGAATAGACTTGTGCAGCGGCGTTGACTCTGGGTTGAATAACATGAGGGAGATTGGGCTGATCAAGCGCGCATAACTGATCCTGCAGGGAGATGCTGCTTGGTGATTGTTGTGGCGGAGAAAGAATTTTATCCTGAGATGAATGGTGCTTCCCTATTCAGGGACTGTTCCACCTGGGGGTGGGGGCATTTGGAAATAGGGGTGCATTTTTGGCTATCACAATGACTAGAGGGTGCTACTGGAGTTTAGCAGGCAGGGGGCCAAGGACACTTAACATCCAACAATGGGGGAGGGACTGTCCCACACAATGGGGATTTGTCCAGGCCCAAATATGAATAGTGCTCCCATTGACAAACATGGCTCATCGCTGCAAAGAAAGTTCCAGGTGTCTTTTCTAAAGAACCAATTGGTTCATTAGAGACTAAGAATGGTTTTTCAAGGTGACCCAAGGGATTGGGGCAGGGATTACTTAGCGTAAGAGAGCTGGTGAACTTATCGAAATCCTGTGCATCCTGCAGCCCAACAAGACTGGAGAGGAGATGCCCGGGCACCTGCTTTAGGTCTGGCAGAGGCCACCTGGAGGGAGATGTGAGGGTCAAAGGGGAGGGGAGTGTTGTGTTACTGGGTAGGGCAGCCAGTTATCACAAATGGAGAGTGAGAAACAGGGCCCACAGGTGGCAATGCCCCCACCCCCAAAGTGACACAGCTGGAAAGTCAGAGGAGCGTGAATGCCCATGACAGGGGATTTAGTATGGGGCACAATCAAGGGGTTGCCCCAGAGGAAAAGGCAGAGGAGACCTTTCTGGAGGCCAGGCGGGCCTTGACTAGACAGAAAAGAGGCCTGCTGCTGACTTCATTCTGTTCCACCTCCTGCTTCCTCATGGGAAGAACCTGGCCTCTGGCTCCGCTGGTACCCTGGGGGGGTGCCCAGGGCAGTGAGGAGGACTTGGCAAAGCCACAGGCACCTTGCCGTGATCCTGTGCCCTCCTGGCTGTGGGAGTTGCCTCTGGGAAGTGGGTCCTCAGTGCGTAGGAGGCACCAGGGCATCCCGAAAGCCAACTGTCATTGTCTGCTTCCTGCTCATCCTGTGTCCCACAGCTCTGTGGCTGGGCCAGCCAAGGGACTTTAAAAGCAGGTATTGAGGTCAGCCCTTAGCCAGCGTTTTGTCTTCTGCTAATCTGTGGTTTGCAAGGCAAAGGTGAGAGATGACAGTGGCAGGGACAGATCTCAAGCGCCTGCAGAGGGAGAGGGAGCTGACTTTCCACAGGGGCTGGGGGAGGGGACCTGGCCCAGCTGCTGACATTTTTACAAAACAAATAAGTGTGAGGCCGTGCTGGTGACCTCAGTGTGATGGAAAAAGATGGTCAGCGGCGTGTCTGCCGGAAATGGCGTGTTTCTCAGCCCACCTGTTAGGAAGCAGAAAGGCAGATGTTGAGTCATATCATTCCAGCAAACAGTTATCAAGCGCCGACTGCGCGCTTGGCATGGCCCCGTGCATTTAACGTGGGTTAGCACATTCAATCCTCCCAGCCATCCCAGATGGAGGGCTCCAGTATGGTTTCCAGTTCAGAGACGAGGAAACTGAGGCAGAGGTGTTAGTTTCCCCATCCAAGGCTGGACAGCTAAGAAGTGGTGGGAAAGGGGTGTGAATCCTGGCAGGCTGGCCCCAGAGTCTGTGGCATGAGCACCAGCACCCAGGCTGGCTGCCAGGAGCCTCCAAACAGGTCCTGTGAAGGGGGATTTTTGTGTACCTTGTGTGTGTGCGTGTGCCCACGCAATTGTGTTTTGGCCTGTGTTCCAGTTATCTATTGCTGCATAATGAATCACTCCAAAACGTAGTGACAAAAAACACAACTACCATGTTATTATTATCTCTCACTCTTCTGGGGGTTGACTGCTCTTCGCCAGTTTTTTTTATTCTCTCTCTGTTTTTGTCTGTCTGTATCTTTGTCTCTCTCTCTCTCTCTCTTTCTCTGTCTCATGCAGTTGCCTCCAGACTATGCCTGGGGCTGAAGTCATATATTTTTTAAACTTTTATTTTTATTTTTAAATTTTTTTCGAGAAAGAGTCCCACTCTGTCACCCAGGTTGGAGTACAATGGCGTGATCCCGGCTCACTGCAACCTCCACCTCCTGGGTTCAAGTGATTCACCTGCCTCAGCCTCTCTAGTAGCTGGGATTACAGGCACCCATCACCATGCCCGGCCAATTTTTGTATTTTTAGTAGAGATGGAGTTTCACCATGTTGGCCAGGCTGGTCTTGAACTCCTGGCCTCAAGTGATCCACCTGCCTTGGCCTCCTTAAGTGCTGGGATTACAGGTGTAAGCAATTGCACCTGGCTTCTTTTTCTTTTCTCTTTCTTTCTTTCTTTCTTTCTCTTTCTTTCCTTCTTTCCTTCCTTCCTTCTTTTTTTCTTTTTCTTTTTTTTTTTTGAGACAGAGTCTCCCTCTGTTGCCCAGGCTAGAGCGCAGTGGCGTGATCTTGGCTCATTGCAGCCCCCACCTCCTAGGTTCAAGCGATTCTCCTGCCTCAGCCTCTAGAGTAGCTGGGACTACAGGCACCTGCCGCCATGCCCAGCTAATTTTTGTATTTTTAGTAGAGACGGAGTTTCGCCATGTTGGCCAGGCTGGTCGTCTCAAACTCCTGACCTCAAGTGATCCGCCCGCCTCTGCCTCCCAAAGTGCTAGAATTACAGGCGTGAACCACTGCACCTGGCCTTTTTCTTTTATTATTATTTTTAAATCTGTGAGGGCCTCAACTCTCTGTGAATGAAGCCCAAATTTATTCTGGAGTCACTTCCATTGGCAATAAGACTCTAAATGAGTAAGGACACAGAGCCTTGCCTAATGGCCTCTGTTCTGCCCCCATCAGAGTTTCCCTGCTGGGCCAGGCATTGAACTGGGACTTGGGGATACACAACTCCTGCTCCTGGGCAAGACAGCAACTACCAGCCATGGGAACAACATTCTCCCAAACCCCTGTCCCGCAGAAATGTTGCCTCTGGTTTCTATAAGCTTTACCTGGAGGAGGCCCTAAGCACAGGCAGGGAGACAGTGGGATTATCAGACGTTGAGAGCGTCATGGCCCTGAACTGTTCTCCCCATCCTGGTGTGAACCTGGCCTTGTCTTTCTTGGTACTTCATTGCTATGGGTTGAACTGTGCCCCACACTCCATTCGTCTATTGAAGCCCTAACTCCCAGGACCTCAGAATGTGGCTATATTTAGAGTTAGGGCCTTTAAAGAGGTGATTAAGTTAAAATGAGGCCATTAAGGTGGGCTTAATCCAATACAGCTGGTGTCCCTAGAAGAAAATTTGGACCCATGAGAGACACTGGCAGGGTATACGCATAGAGGAAAGACCGTGTGAAAACACAGCAAGAAGGTGGCCGTGTGCAAGCCAAGGAGAGAGGCCTCAGGGGAAACCAAACCTTGGTCTTGGACTTCCAGCCATCAGAACTGTGAGAACATAAATATCTGTTGTTTAAGCCACTCAGCCTGTGGTCTTTTGTTGCGGCAGCCTGAGGAGACTGATACGTTTGTCCTGCATCCCCGTGAGAGAATCTTCCTTTAGGTGAGGTGACCAAGGTGGGCCCAGGCCTCCAGAAGTCACTTCCTAATTACCTAGGAAGGGGAGGGAGAACCTCTCCCCATCCTGTCCTGGCAGCATATAAGGCTGCTTTGATTTGATTAACTGATGGTCACCCAGGGGACCCTGGACTTGCCAGTGAAGGGTCAGCTCAGGATAGGCAAGAGGTTGGCACAAAGTGTCAGCCTCTCTGGGAGCAGGCGAACACGAGGCAGCCCTCAGCCTGGCCCCAGAGGGGTTGTGGTCTGTGGGTGTCCCCAGGCCTTGTCTGACTCACACAGCTCCCTAAATGTCCCAGGTCTGCCCGTGGGGGTGTGCAGTTTGGCTCCAGCTCTGTCAACACTCTGGAGTTGATGTAGGTACTGAGTGACTGGAAAAGCAGCCCTGACTGCAGCCACCCAAAGCCCAGCCCATTCCTGGGTGCAGGGCGGGCAGCCCTTCCTCCTCCCTGGGCTCTGTTTCCACCGCACATGAATGCTGGGCCCGCCTGGCCCCAACACATTTTTTATTTTGCTATCTATATTCTTTCCATTGCCCTGATGTGAATAATTTAAACTGACATAGAAAGAAAGGGCAGGCCTTGCTACAAAACGGAGGCTGTCAACTCCCCGAACCTCCATTTGTTTTCACCTCCTGTGCTCATCTCTTCCCTGTTCTGTTCAATTTGCCTCGTTCTAGAACCTTTCTCTAGTGCTCTCTTGTTTTTGTTTTGTTTTTTTTTTTTTTTTTGAGAAAGAGTCTCACTCTGTCACCCAGGCTGGAGTGCAGTGGCGTGACCTCGGTTCACCGCAACCTCTGCCTCCCAGGTTCAAGTGATTCTCCTGCCTCAGCCTCCCGAGTAGCTGGGATTACAGGCACGCACCACTACACCTGGCCAATTTTCATATTTTTAGTAGAGACAGGGTTTCACCATGCTGGCCAGGCTGGTCTCAAACTCCTGACCTCAGGTGATCCGCCCACCTCGGCCTCCCAAAGTGCTGGGATTACAGGCATGAGCCACCATGCCCGGCCTCTAGTGCTCTCTTGCTCCACACACGTGCATGCATGCACGTGAACACGCCACACACGTGCACACACACACCCTTCTCCCCCTCCCCCCAGGTGTCAGTGAGCAGAGTGTGTGTGACATTGTGTGTCTTGTGTATCTGTCTCTGGGATACAGTTTCTCTCTCTTGGTGTGAATTGCCTGTCTCGTCTGCATTTCTCATTCTGTTTCTCATCTCCCTACTTTCCTTTGCCTCTCTCTGCTGTTTGCATATGTGAGGGAAAGAGCCGCTTCATTTGTGAAGTGGCCTTATTCCATGGCCTCATTATGCAATCACACAGCATGGAGCTCTCTTGGGGGTTAAGTGGGGAAGGCAGAAGACAGGGCCAGGGAGAATTCATCATCTTTCCCCTGGAAAGCTGTGCATTTTCAGAAGATACAAGGGACAAGTTTGGGGTTCACAGACCCTCAGGGGCTTTTGTGCATCACCTGGACCTTCTGTGATGGGTACATGGAGCTGCAGCTGGCCACTGGCATTGTCTGGAGAGCAGCCCTGGCCTCTCTCAGCCTTGAACCAGGAAGCAGGCTTTATTTGTCAGGAGAGGGCATAGCCAGGATTTCCTGAAGGTTCTGGCCTCCAGCCTGCAACCCGGCACTGTCCAATAGAAATATAATGCAAGCCACAAATGTGAGCCACATATGTATTAATAATTTTAATGTTCGAGAAGCCACATTAAAAAGGTAAAAAGGAACAGGTGAAATTGACTTAATATATTTTGTTCAACCCGATGTATCTAAAATATTATCATTTCAACATGAAACCAGGAAAAATTTATTAACAAGGTATTTGACATTCTTTTCTTGGAACTAAATCTTCAAAGTCTGGTGTGCATTCTATGCTGACAGAGGATCTCAGTTTGGCCGGGCCACATTTCAAGTGTTCAGTAGAAACATGTGGCCAGTGGCCCCTGTCCTGGACAGCACAGGCCCAGCCTACCAAGCCTGAGGTCTGGAAGGTCTGTTTCGGCTGTCTAAATGGCAGCAATACAAGGGTGTCCTCAGTGTGTATGTCTGATGGGAAGACGATGAGGTGATGTGCGGGAAGTTCACTGAGCCATTATTCTCCCATTACCATCATTGGCAGTAATCATCATTAATGCACTGGCATGGCCCACGTCCGGCCCTGTTGCTGCTTCCTTCCAGTTCACGCGGCATTCTGTACCGGGGAATTGCTGACCCAGATTCTGTTTTGTTGTGGGGGGCAGAGGGAGCTGAGGGTGCAGTTCCCAGGTGCTCTGGGCCTGCCTCCCGGCTGAGACCCCACCTACTAGGTGTGTGCTCCTCCCCTTGCTTTAGGTACCAGGCACCCCTCCAGCTTCTATATATAGCACTCTGTGGCGACAGCTGGCTATCTGATGACTCATCAGTCACCGTGGGCGTCTCCGGATGGAACCCTGAACATTTATTCAGAGGGTGCTTTTGCCAGTTTCTGAACGACTCCTAGTAAATCCTGCCTTTTGGGGGTTGTCTTAACCCCATGGAGATTGGGGGTTTGAAGACTCAGTGGGTTCTTGGCTGAAGGCCTCTGGGGGCTTAAAAAATCCAGTGAGGCTTTGGGGAACTGGCTCCAGGTAAGCCTGTGAACGCAGAGGAATGCATTCTCAAACTGAGGGCTTGAGTGGTCTCTCCTTGGTCATCTGTCCATCTAAGTACCTGGCTGGCCCCAGATCGCCCCGGAAGTGGGGCTCGGGAGATGTTAGCTCCTTTCAGGAGCTGCAGGGCTCCTCCCATGTATTTTCTGTGGAGCATCAAGGACCCAGGGCTGGCTTTGGAGCTGGGTTTAAGGTAGGCTGCTCTGCTCACCAGCTCCACCATCCTGGGCAAGTCCCTTCTGCTCTCTGGGTTTCCGTTTCCTCCTCTGTGCAACGCACTCAATACCATTGTGGCCGTCTGGTTCTGAGGGTTGGAGGAGGTGCCGTCTGTAACAACTGTTATTACTGTGCAGCCCAGGGGCCCCATCACTTCAGTTTTCTCAGAAGCAGCTTCCAAGACGTGGATTCGTGTGGAAGCAATTTATTAAGGAAGTGCTCCCAAGAAACACGGAAGGGTATGGAGGGGCAGGACCAAGAAGGGGAGGAAGCCAGTTTGAGACAAAGTCCCTCTGCAGAAGGGTCTTAGTCCATCCAGGCTGCTGTAACACAGTACCATATGCCGGGGGGCTGATAAACCACAGACACGTACTTCTCATGGTTCTGGAGGCTGAGAGGCTGAGATCAGGGTACCAGCACGGTAGGGTTTGGGGGAGGGCCCTCTTCTGGGCTGTAGATTGCCAACTTTTCCTTGTGCCCTCACATGGCAGAGACAGGGAGAGAGAGCTCTCTGGGGTCGCTTTTATAAGGGCACTGACCTCCTTCATGAGGGCTCCACCCTCATGACCTCATGACCTCCCAAAGGAGGAGCTCTGGAGGGCAAGTGTCGACTCGGAGCCTGTCCCGACTCCAGGCAAGAGCGCTGTACCTGCATGCTCCCTTGCACCAGCTAGGGTCTACCGTGAGTGTGGGGATTGAAACTCCTGGGTACCTCTGGCTCTGAGGGGGATGTGCCCCGGGCAGGCCTCCAAAGAGCCCCAGGCACAGGCTGTGGGAATTAGGAGAGGGGAAGCTATATGGGGTGCAGGAAGGGGCCTGAAGGGATGTGGGTGAAGCATCTAGAGTGCCCCCACCACCCCTTTGCTTAGTCTGTCCTCCCACCAGAGGGGGCCAGGCCAGCACCCCTGTATGGATGGGACTGGGGCCAGGGAAGGAGGCTAGAGTCAGGAGGAGAGGCACCACCCAGGCCTTTCTCTTCATATGGGTGGAACCATCCCATGAACAAGTGGGATGAGGAAGCCTGAGGAGCTTTTGGCCAAGCTTAGCCTCTGGGGGTGCCCAACACTGGGCACGGATAGGGCCGGGGCACAGACCCAATATTCCAGTACCTCCAAGTCTTTTGCCTGGCACCCAGGCTAGGCACCCTGAAGATGCTTCACTGTCCAGCGGGATGGGGGTTGGGGAAATATTTTTGTTCTCTTCAGCTCAGCAGCCTTCTTCCTTCCTTCCATCACCTTGACTAAGACTGGCCGGGTCTTTTCTCAAGGTCACCCCATGAACCAGGGTTCCTTGGGTTCTGTCTCCAGCTCTGGGCACCTCTCCGCCATGGGCCACCTGGCTCTTTCATTTTCTTACTTCCAACTTCCACCTTCTCTTCTGCAGCATTGAGCTGCTTTTCTCAGCCTCTCTGGACTTAAAGCAACTTGGCCCAAAGGCTGCCAGTCGCCCTTTCTCAACCCTCCAATGCTTCTGTGCCCTCTACCAGGGACAGGGGCTGTGGAATCCAGAGCACACCCGGTCACCTTCCCTAAATTTCCATTCACCAGCAAAGATGAGTTTATTTTCCACTGTCAGGAATTCAGAGTTTGAATGATTTTACCACTGCTCTGTTCTTGGTGCAGCTGGGATTCTATTTATCACTGGGTTAGGAATTTCACTTCCTGCCTTTTCCAACCCAGAAGAATTGTCTCCCCTCCCCTCCCTTCCTCTTCTCCCTTCCCCCCTTCTCTCCTTTCCTCTTTTCCCTTCCCCTCTGCCTGCTTTCCATCCCTCTCCCCTTCTCCTCTCCTTCCCCACCCTCCTCTTCCCCCCTTTCCATTTTGTTCCCCTTCTCCATTCTCCCCCTCTTTTCTTCCCCCCCTCCCCTGCCCTTTTCTGTCTCCTCTCCTTTCTCCCCTTCCCTTTTTCTCTCTTCCCGCTCCTCTCCCTCTCCCACCCCTCCCCCACATACTGTTTTGCAGTCCTCAGGGTGACAGTGACTCAGGCCAGCTCTGGGGATGGGTGGGAGAGCAGCTGAGAATCCAAAGGCAGGAGAGTGCACAAAAAAGAGATATGTCGACAAGTGGCTAGGGACCATGTTCCTGCTTTAGCTACGCACTGTGCCAAGTGCTGAAAGTCAATACACAGGCAGTCATTATTATGATTTTTACCTTACAAAAAAATGCTTCACCCAGGGCATGGCACCTACTTGGTATTCAGTAACAGTCAAATTGGAAAAGGGGGTTTTCAAAGAGTCATTAAGACAAACACTGTTTGAAAATTATACAGAAATTCTATTTAGCTATTTGAAAATGAAAGAGTATTATATTGTCTTTGTAAAAATGCTTTTTTTCCCAGTTGCTCACTGATTTTTTTCCTCCAATTGCAGTGGCTGATTAGTGTTCTTGTAGCGTCTCTCCCAGTTTACCGCAGACCTGCCATTCCGTGGAGTCTGGCGTTGCAAAGCTTGTTGCAAAGCTTTTGCTGAGGAACTGCGAGGGGTCTCTGGGAATCTCTCTCAGGTTGCCGGGACCAGAGAGTCATGTGTCTGGCTAATGTGACCATCCCTCAACAAGGGTACTGCTCACCGGATTTCTCTACACAGACTCCCCTCCTGAGGAACTGACTAGGCATGAAAGATCTCCCCCAAGAATTGTTTAGTGACAGCTTAAGCTAGGCTAGCCTCTCTGACTCACTAAGCTCAGTTGAGGTCAGAGTGGTGGGGTGTGACGCCCACAGCTCCGGGCAGTTAACTCACAGAAAGGGAAAACTCTCTCCCCACCTTGCCTACCTGCCTCCCTGCCTGTGGGCAATTTTGCCAATGTTTTCCATTAGTCACAAAGGAGAGGGGCAGGTGGAGGCAGGGTGGTCAGTGGGGACAATCATTACACAGGAAGAAAACCAAAACCATATTACTATCTAAGGCACTATGCTAAGTGCTGGCACTAGGGTTGCATTTGGTGAAAATCCACACATAACAGAAAAATATATGAACCATCTAGAAATCCTAAGTTCTTGACCCTTGAACTCCTTCTTTAAGAAGATCACTTGTTCATGGAGGGCTTCCCTGACCTCTGGGCAGGCTCCTTCCCCATTCCCTTGGCTGCTTCTGCCAGCACTTGGTGTCCTTTGCCTGAGGCTCTCTTTGGCTGCGTGAGTGGGCAGCCCTCCCTAACACCCTCAACTCTGACTGTTAGGATTCGGTAGGTAAATGCTCCAGCCTCCTCATCCTTCAGGTGGGATGATCTGAGGTATGTTCCACACTGTCAACCAGGGGTATCCTGCAGGACCCAGCCCCATTTGCCCCAACAAATGCAGACAAATGGGTGGGAGCCTACTTATCAATACGGCCTCTGACTGCCCCCCTGGCTCTCTCTCCGTGTCCTCATTGTCCTACTGATGCTTCCTGGAATCACCTCCCAAAGAAACTGCTTGCACACAAAACCTTGTATGCAAGACACTTCCAATCTAAATTAAGTCTCCCTGTTCTTTCTCAGGGCGCTCCCCACCTCCAGCTTAATAGCACTCATCATGATATGTAATTATGCATTTGTTTGTGTATCTATTTGTTTAATGAGGGCAGAGACAATGTCTATTTTGTTCACCACTAAATCCCTGCACATCACTCAACCCAGAGCTTAACATGTGGTAGATGCTCAACGTAAATTCTGTCAAAGGAATGAATGCAACATCATTAGAGCTTTCTAATCTTTCACCCTTTGGGGTAGTTTGAAAACATGACCCCAAAGTTTCCTGACACTCCTTCCAATGAGAAGTGGAGTCCTTCTCTCCTTGAATCTGGATACGCTGGTGACAGCTTCAACTAAGAGAATGAAAGGGTTAGGTCATAAAAGGCCACACAGCTTCTGCCCTGAAGCCCTGAGTAGCTGTCATGTAAGAACTCTGACTACCCTCAGCCGGCCACGCTGAGAGGAGGCCCAATTAATACGAAGGGACAACACATAGGTGCAGAGATCCATAGTCACAACTGAGCCCAGTCTCCAAGTCATTTCAGCCTAAGTACCAGATGTGTGGATGAAGAAGCTTCTGGATAATTCCAGCCCCCAGCTCGTTTCAAGCCTTCTCAACTGAGACCCCAGACATTGTGGAGCAGAGAGATCCACAATGCTTTGGCCTGTCCAAATTCCTGACTTATGGAAACTTCGAGCATAATCAAACGGTTGTTAAGCTGCTAAATTTTGGAGTAATTTGTTATGCAGAAATAATTGGAACACCTTGATTGTGAGTTTATTAATTCTGCATTTATTTGAAAGTCATTTATCAAGTTCCTACTATGTGCCAGGTGATGGTTACACAGTAGCAAACAAGGGAAAGATCCCTACCTTCTGGGAACTTACAATCTATGGGCTGCTGTTGTAACTGTATCTTGCAAAAGCCTACATGTTGCTTTTTAACAATAATGAGTAGGTTTTTCTGAAACCACTTCCAGATGGTGTGGGGGGAGGGGTGCTTCCGGAGTGAGTTGCTAAGGGAAGCTCCAGGGGTAGGTGGATTAGATAACACAGACCCAGGGAGCTCTATTATTTGCTGGCTGTCAACCACCACCGTCCTGCAAATCATCCACAGACTAGCTGCACCCCCACACTAAGGGGGAGAGATTAGGGAAGCTGGGACGTGCCATCCTTGAGGCAGAAGGAGAGGGGAACTGCTCCCCGCAGGCCCTGGAAAAGAGATGGTGCCTACCTCTTGGAGGAAGATGGCATTGGCTTGTCCAAAGCTGGACTAGGGGGACTTAAGAAAGCTGAGGCCACTGGCTGGCACTTCAGCTCCCTTAGCTGACTCCGGGAGGCAGTTCTGGAATCAAAGGTGCCCCTGTGTGTCCAGATGTGCCTCACTCCTGGAGTCAAGACTTGGGAAATGAACATGATTTTATGCCCCTTATGTTTCTGCTCCTCCTTCATTCTTTAACAAAGCTAAGACATTTTTATCTGCCTGTCTCGACTCTGCTAAGGTGAAACAAAGAAAAGGACTCTGTCCTTTGAAGGACTAGTCATGAAGGGTGGCCTTTGGTATCAAGGTACAAACTGCAAGAGGAAGGGGAATTCCAGGAGGAAAGTTTGGGTGTTTAGCATCTCATGTCTGCCTGGAGCTTTTCCATCCTGGAAACCTGCTTTTGTTTAACCCTGGAAGGTTCTGGGCCCTATCCAAGGAAGGGAGGCCATGTTAGGGACACTGTTCAGAAAAACAGGGCCCACCTCTCCCAGCAGCTGGCGATGAAAGTGGAGTCAATGCAGAGAGGCTGTGAATTGGGCTGTTTTTGCGTCAGTATAAAGAAATACCAGAGACTGGGGAATTTATAAAGAAAAGAGGTTTCATTGGCTTTTGATTCTGCAGGTTGTACAGGAAGCATGGTGCTGGTATCTGCTTCCGATGAGGGCCTCAGGGAGCTTACAATCATGGTGGAAGACGAAGGGGAGCCAATGTGTCACATGTTGAGAATGAGAGCAAGAGAGAGGGAGGGGAGGCAGCCACACACTTTTAAACAACCAGATTTTTTTTTTTTTTTTTTAGACAGAGTCCTGCTCTGTTGCCCAGGCTGGAGTGCAGCAGCGTGATCTCGGCTCACTGCAAACTCCGCCTCCCGGGTTCAAGCGATTCTCCTGCCTCAGCCTCCTGAGTAGCTGCGATTACAGGTGCGCCACCACGCCCGGCTAATTTTTGTATTTTTAGTAGAGACAGGGTTTCACCATGTTGGTCAGGCTAGTCTCGAACTCCTGACATCGTGATCCACCCGCCTCGGCCTCCTAAAGTGCTGGGATTACAGGTGTGAGCCACCCCGCCTGGCCTAAGCAACCAGATCTTGCATGAACTAACTGAGCGAGAACTCACTTATCACTGAAGGGACGGCGCTACACTATTTATGAGGGGCTATTCCCATGATCCAATCACCTCCCACCAGGCCCCACCTCCAACACTGGGGATCACATTTCAACATGAGATTTGGAGAGGACAAACATCCAAACCATATCAGGCTGAAAACACGGCTGGCACTTGAAACTTCGGAGAAGTCACCTTTTCCTTGGGCTCCTCGCTCTGGTCTCCCTGAGACTGTCACAGCGGCTTCACAGGTGCTTTGAGTTGCTCTGCCGCCCCCTGGTCAGGCCTTCTGTGTTTTGTAGTAGTCGCCTTCCCAGATTTATTGAGTAGCTCAGCTGAACCAAGGCCTGAGCATTCAATTAGGTCTTGTTATTCATTCACCAAATATTTAGTGAGCCATGTGCCAGGCACATTTCTAGCTGCTGATACAGCTGTGAACAAGACAGATGAAGCCCTTGCCCTTCGTGGAGCTCACATTTTAATAAATAGTTTGGAGGCGGACAAAGAGAAAATAAACAGAGAAACACGAACCTGGAGCATTTGGCTCACAATTTAGAGTTGACTCATCTTCAGTTTGACGTCCCTCCTGCTACGAGTTCCTGGCTGGCTGACATCTCTTCTCCTCAAGCAGATGCTAACTTTGAGCCCTACCACTGGTGAGTGCCCCTAAAGGCTCACATCTGTGATCCCAGCACTTTGGGAGGCCGAGGTGGGCAGATCACTTGAGGTCAGGAGTTCGAGACCAGCCTGGCCAACATGGTAAAACCCCATCTCTAGTTAAAAAAAAAAAAAAGATACAAAAATTAGCTGGGAGTAGTGGCTCACGCCTGTAATCCCAGCTACTGGGGAGGCTGAGGCAGGAGAATCGCTTGAACCTGGGAGGAAGAAGTTGCAGTGAGCCGAGATCACGCCACTGCAGTCCAGCCTGGGTGACAGAGCAAGACTCTGTCTAAAAAAAAAAAAAAAAAAAAATTCCAGCCCCAAGATGTCCTGGCCCAAGAGATCTAGATCCATGTTCTCTCTCGGTTGGCTAAGGTCCACTTTCTGAACACCAGTAGGGCCACTTTCCACTTCCAGAAGTTTTCTTCCCAAGTGATTGATGGAACAGGTGACGTCATCCTCAGAGGACACCCTGTCCATTACCACTAACCCTGACCTCTACGGGATAATGTTGGCAGGGACCTTCCTGCATTTACTTTAGTAACAGAGATAGATTGCTTTATCACTGGGAGTTTCCTTATTATTTTAAAAATAAGTTAGTGTTTTGGAGGAGGAAATAACATTTCCCCAAGATTTAGGGGAACACTGCAGCTAACAAGGCCCTCTGAAACAGCACCAAACAGAAGAACATGTTAAGACACTATCCTTATTAGGATGGTGGGGCATTTCCTCTGTCTCGTGGTTAATTCCGGGCGCTTCTCTCCTTCAGATTCCTGACTTCCTCTGGTAAGCCCCTCTGGATTAACGTGTCACACTCTGTCAGTCCTGACACAGGCAGCTCTCTGTGTCCAGGTCCTGGTGGCATTATATTATCTCCAACTTCGGAGTTGCACTATTTATTTTCCATCGAAAATTAGACCAGAAGCTTCACCGAGGCAGGGGTCGGGATTTATTTCCTTGACAGATTTCCCATCTTCTAGTGTCTAATTTACAACATGTGCAGGGCATGCCCTCCAAAACTTAGTAAGTCCTTAGCCAAACCATTTTGAACTCCCCATGTGACAGCTGAGTAACCCTTCTTGTCCCTCTCTCCTTCTTCATCATCACCCCACCTTTTGCAAAGGAATTGCTGTCCCATGTCTCTCATGGAGGGGAGTGTGTGTGTGTGTGTGTGTGTCTGTGTGTGCATATGCATGCATGTCTGTGTGTGTGGGAAGGGGTTGAGTGTCTCCCATAGAATACATTTTTTCCTGTCCTTCTCATTCATGATGCAAACTCTGTCTCCCTGTCTGTGTTTTCTTTTTCCCTGTGGGATGGCCATGCTGAGGCCTCTTCCCTCCAACAAGCTGTGGAGCAGAAAGAACATTGCTGGGAAGCAACCTACCTCCCCTACTGCCCACTGTGAGTGGCTCCAAGGCATACTCGGCTCCCTGGATTCAGAGCTCATGAAGGCCAAAGGCTGGGGGTCTCCAAGGTCCTTTCCACTGCTTACACTTTTTCTTTTCTTTCCTCCCCTCCCCTCCCCTCCCCTCCCCTCCCCTCCCCTCCCCTCCCCTCTCCTTTCTCCTTTCCATTCCATTCCTTTCCTTTCCTTGATCTTGCTCTGTCACCTAAGCTAGAGTGCAGTGGCATGATCACAGCTCACTGTAACCTCAAACTCCCGGGCTCAGGCAATCCTCCTATCTCAGCCTCCCGAGATTACAGTTACATGCCACCACACCTGGCTACTTTTTATATTTTTTGTAGAGACAGGGTCTCACTACATTGCTCAGGCTGGTCACAAACTCCTGGTCTCAATCAATCCTCCCACCTTGGCCTCTCAAAGTACTGGGATTATAGGTGTAAGCTATCGCACCTGGCCACACTTTTGTTATCATAGCAGCACTTTTACTCTGGCTCCTGTGGATGGCTTTGAGGGCTTTGTTAGGCTGCCCTAGAATCCATTAGAATGGCTAAAATTAAAAAGACAGAGGCAAGGGTGCTTGGGAACAGGAACTCTCATGAATTGCCAGTAGGAGTGGAAAATGGCCACTCTGGAGAAGAGTTTCTGATAAACCTAAATACCTACCTACCTGTGACCCAGCAATTCCATTCTTGGGCATTGAAATAAAAACCTACACCCACACAAAGATCTGTACATGAATGTTCATAGTGACTTTATACATAACAGCCCCAAACTGGAAACAACCCAAATGTTTATCAACAGACCGATGAATAAACAAACTGCAGTACATCTAGGCAATGGAATAGTACTCAGTAATGAAAAGGAATCAGCTTCAGATACTCGAAACAACATGCAGGAATCTCAGATATTATGTTGGGCAAAAGGAGCTGGACACAAATTACATAATGTATGATTCCATTAATAGGACTTTTAAGAATAGGAAAAACTAATTTAGGGTAGGGGTTTTCAATCAAGAGTGAATCCACAACTCCCATCCCCCATTGCGGGACATTTGGCAATGTCCAGAGACAGTTTTGGTTATCATAACTGGGGTGTGTGTGTGTGCACATGTGCTACTGGCATCTGGTGGGTAGAGGCCAGGGATGCTGCTAAACATCCTACAATGCACAGGACAGTCCTCTACAACAAAGACTCATCCCACCCCAAAGGTCAACAGTGCCCAAGCGGAGAACCTCTGGCCTATGGTGATAGGGTGATAGAAGTCAGAAAAGTGGTTACCTCTTGGGGAGTGACTGGAGGGGGCAGAAGGGAACTTTCTGGAATGATGACTTTCTGGAATGATGAAAGCTTCTATATTTATGTTTAATATGGTAGCCGCTAGGCACATGTGACTATGAAATTAAAATGAAATACAATTAAAAATTCAGTTGCTGAGACACATTAGCCACATTTCAAATGCTCAAAAGCCACGTGTGACAGATAGAGAATATTTCCTACTTTGCAGAAAGTTCTATTGGACAGCACTGCTCCATTTCTTGAGTTGCGCTGTGTAAAATCTCATCAAGGCATACACTTGAAATTTGCACATTTTATTGCATGTAAATTATATACCTCAATACTTATACCCCAGTGGGATGAGTAAAAGAGTCCTTCCTGCAGGTGAGAAATGGGGACACTGGCAAAGTCATAGCCCCCAAGAGCGTGGCTTCTGTCCCCTGCCATGGGCCAGGCCTGGTTGTGCACCCAGAAACTGGCTGGACTGGGAAGGGTAGGGGCTGCTGAGATTCGCAGAGGGGCCTCCCCAGGAGCAGAAAACGCCAAGGCCATTTACCCTACAGGGAATTCAAGAGTTGCCCTGGCTCTCGGTGGATTTCTTAGCCGGTCAAGTGGACCTGAGCAAAGAAAAGACTCTACTTCCTCCCACTTTTGCCAGGGAGCCTCCCCGACCTGGGTCTGCAGGCTCTCCTGGCAGAAATTGCTCCATTCCCCCATCTCTGCTGCCTCTCGCTCTTCTGGTGTGAGGGTTTTACAATAACAGCATTGTAACCACTTTGAGAAAACCAATAAAAAGGCGGTGACAAAAGAATAGCGAGCTGGCTGGAAATTGCACGCAGCAGCGCGGGCCTGGGCCTTTTGCCGCTGTGCATTTAATAGAGCTCCTGGGCTGCAAGCTGCAAAGACACACGTGTTTATTTGGAGGATGCACTGTCGCTTAAATAATGAATCTCACATAAGCATTCAGATGAATGCAGGGAGTCCTGACTCCCACTGCCACTCAAGCCTTCTCACCCAACTAGGGCCAGTAAATGGAGGCACAAACCTCCCTTTAAAGCTCTGGTCGGACCAGTGGAGCCTGCTGCCCCATGGCGTGTGATGTGGAGGGAAGATCACATTCATTTATTCATTCATTCACTCAGCTACAAAACAGACCCACCAGCTAAGTATTGAGCCCCGTGATAGGCACCGAGCCATAAAGAACACTTACTCAGCCTACGTCAGTGTGCATATTGCAGAAAACTCCAGGGCAACTTTTGGCTGAGATCGGCATCAGGGCACGGCCCTGTCCTGTCTCCTCTCCACTGGGTCATGGCTACTGACCCTTGCGGGTCCTCACACTCACTAAGTCTGACTCTAGCCCATTCCCCAGCTCCTTTTTACCTTGCTGCTCCAAAGAGAAATCCAAAGTCCATTATATACTTATTAACCCCTGGCTTAAAAAAAAAATTCAAACTCACAAAAAAGTTGCAAAAACAGTATAAAGAATTCTGATATACTCTTCACCCAGATTCTCCAAAGGTTAACATTTTACCAATCGCCTTTATTCCTCTCTCCTCTATCCCCCAACCCTGAAATGTCTATTTCTGAATTATTTGAGAGTATGTTGCAGACACGGTGACCTTTTACCTCTGATACTTTAATATAAATTTCTTAAGAAACAAGGACATTCTCTTACATAACCATGGTGCAGTTATCAAGATCAGGAAATTAACATTGCGATAATGCTATTATCTAATGCACAGACATTCTCATTTCTTCAATTGTCTCACTACTATCCTTTTATATCAAAGAAAAAAAAAGATTTCTGCCCAAGATCCAATTCATTGTCATGTCTTTTTAGTTTCCTTTTATCTGGAACAGTTCTTCAGTTGTTTTTTTTTTTTTTTTTTTTTTTTTTTGAGACAGAGTTTCGCTCTTGTTGCCCAGGCTGGAGTGCAATAGCCTGATCTCGGCTCACCACAACCTCTACCTCCCGGGTTCAAGCCATTCTCCTGCCTCAGCCTCCCTAGTAGCTGGGATTACAGGCATGCACCACCACGCCTGGCTAATTTTTTTGTATTTTTGGTAGAGACGGGGTTTCTCCATGTTGGTCAGATCGATCTCGAACTCCCAACCTCAGGTGATCCGTTCGCCTTGGCCTCCCAAAGTGCTGGGATTACAGGCCTGAGCCACCGCGCCCGGTTAGTTCTTCAGTCTTTACTTGAGTCTTGACCTTGACGTTTTTAAAGCATACAGGCTAGTTATTTTGCAAAATGTCTCTCAATTTGAGTTTGCCTGATTTTTCCTCATGATTCAACTCAGGTTATGAATGTTTGGGAAGAATACCATAATAGGATGCCAGTTTGTTACCTTCATCGTTGGGTTAAGGTGATGTCTGCCAGCTTTCTCCAATGTAAAGTGATGAGTTTTCCCTTTGTAATTAATTGCTATCATGTGGGCAAAGCCCTGTACTATTTTGAAAGTTTTGCTCACTAGAAGGAATTGTTGGCACGGTGCCTGCTGAATGGCCCCTCATCTGCATTCCAACTCCTTCTTGGTGAAATTGACTAGAAGCTTTTCTGGAGCTTCACCATTTTATTAGTGAGAACAAGGCTTCTAGAACCTCTCACCAGGATTTCTTCTCCACATTCCCACTCCCAGCAGCCTCTCTGCCTAACACATGAGTCAGAACATGAATCTCGGCACAACAGCGCAGGTTTCGGGTCCTCCACGTGACATCCTTCCCATGGGAACTGAACTGTTAGTTACCCCACCCAGAAATAATCCCCTTGAAGCATTTCCTTTAAATCCAATTTCCTCTTCTCCCCAGTGGGGTGGTAGATCAGGTGTTAATACTACCATGTTGCCGGTGAGGAAGAGCCAGGAGACCCAAAGAGGTGAAACTACAGTAGACAGATCCTCACTGGGGTTTTCTGAATTTGTTTTTGATCCCCAGCCTACTCCAGAATCAGTATTTGCCTTTCTTCGAAGCCAGAGAATGATGTGCTGCAGCACCGGAAACATCATTTACTTTCCAAAATGGGCCGCATTGTAACCTGAGTGTGTGCCATTGTTGCTGATGTGAGAAGGAGCGCCTTGACATTTTTGGCTGTGATTTCAAGTGTCCTCATGCAATAGTACTAGCTCTCCTACACAAGAGCATGTAGACTTTCAGAAAAGGATGGAGAATAAAAAGAAGGAGGCCCATATGAAGAGAGCCAACTTAGAAAACAGCAGGGCCCAGTTTGAGTGAGAGCAAGGCCAATATTGTGTGTGTGTGTGTGTTTTATGGCCAAACTGTATCTAGGGATGCTAAATAAAAGATACCAGTTTTATAATATATGTTGTAAATGAAGCCCTCAGACTGCTTAAAATGAGTATTTCAGTAGCCATATGCTCTGCATGGTCACATATATGTATATGTGATATGGGTGTGTGTGCGCACACACGTGCTGGTATGTGCATATATACCTCTACATGTTCAGAGGTGAAGAGACATTCATACACTCTGTGCTATGCAAAACTATATGAGTCATATGGGAATTTATTTAAAATATTGATATTCCCAGTTAAAACAACACTGGGCAATATTGTCATTGCATACACGAGCTCTGTTTTGAAGCTGGAGAGGGGAAACAGAGACCCTTTCTCCTCCTGAAGAGCTGCCTGGAATACCAGAATGGGCAACTCGCTGCAATAAGCTGAAATGCACAGAAACTACACTTGAACTAATGCCTAAAACCTGACGGAGACATACTTCATAGTTAATCTGGTTACTCGGGGTTTATTTCACAGTCAGAAGTTCTTATGATGGAAGGGGCTCCTGCTGGCTTCTCCCAGACACATGACTGAATTAATGAATGAATGAATTCAACTTACCAGAGCAGATTTAAACTGCTTACTGAAACAAAATCTGGTCATTTTTCTTCCTTCTGTTTTCTTTTAAAAGATAAATACAAGCCTCATATGGATGCCGTAAGAGTCATTAATCCTTGATAACCGACTGTTTTATCTTTTGATTAAAAAAAGGCAGGCTGACCGACAGCAAGCCTACAACGGCAGACTCATTAACAAGCCGGGTTCAGATGTGGCCTGGTGAATAAACACCCAGTGTTCCATTAACCAGGCAGCACCCCGACAGGAAGGCCTCGTGCTCCCAGGCTTAAAATGCAAGGAACAGGTAAACCAACCTTCTCTTGCTGAAGCAGCAGAAAGCTCTCACGTTTTTTTCAGAATGAGCGCTTTCTGCGATACTACCTGGTTGTCAAATTTTAATGGGTGCTTGTTAACAGGGACTCTGAAATATTGTGATGTATTTGACCATCAGCAGCTTTCTGGCCTGCTGTTGGGGCTGAGCTTGGTGTATTTTAATAGGCACCTTAACCACCTGGGGATGAGGTCTCTAATACTCTCAGGCACTGGATGGGAAGGCCCAGCCGGTGGCGGGTGGGGGACAGGGTGTGGAATGTGGGACCCCAGAGATGGAGAGAGGACTGCTGGGCTCCCTTGGCCACTGAAAGCTCTGAGAGTGTCTGGGGATGCAGGGTTTCCTTAACGTGCCTGGCTAAACCTGGGAGAGGCAAGGGGCTAGCCCTGCCGGTCCTCACAGCTGCCTGGGTTTAAAACACACGTCTTGTAAAGGCAGGTGAGAGTTGGGGGTGGCTCTTTCTTGCCCTTCCTCCTCTCTTCTTCCTCTCCTTCCTCCCCTTTTCCTCTTCATCCTCCCCACTCTGTTCTCCCCCCCTCCTCCTTCTCCTTCCTTTCTCTTTCTTCTCCCCTCCTCCCTTCCTGGTCCTCCTTCTTCCACTCTCCCTCTCTCTCCTCCTCCTCTCCCTTTCTTCCCTAATGCTCAGTCCAAGATGTAAGAGTAGCTAAATATCTCATGTTGAGTGCTGCTAGTAAAATGCCACTTCTCTGAATGACATTCTCAGTCTGACTCCAGCTTGCTTGCCTGCTCCTCCGTCAGCCTCCCCACCACCCGCTGCCGCCACACACTTGTGTCCCAAACACACAGGAAGGCCTAGCTTGCCTGTCCGATTGTCAAGGAAAGACGGAAGATTGCTTCTTGGCACCTTAATCTGTGTCTGAGTAACAGAATTGGGACTTTCAGGGCTTCAGGGAAGGAGAGACTAACTACAAGGGGAGGGGGCAGCCCAGCCACGGAGAGGGCAGCCAACAGCTGGGCCAGGGCCTGATGCCCTCCCAACAGCCCCAGCTCCAACCACAGCACCGGACTCCGGGCCATTCCATGTGGGATAGTGACCTGGTTAGCAAGAGTAACTGTTTGCAAAGATCTCTACATCAAGTTCTTGGAGGGAGGCTGACTTTGCCTGGACCTGGCAGAGGGGATGTGTGTGTGTGTGCGTGCATGTGTGTGCACGCCAAGCTTTCTTGTGTCCCTGGGGAGAGGGAATGAATGCGTTGGTGGGGGAGGCAGGCGACGATCTGCCTAGAGCCGCCGGGCACCACTGCGCGTTCAGAAGAGGCAAGAGTGTTTTGCCAGTGGAAAGCTTATTTTGCCCAGCAGGACCAAAAATCCAATTAAAGAAAGAATGAGGGAAATGTGAAGTCTGGACTGAGCGCTGGCACCTCCCTGGCCGACTTCCTTGGCAGGGATCTCTGTCGAGGGGAAGGCTCAATGATGGCTCTGGGGATGGCCGAACAGAGAGGCTCCCACGCGCCATAGCCAAACACAGGGGCAGCTGCCAGTGACTGGGCCCTGCCTGTCCCTGCCGCCTGCTGCCATGGCCTCCTGCGAGGACCCGCTGGTGGTCCTTGGTGGGGTGGAGAGCTAGGCCGCCTGGCAGCAGGGAGAGCACCACCCCAGTCCCAGCTCTCGGGCCATTTGAACCACCCACCCGCCCGCGCCTATTGACATCGGTGAGAATCGCACAGGCAGATTAAAGACAGCATATGGCCCCCCAACTGGAAGCCAGCGGAGCTGAACCAACACTGGCAAATTGTGTTCAAACCGCATTGAGAATCCTGGCAGCTGCACCTGGCATGGGGAGCAGCCGGCGACCTGCATACAAAGGGAGTTTTATACACAGGGGGCTGCAGCAGCAGCGGTAGCAGCACCACCCCCCCACCCCCCCAAGCCTGCTCTCCCCTCCCCCTCCATCCAGATTTGGTCATTGACCCTGGGAAGTGGGGAGCTATTTGTCCAGGTTTCTGAACCTGGAGGAAGGAGCCCATGAAGGCAAGCTCCTATTTGGAGCTTTAAAGCCAGGACAGATTTATCAGGGTCCTTTACTGCCCCCTCACCCCAGCCCTGTGTCCATGTACCTGTCTCCGCAATTTACCAATGGCCATATTTCCCTAGCCAGGGGGAGGCTGGGAGCCCATCCAGAGCCTCAGAGGGCCTGCAGCCTTCCCAGATTGACTGGTAAAGGTGGCAGTTCATCTTTTCCATCCTCCGGGGCAGAACCCAAGCGAGGGAATCTCTAAGTGTTCCTCAGGGCCAGGGTGACATGCAGACTTCTGGGTCACCCCTTGTTTTCCTCCCTCCAGCCCTGTCTAAGAAAAAATCAAATGGCGGAGACATTTTTGTTACCTCATGAACGAAATAGAAAACATTACGTAACTGGTACATAGCAATAAATAACCAAGGGTGATGGACTTGGGGGGTGGGGAAGGAGGAGACCAATTAACTTGCAATAAACCAGCTGAACCAGGTAGGGGCAGCGTTCAGAGAGTCAACACCCAAAACCTGCCCCGGGGTGGGAGTGGGGGGGTCTGGCACCTGCTTAATCAGATGTGTGCTGCAGGTCTGCTTGGGACACTTGAGCATGCTGAGTGGTAAAATCTGGCAAACCCAAGGGGATGTAAAATCAGAGGGGGACGATTTGGGGGTTCTGCTTCATGGAATAGGGTTGAAAGAATCAGAGTCATTGGTTTCCTAAGGATGCTTCACCCTGGAGGACTGCTGCTTTTAGACCACAAGAAGTCTTTAAAATGCTCTCTTGTTTCTATTTCCCCCCCAGATGGCATTTGAGGGGGAGAGGATAAGCCAAGGGAAGAGGAAAATCAAAATGCTTTCAGCAGCACGGCTTCCGCATGCTAGAGAAGTGGTGTATGGGGTTGTCGCTTGGCCTGTTTCCTGAAACCTGCAAGGTAGCACCCTGAAGGTAGCTTGTAACCCTCCACTCTCACGCCAAGGTAATACCTCCTTCCTGTCTGGCCACCTGTCACAGCCAGTGGAAGTAGGGTTTGGAGGGATGGTTGGGACATCCTTACACAATGTTAGGTGGAGACTTAGTGATGGCTTCTGGGGAAGGCAGAGGGAGTCTCTCTTGCATCAGGGGGGTGGGAGCACTGCTGCCATGATCAAGCCCTTTAGATGAAAGGAGGGCTGTGAGATTTGCTGCCCAGATGTGGGTTTGCAAATGACCTTGTTGCTCTGTTCCCTGGCCTAGCTCATAGAAGCTTTCTTCTCCTGTGGCTTGGGAGAGAGCCACTGTAAAAGACAAGCTGTGGCTAGTAAACATCTTCTATATGCTCTGGACTGTCTCATGCAAGAGCTAGGGCATAGGATCCTCATGATGGCCCTTCAAGAGGGGTTAATCTTGTCGTTGTTGCACTTCTATGAAGAAACTGACCATGTGAGGCTAAGTAACTTGCTCAAGGTCACACAGGGGTGATTGATGGGGTCACCCATACTGTCTGACTCTTGCATGGGTATGGCTGCCCTCCTTATTAGCTGGCGGGGTACAGAGGCTGGCCCTCCATTCTCGATTTGCTCAGTAATGGGGGCAGGACAACTCCACCTCCTTCTTCCCAAAGGAAAGTTGGGCTCATTTTGGAAAGAAAGCAAACAGCCGTTCTCCTCTGGGGCTCTATCCGGGGCCAGGGCAGAAAGGAAATCCAGTACACTGCGGAAGGAGTCATTTTTTGGCCTGGTTCTCACCACCCATCTCTAGTTCAAACCCTGCTTTTAGCACATCCGTGTTGATGGGGTGGGGCCTGGGAATCACGATTTGCCTGTAAGAAGTGGATGCACTTGGAGAGGCTGGCGCTTCCACCAACAAGGAAGAGCTGGGGGCACCCTGCTTGCACTCCCAAACTTCACAGAAATCCCCAAGAGCTGGGGATGTGGGTTCTGTTCTGGATCTCCGAGAGACGACGTCATGCTAGAATGTTCCCTTCATTTTTGAAAACCGCACTCCTGCCTGGGGCCATCTCGTGTCTTCAATGGCTAAAGTAGATGCTGATTTGGGCAACCAGCTTTCTTTTCTGTTTTGAAAATTAATGTACCCATGTAGTCACCCAGGCTTGATAGTTGCAACAATAACTCATGGACAAGTTGTGTGACGGGCGGTAGTGACTCCATTTGCTCACACCTCCTTGGATTAGCTCACTGGTGTAGTTCCCTCCCACACTGACTGTGGGTTTGGCCAGGTGACTTGCTTTGGCCAATGGGACACCATCAACCATGATTAGCAGAGGTTTGAAAAGTGCTTGTGCATTGAGATTTGCCCTCTCACGCTGTTCTTGGGACCCTTACAACTGCCAACATGTGAATGTGCCTGGGTTAGGCAGGGAGGTATGTGGCCCAGACACCACTGCCACCCAGCTGACAACCAGCACCAACCACCAGACACGCTGCATGAGGCCATCCTAGACCATTCGGTTCCCAGGTGACCTGCCAGCTGGTCACAGGTGAGTCCAGCAGAAGAACTGCCCAACCCAGCCCAGCCCAAATTGCAGATCTGCAGAATCATGGGCTGATAAATGATTGCTCTTTTAAGCCACTAAGTTTTGGGGTGTTTTTTTAATTGTGATAAAATATGCATAACATAGCATTTACAATTTTAACCATTTTTAAACGTACAGTTGAGTGGCATTCAGTACATTCACATTGTGCTACCATCACCACCAGCCATCTGCAGAAGTTTTTCATCATTTGCCGGGGTTCTTTATATATCTAAGCTCACTCACTGATTCACAAGATGTGGGGGCTGCCTGCACCTCCCTGACTGTCTTGCAGCTGATGAGCTTGTCTCTGAGTGGAGGCTCAGGCTTAGGCACCAAGCTCTGGAGTAAGGCCCAGTTCCAAACTGAAAGAGAACAATGTCCACGGGTCTTGGCTGCAGCCACAGTTCAACATAACCCTGGCTTCCCTCAGTCATGCTCACTAACGATCCTGTTCCTGTGGGTGCAGGGAAGACAGACAAGCAGGGTCTCCACAGGGGAGGTTGCAGACCACAGGCAGACCCGGTGACAGGGGACATGCTGGGACTTGCTGTTTAAAGAGCTACCGCCAGGAACTTGGCACCTGACCTTGTGCTCAGGGGTGAGCTGTGACAGCTGCCACACCAGCCCTGCTGTCCTTGCCACTTCTAGCTGTGTGACTTGAGGTGAGTCACTTAAGCTTTCTGAGTCTGTTTTTTTTTTTTTTCTTCCCCATCTGCTAACTGAATGTAATTGTAGTGCCATGTTTTAGGGCAAGGATTAGATGAGCCAGTGCTGGACACACTAACAGTTGTTTCATTAATTAATATATGGGGCTGGCCAGGATCCCCATTCCCCCTGGCCCCCGACCATCTTTCTTCATCCTTACTGGGAAGGGGCCTTTAGAAAGAAAAGAGACAAGGTCGGGCACAGTGGCTCATGCCTGTAATCCCGGCACTTTGGGAGGCCAAGGCGGGCAGATCACCTGAGGTCAGGAGTTGGAGACCAACCTGGCCAACATGGTGAAACCCTGTCTCTACTAAAAATACAAAAATTAGCTGGTCATGGTGGCACTCGCCTCTAATCCCAGCTACTTGGGAGGCTGAGGCAGGAGAATTGCTTGAACCCGGGAGGTGGAGGTTACAGTGAGCCAAGATTGTGCTACTGCATTCTGCATTCCAGCCTAGGGAACAGAGCAAGACTCTGACAAAAAAAAAAAAAAGAAAAGAAAAGAAAAGAAAAGAGAGAGACTTTGTTAGCATCAGAAATTATGCTTTGAGACGGATCTTCAGTATTAGCTGGAGAAATGCTCATTTGTCTTTTAGATATTCACTTCTTGATATTCATGTTAGGACCCTGGGCTAGGCTGACAGTGTATAAATAAATGTGGGGGCTCTAGGAGAGGAGGGAGAGAGCAAGGGCATTTGGGGATGCTGTGGCAGACTGTTGTGCTTATTTTCTTCATCTTCTTATGTAATAGAACCCCTGATTTTTAGTTGGGCATACAGTCATCTAGAATAAAGACAATGTTTCCCAGCTTCTCTTATTGCTATGTATGGCTACATGACTAAATACTAGCCAATTTTATTTCATGTCCTGAGGCATCCTCCAGGAACTTCCTTAAAAGAGAGCTGTGTCATGCCCTTTGCCCTTTTCCTTCATCCCTCCCAATATCCTACCATCTGGAATGCAGATGTAATGGCTGAAGCTCCAGACACCATTTTGGATAATGAGGACAAGGTCACTCCCTAGCTATGGCAGAACAATGAGCTGGATGGAACCAGAATTTCTGTCCCAGTTACTTTTGGTGTGTAACAAACTACTGCAGAGTTGGTGGCTTAAAACAACCATTTTAGGGCTGGGTGTGATAGCTCACGCCTGTAATCCCAGCACTTTGGGAAGCCAAGGTGGGCAGATCACTTAAGGCCAGTTTGAGACCAGCTTGGTCAACATGGTGAAACCCCATCTCTACCAAAAATACAAAAATTAGCCAGGCATGGTGGCGCACACCTGTAGTCTCAGCTACTCGGGAGGCTGAGGCACAAGAATCACTTCAACATGGGTGGTGGAGTTTGCAGCGAGCTGAGATCATGCTACTGCAATCCAGCCTGGGGGAACAGAGTGAGCTTCTGTCTCAAAAATCCCAAACAACCATTTTATTGTGCTCATAGATTCTGTAGGAAAGGACTCTGGGCAGGGCTTGGCTGGGCAATGCTTTTGTTCCTAGTGGTGTTGACTGGCGTCACTCAGTGGTACTCAGCTGACTGAAGGGCTGGTCTGGAAGATCCAACACAGCTTCACTTACACATCTGGAGCCTGGAATGAGGATGGCTCAAAGATTAGAACTGTCAACCAGGGCACCTATGCATGGCCTCTCCATGTGGCTTGATGTCATCACAGCATGGTAACCTCAGGGTAGTTGGATCTCTTACATGGTGGCTCTGAGCCCCAAGCAAGAATGTTCCAGTGAACAAGGTGGAGACCGTATGACCTTTTATGATCCACCCAAAAATCTTGCAGTATCACTCTACCAAATTCTATTGACCGAAACAGTCACAAGCTGGCTTAGATTCAACCTAGGAGGGGAATCAGACGCCCCTTTTCCACTGGTGGGCTATCAAGCTCATGATACAGAAGAGTGTGAGGGACAGGAGATACTGTTGCAGCCAGTTCTGGAAAATTCTACTAGCCACAGTCCCTGAGGGTTCATGGAGCACAGCCACAGCTGCCACACCAGCCCCAGACCACCTAGCTTTGGAATTTGGGTGAGAAATACACTTTTGACTCATTTAAGCCACTTTCATTTCTGGTCTTTGTTACTCAGAGTTAAACCCTGTGCTAACTCACAGAGATCTGCTTTATATAGACTTTAAGGGACTCGATGAGAAAGGTAAAGGACTATTTCACCAGCCTCTGGACTTAGTGTTAGTGTTTGCCTAAAATAACTCTCCTATTCTAATGATAACAGACAGTACTAATAAGTCCCCACACCCACGGCCCTGCCGAGCCCTTCAAGACCTTGAGGCCAAAATTAAGATGACACCTGTGTATACATTATCTGTATCAATGTATGTGTGTCAGAAAGCTATAGGGACATTTCAGGGGTGATAGACAAGAGGGACCTCGCTTTCCTTTTTTCTTTTTTTGAGACAGGGTCTTGCTCTGTCACCTAGGCTGGCACGATCATGGCTCTCTGCAACCTCGACCTCCTGGGCTGAATTGATCCTCCCACCTCAACCTCCTGAGTAGCTGGGACTACAGGCATGTACCACCTCACCTAGTTAATTTTTGTATTTTTTTTGTAGAGATGGGGTTTCGCCATGTTGCCCAGGCTGGTCTTGAACTCCTGGGCTCAAGCAATCTGCCTGCTTCTGCCTCCCAAAGTGCTAGGATTACAGGTATGAGCCACTGCACCTGGATAGAGGACCTTGCCTTCTAATTTAAGCTCGGGACATCATGCTTGCAGCTCTTGGCTGAGAAAGCTTTGCTCTGAGATCTTGTGATGAACCTAGGGGTTTGCAGATAAGGGCCCAGGGCTTGCCAATGGTGGCTGTAACTGAGGGAGCTCATGGCAGGGGCAGGAGATTGAAAAAGTGTTCAGCTTATTATTTGCCTGAGGGCTCAAATTCCAGTGTGAGAGAGAGTGGGGCCCCCCAGGTGGTCAATCCTACCTGCAGAAGGAGTCATGGGGGCCTCTGAGGCAGGTTAATGTGGTGGCAGCTGTAGTAGTGAACAGGAATGTTCCAGAGTCTTTGCCAGCTAGGGATTGAGATAAGACACGACTACCAGGTCGCCACAACTGAGGAATGTTCCCCTTGGCCTGGACTTGGCTCGGGAGCCCAGACCCTACTGGTTGATGAGGTTCCTGGGGATCAGGAGAAATCAAAGGAGGCTCACCTTGAAGGTTCTGGAGCCAACTGCTGAGTTGAAATCCTCACTTGGCTTTCCCTGGCTGTGTGACCTTGGTCAAGTGATTTTACTGTATTGTAGTTTTCTCATCTGTCAAATGGGCCCTGCCTCCTAGAGCTGTTGAGTGAATTGAATGAAACCATGGATGTTTGAATACTTAGCCTGGTGCCTTTGCTGTAGCAGCCAGAGAGCCAGGCAGAGGTAGGGGCAAGTCCCTGGGGAGAAGCCTGAGTTGGCTCCTTGGACCTGCTGTCGAGCTGAGCCCTGTTTTCATGACACAGCAGAAGCATAAGAGGGCTAGGCCAACCTTACAAGCACGTTGCAAACCTCTGCTTGCCACCCATCTACTAACACCTCATTGATCAAAGCAAGTTACAGGTCCAGGCCCAAAGTTAAGGGGTGGAGAAATGTACAAGAAACTGCAAGATCAATGCCAAGGAGTATGGTGAATAATTCAAATGCAGGAGGGGACAGTAATGAGGGAACAATGGTCCACATACCACTCTGTCCAACAGAATGTAAACCATTCATGAAAACCACCAAAATCTACAAGAATCAATCTCCTAAGTCCCTAAGTTCCAAAGTGTGTGTATGTGGTGGTTGGGCGGAGGGCAGGGTGAGTGGGGAAAATGAGGAGCCCACTGTCCCTTCCCAACCCCCACAAGCCTGTATCCCAACTCAAGTACCTTATAATTTGCTGCCTTGGCCTCAATAAATATTTGTTGAGCGACTGATAAATACAGACTGACATTCACAGGGACAAAGTGAATCCCATTGGGGCTTGGACTGAATGTCTGTGAGTCTGCGGATGGCCTCCTAATGTAAAGGCTCCATCTCCAGGTTCTATTGCTAGAATTGAGTTTCTGGCACTCCTTTTTGCTTCAACAGCCTCTAACGGGCCCATCTGGTGGCTAGCATCTGAGGCGTACTGTATTCCCTCCATTCCTTTCCACCCAGGTAGGATGTCTGGGTCTGGCACAAGGCTCCCTCCCACCATAAGCTCCTGAGCTGTCTGCGCTGTTTCTGGGCTTCCACGTGTTGAGCAGCCAATGGGTAGGTATGTTTTCAGAGGCTGTTATCTGTGTCAGGACGCCGGGTGCTGTGGGTGACGTGGGTGACGGCAAGATGTGTGTAAGTCACGGTCCGTGCCAAGAGCAGTGGATGATTTAGTTGGGGATAAGACAACGTGTACACCAGATGCCGGAGCAGTGAAACCAGGGCGGTACATGGTTGGGAGGGAGGGAAGGATGGTTCTGTATTTGGGAAACAGCCGCCTCCCAGCCGTCATTTCGGACCTTCGAAGTCTGATCAAATACTGACGAAAAGCTGCCAAGGATGAATCAGGGGACTTACCCCTGTGCTTCCTGAGGAGGAGAGCCAGGAAGCAGACCAGCAGGAGTCAGAACAAGGCCGGTCTGAGGATCAAAGGGAAAGCGTCAAACCTTAAATGCAGTATGTGAAGTTTTGCTGGCCAGGGGTCCCATTTGTTTTTATTCTTGTTTTGATTTTGTTTTTATTTATTTATTTACTTTTTTTGAGACAGGATCTTGCTCTGTCACCCAGGAGGTGGAGCGTTGTGGCATGATCATGGCTCACTGCAGCCTTGACCTCCCAGACTCAAGCAATTCTCCTGCCTCAGCCTCCTGAGTAGCTGAAACTACCAGAGCACACCACCACGCCCAGCTAATTTTTGTATTTTTAGTAGAGATGGGGTTTCATCATGTTACCCAGGCTGGTCTCAAACTCCTGACCTCAGGTGATCCACCCACCTTGGCCTCCCAAAGTGCTGGGATTACAGGTGTGAACCATCATGCCTGGCCTATATTAGGTATTATAAGTAATCTAGAGATGATTTAAAGTGTACAGGAGAATGTGCATAGGTAATATGCAAATACTATACTATTTTATATCAGAGACTTGAGCATCCCAGATTTTGTTATCCAAGAGGTGGGGGTGGGGGTCCTGGAACCAATCCTTCCATGGGTACCGAGGGATGACTGTACGTAGCTTATGGGGATTTTGTGCTGACTGAATGAGATGACTCCTGTAAGTGACAGCACATAGTAAGTGCTCAATAAATACTAGCTCTTGGCCAGGCACGGTGGCTCACGCCTGTAATCCCAGCACTTTGGGAGGCCAAGGTGGGCAGATCACTTGAGGTCAGGAGTTTGAGACAAGTCCGGCCAACATGACAAAACTCTGTCTCTACTAAAAATACAAAAAGTAGCCAGGCATGGTGGCTCATGCCTGTAATCCCAGCACTTTGGGAGGCTGAGGCAGGTGGATAACTTGAGGTCAGGAGTTCAAGACCAGCCTGGCCAACATGGTGAAACCCTGTCTCTACTAAAAACACAAAAAATCAGCCGGGCGTGGTAGCATGTGCCTATAGTTCCAGCTACTCAGTAGGCTGAGGCAAGAGAATCGCTTGAGCCTGGGGGATGGAGGTTGCAGTGAGCTGAGATCGTGCCACAGCACTCCAGCCTGGACAACAGAGTGATACTCCATCCCAAGAAGAAAAAAGAAAAAAAAAGAAAGAAAGAAATACTAGCTCTTATTTTCATATTACCATGTATCACAATTTAGACCAAATCCTTTAAAAATTTGGAAGCTGGCTTGTTTTCTCACTAATGTTCTACCATGAGCATTTTCCTGTATCATTAAATGCTCTTATAGAGCCTCGCTTTAAATGGCTTCAGAATTTTGCACCCCATGGATTCATCATAATTTATTTAGCAATGTTCTTATAGCTGGACATTGATTCTGTCCTCAAATTTCTGTTAATATAAATAATATTGCAATGAACATCTTTGTCAGGGGTTCCCTTAACCTTTTTTTCTTGTTATGAAAGTATAATGTAGTCATTATAGAAAAAATTGGAAAATACGGAAGAATATAAAGAAGAACATTAAAATGATCAGAGAGAGAGGAGAGACTCTCTCACCAGGAAGAGGGTGTTCTAGGCTGGTCTGCAGTCTGTCTTAGAGGCTCTACTCAGTGCCTGGCAGCGTAAACATAGCTAGAGTTAAATAACAACCCGGGACAATATGAGGGACGTCACAGAGCTCCAAGTGATTAATTGCCAACTAAGCACTACAAGTTCCCTAACCAGCAGTGTTTGCTCCAAGTGACCAGCTGGGACATGGAGAGTCTTTAGGGTTTTTAAAGAACACTTTGTTCTGGTGTGTGACAGGTTTTCTGGAGTCTTTACCAGCCAGAAAGCTTTCTTTCCTAGGCGCTTTTTGGATAAGGGGGAGCTCTAAACATCCTGTATCAGGAGGCCTCTCTCCCTTACACCCGCTCCTCTGGCCCTAGTCAATTTGGGGGCTGCCTTAGAGGTTAGAGCTTGCTCTGGCTTCAGCCCATATCCCCAAGTATCCTCTGAAAGCCCTCGATATTCCGTACTGCTCAAATGATTCCCCTCACTGTACTGAAGGAGGCTCTACAGCAAGCCTAAGAGAGGTGTACCCAAACTAGCGTGGGCTCAGAGGGAAGGGATGGCTTGGAAGAAAGGACTTTGGACCTGTTGGAAGCTCCTGGCAGACTGTCTGCAAAACTGGCTGCCAGCAATTTCTCCCTTCCCTGTGTATGCATGCCACTCTCCTCATCAAAAAGAAGCAAGAATCTGTTTCCCCTCCCCTTGAGCCCAGGCTGGCCTTGTGACTTGGTCTGGCCAACAGAATGCAATGGAAGTGTTCCCATGTGACTTCTGAGTCTAGGCTTAAGAGACCTGGCAGCATCTGTCTTTGCTTTCTTGAATAGAACCGCCATGTAAAAAGCCTGGGCTACGCTACTGAAGAGAGAGGCCGAGGGGAAGAGAACAGGAGCAACTCAGTCAGTAGGTAACACCAACTGCCAAAACTGCCAAAAATGTGAATGAGGCCATCTGGGATGTCCCATACTCTGTCAAACTCCTAGCTGACTGCAGTTGCATGGCTCCAGCTGCCACGTGGAACAGAAGAACCACCCAGCTGAGCCAAACTGACCCTGTAGAATTGTGAGAAAAAGAATCAATTGTTAAGCTGAGTGTGGTGGCTCATGCCTGTAGTCCCATCTACTTGGGAGGCTGAGGCAGGAGGACCACTTGAGCACAGGAGTTGGAGGCTGCAGTGAGCTATAATCACACTGTTGTTTTAAACCATTAAGTTTTGGTGGTACTTCTTAGGCAGCAGTAGAAAAGCAAAACACAGTTATTTCAAATATTTGAAGGGTCATTGGTGAAAGAGAAATGAGCCTTGTTTTTGCAGGCCCCAGGGAGAATAGCAAGAGAGCTGCACCTTTTGGCTCAGTACAGATAGGAACTCTAAGATATTCAGATCCATCTAAGAAGGGGACCATGTATGACTTTGTAACACTCCCTGCAGGGCATGAAGAAAAAGATGGTGGCTGCTTGTTGGTGTCTGGAGGGGAACCTGGGGGACCAAATACTTGACACACAGTCCTGCCCTGAGCTTCTTTGGTTCTTTGTCGTCTTCCACATTCATTACATCCACTTCCCCCAAAGGGAACTCTTCACTTTAACCACAAGACCCTGCTGGAAGACATTCCTCCTCTTGTTCCATCTCTGTGGGCTTTTGTCAGCCTAGGCATTTTTCAAAATCACATGCCACATCCTTCAGAAAGCTTTTGGGGGTGGGAATATCAGAGGAGGGCTAGGAAAAAAAATTTTTTCTTGTGACCTTGGCTTCTTTGGAACATATGACCCTTACATAGTCTGCAGTATCTAGATTGCAAGCACTCTGAAAAGAGAGACTATTTTATTCATTTCTGTATGGCCCAGTGTCCAGCACAGGGCTGATGGTCCAGGCATGATCTGGGTTTGGGCTGAGTCAGGCGAATCACACACCTGCAGGCTGGATCTTACCTCCCTTGCTGTACCAGGCAGGGCTCAGCAGCTCCCAAGGGGATCAATCCATCCCTGTATGTGCTTGGAACAGGGAGGTGAGGATAGGACAACTCCATGAGGGATCTCCTGAACTCAGCAGGCTGTGGCTGGCTTGCTTGTCATGCCTGTTCTTTCCTTCTTCCTTTTTTTTTCTTTTCTTTCTTTCTTTCTTTCTTTCTTTCTTTCTTTCTTTCTTTCTTTCTTTCTTTCTTTCTTTCTTTCTTTCTTTTTCTCTCTCTCTCTCTCTCTCTCTTTCTTTCTTTCTTCTTTCTTTCTTTCCTTTTTCTTTTCTTTTTTTTTTTTTGATGGAGTTTCGCTCTATCGCCCAGGCCAGAGTGCAGTTGCGCAATCTCGGATCACTGCAACCTCTGCCTCCCTGGTTCAAGTGATTCTTGTGTCTCAGCCTTCCAAGTAGCTGGGATTACAGGCACCTGCCACCATGCCCAGCTAATTTTTGTACTTTTAGTAGAGACTAGGTTTCACCATGTTGGCCAGGCTGGTCTCGAACTCCTGACCTCAAATGATCTGCTTGCCTCGGCCTCCCAAAGTGCTGGGATTACAGGCGTGAGCCACCGCATCCGGCCTGCCATGCCTGTTCTTGATGTCCGTGGACCCCAGGAGTGTTCAGGGGGGCCTCTGTCAAGCTTGCTGTGGAGCTCAGAGAATCTTCCTTGGAGAAGCAAGATGTGTGTGCATACACACACACACACACACCACACACTCAGCACTCAAGCACGGAGACTGCCTCAGGGGAGACAGTGTCTGCAGGAACCAGACTCCACAGCCTCCCCAGGGACTCGTCATCGCGTCTCTCATCAGGCGTGTCACTTGTCAGGCGCCGCTCTAGCTCAGCGCAACTCACCCCCTCACTCACGCTGTAGGAAGGGCCTCTGAGGGGAGTGGGCTCTGCGGAATTTCCAGGCAGGCGTCGCTTGTCTTGTCTTTGGCAATTTCTTGGCCTGGACCCAGAAACCCTAATGAGCCACGGGTATGAAAAACGGCCACCAAGGTGGTTATCGGAGGTGCCCATGAAGGGATTTGGGTGTCATTCAGTGTAAGTTTCGGCAATTCCTGGAGAGTAGCAGGTTTGAGCCAGACTCACTCTTCCCTTTTTGTACAAAGGAAAGGAAGAAAAAAGAAAAAGGATCTAGGGTCAGTCAGGCAGAGGTGGGGAGGGGGCAGGTGTGGGGAAGGTCACCTGGGGGCAAGCAGCCAGGCAATGGCCTTTAGCTTCCAGGGGCCTCAGTCCTGCTCCAAGGGGTCTCTATAGAAGGGGAGCCCCTATAACCACTTTTGGTTTGTGAACCTCTCATCCTAACTCAATAGGAACCTTGTCTTTCTTCCCCGAGCGATTCTACTCCTCCGGCTCCCACGCTGCAATCCCTGCCACAGCTCAGAGCGGCTGAGGCTGTGGCCCAGTCTTTACAGTCAGTCTCTCTGGGTATCTCAGTCTCTATTGTCTCTGGGGGAAAGGCCTGGATCTAAGCATGCACACACTTCTCAATTAGAAATGTAGTGAGCATCCGCCTGATGTAAGCACTGAGTTCTAGAATGTCTCTAGAAAGAGACAGAGCAAGTGCATGAACACACGCTGGGCCAGACTGTGCAGCAACACGCTGAGCTGTGATGTGGCATCTGGCGTGACATGTTCTTCCCCAGCCCCCAGCCCAGCCAGTCGAAGCCCCTAACCCCTGCCCCATCCTTTTGATTCCTCTGCTCCCTGGCCTGGCCCTGTGTACTCAGGAGTCTCTGGCCATACATGAGGAGCCATTCCTCAGTCAGCCACAGGGTTAGACCCAGTGAGGGGTGTTTTGGGGCCGGGTCCAGCGCACAAGAGCCCAGCCAACTGTGCACAGCTCTTCCTACCTCTGTGTTCAGTGATGACAAGTCTGAAGCTTGGAATTGGCTAGAGTACGAGGGTTTGCTCTATGGAAATTGGCAAAGACTAGAAATTAGGACTTTCCCCCAGAGGGCCAGTTAAACATTTACCAGCATACCACTGGTTCGATCCCACAGCGCACAGCTGAGGGGGCACTGCCAATGACCGCATCCTCTCCCCAAGGGGGCTGAGACTGCACCTTCATTGTGAACAGGTGCGGGTACAGGCACAGGTCAAGCAGACCTCGAGTGGGCCCCTCTGCTCACCACCAAAAACCTTCTCCAGAGGCAGTCTGGTAAGACTATTTACCTAAGCAGTCCTCAGGTATTCCAACCCCCTGGCTGCAAACATTAGTTTTCAGGCTTTTGAGCTGAGACCACAAATCACTTTGCAAGCCAGAGAAAAAGTCTACTTTTTGCCTTGGGCATCTTGGACAGGAAGTCAGGCTGTGGCAAAGGAGGGCATCAAACATCAGGGGCACCAGATCATCACAGGAATCAGATGATCACAGTAGCTGTGGAAATGAAGTTTCCTGGTGAATCCACGTCATTTGCCTAAGATCACTCAGGTGCTGACCAAAGCCCCCATTTTGGAATCCTAATCTGTTTACCCTCAATCCAATGCTTGCCTGGTCACAATGTGGCAGGCAGGTTCCTCGGCACAGGTAAATCCTGGCACCAGTGTGTGCCTACATGTCCCAAAGCCACAGAGATGGAAAAAGTAAGGCCTGGAGGACTCTTGAGATTATGTGCTCCAGTCCACCTCATTTGCTTGGCCACTGTCTCCAGGACAACTTTGTTCCAACCAGCCCCTAAAGGGTCACAGTGCAGGAGTTGAGCAGCTGAGTTTTGGAGTCAGGCATGCCTAGGCCTGATTTTGAATTCCATCAAACCCTGATGGTATGACCTTGTGCAAGTAATTTATCCTCTCTGTGCCCCTGTTCTCATGTGTCAAGTGAAGATAATAATGGTGCCTACCTTATGGGACTGCTGGGAGGGTTAGTGAGACAATGTATGGCAAGTATTTAACAGGGGACTCAGTAAAGGGAAAGTGTGTGTGTCAGTAATTCTGCACTGTGTCAGTTGGGTCCTCCAGGAAGCAAATGCTAAGATGGAATTAAGCCTAGATTGGCCATACTTAATCACTGGAAGTGCATGGCCTTGCCCTAAAAGGCAGAGCCTGAAGGCACCCACGGCTGGAGGTTGTCCACTAATTGCACTTGCAGAAAGTTCTGTGTGCAAGAGAGATCTGAGCAATGGATCTCCGAGATCACCGTGGTCCCTTCCAAGCTTCCTTTTAGAGTTCCCTTCTCATGCAAATGGGTAAACAGAAAGCCTCAAAGCTGAACAGGTTCAACTTCAACAGGTTGAAGGTAAAATGCATGGCCCCCAAGGCAAGCCCCTTTCCTCTGGGCCTCACTCTGCCCCCAGCCTGGTTCCTCGCAGCCCTCCTTCTCTCACCCCTTCCGCCCAGTCTGCATTTCTTCCTGCTCATTGCCACTGCATGTCTGGGTTTTTGCTCATGATATCTTTCTCCCCGGAATAATCTCCTGACTTGCTCACCTGGCAAACTCATTTTGTCTTTTCAGATCCCCTGGAGATGTCACCTTCTTTGTGAGGTCTTTACCAACCTCGAGCTCCCCTGTGTGCTCCCACCCACCCACTAGGTCCTCCACTGAAGCATCAGTCACTTACTTGTTTAACTACAGTTTCCCCCTTAGGGCATTTCTTCAACAAATATTTACTGACCACCCATCATGTGCCTGGCACAAGCACAGGGATGTGATGATGGGCATGGGAGCTTGGCTTCTACCCTCACCGGACAACCAGTCTGCAGGGAAGCCTGGTAATTAAATAGGCAATGGCAAGAAACTGACATGTACAGTCCCAGAGATTGTTTAGGGCACCACGGGGACACATGGCAAAGACAACCAATCTCTTCTGGGATGGGGGTGTCCGGTAGGGTTTCCTGGAAAAAGTAACTTTTTACCTTGAAGCCTCCAAGGTGATCAGAGTTCATTATGTGGGGAGGGGCTGGGAAGGTGGGGAAGAAAATGACATTCGCAAAGACCTAGGGTGTGGACAAAGTGTGGGTGTGGGAGAAGAGGCAGTGGCTACAAATCCATGAAGAAGTTTGGCTGTGAAGGACCAGAGAAAAATGCAGTGGGGGTGGGTGGGGTGGAGTGGGAGGTAGCAGGAGATGAGAGAGAAGGACTTGTGAATGGCTGATGGGGAGGGTGAAGCCGAGGACCTGGGAGAGGGCAGGATTAATCTCTGGAGTTGCACTATACAATACAGTAGCCACTAGCCGTGTTCAGCTACCTAAATGAACTAAGATAAAATAATTTATCTCCTTGGTGGTACCGGCCACATTTTAAGTGCTCAGTAGTCACAGGTGGCTAGTGGCTACTCTACTGGACAGCACAGAGATGGAACAGTTCCATCACTGCAACTGTTGTGCAGTGCTGCCCTAGAGTTGGAGCAGCTAGCACCCAGAGCCCGAGAGTGGGATTGGCCTCAAGATGGGTGGAAAGACACCTGGAACCAGAGGATGGGCAGACAGGATGCTGTGGACAGACATGTGATGGCAACATGCTGGGGTAGGGGAGGTCATGGTCTCTGTGAAGTGGAGTGTGGGGCTGAAGTCAGCTGAGTGGAGAATGAGGGAAGTAACTGTGTGTCGAGAGCTGAGCAGGAAGATGCAAGATTCGCAGGGCTGGTGGTGGTGCTACTGCTTAGCAAGGCTGAGTGATTTCCTCCTGCTGGACTGGGCCTCCTGGGAGCAAGCCTAGAGGAGGGCAGGAGGGCCTGTTGGATTTATAGTGGGCCAATGTTTATCCAGGCTGTGCTATTGGGACAGGGAAGCTGAGGATCCTCAAAAAGGTGGCTGCAGGGATGGAGCACAGAGCTTAGGGCCTCAGAAGAGAGTTTACTCTGTGTACTGTGACAAGGAGGTTTGTGGTGTGCCTAGGTAATAGAGGACTGAAGAGAAGTCAGTGGAATGGGGGATTCAGCTATCTATTGGGTAGCAAACTACCCCAAAACTTAGTGACTTATATCAACATTTAGTTTGTTCATGAATCTGCTACTTGGCTGTACTCAGCAGGGATAATTTGTGCTTCACTCAGTGTCAGCTGGGTAGCTTGAATGGTGATGCAACTTGGCATCAACTGGGGTGGCTCAAAGGCCGGGACTGGAATCATTTGAAGGCTTGCTCTTTCACCTATCTGGTGGCTGGTGCTAGGTGGTGGCTAGGACATTAGCTAGGGTTATTGTCTGGAACACCTACACTTGACCTCTTCATGTGGTCTGGGCTTCCTTACAACATGGTGGATGGGTTGCAAGGGTGACAGTCCCAAGAGAAAAAGAAGGAAACCATGTAATCATTTATGACTTAGACTAGGATGTATGTGGCCACATTCTATTCGTGGAGACAGTAACAAAGGCCCACCCAGGTTCAAGTGGAGGGGAAACAGACTTCTCTTGAAGGGGGTAGAGGCACGGTGCTGGAATAGCATGTGGGACCAGAAACATTGCTGTGGCCATTATTTGGAAAACACAATATGCCACAGAGCCCAAGAAGTGAAAAGCCAAAGTCTTATCCTCCCTCAGGACAGGAGAGGAAGAGGTTTCACCAGGTTCAAATTGTTTCAATGTGTTCATGCAACTAATATTTACTGAGTACCTATTATGTTCCAAGCTGTTTTAGGTGCTGAGGATACAAGATGGATAAAAATCCCAGTCCTTGTGGAGATGACATAGTAGTGGGGGAAGAATCACAATAAACAAACAAGCAAGTGTTGGTTGGGTGCGGTGGCTCACGCCTGTAATCTCAGCACTTTGGGAGGCCGAGGTGGGTGGATCACCTGAGGTCAGGAGTTTGAGACCAGCCTGGACAACATGGAGAAACCCCATCTCTGCTACAAATACAAAAATTAGCCTGGCGTGGTGGTGGTGGTGGGAGCGGGGGGCGCCTGTAATCCCAGCCAAGGCGAGAGAATTCCTTGAATCTGGGAGAAGGAGGTTGCAGTGAGCTGAGATCGCACCATTGCACTCCAGCCTGTGCGACAAGAGCAAAACTCCGTCTCAAAAAACAAACAAACAAAAAAAACAAGCAAGTGTTTATTATGTTAGGTAATGCTAAATGTTATGCAGGAATCACAGCCAGCAACAGAAAGTGAGCAGATGAAGGAAGGACGGTAGCTGGAGCAGCTTGGGCCTCCCAGGAGCCGCTCTCCGCAGGGTGGAAGGAGGAAAGTCTGTAAACTGCAGGAAGGAGTGGGAAGGTTTGACCATTCCTTTTAATGTTGTATCCCAGCCGCCTAGCTTGTAGAGCTGGATAAACTTCTGTAAGGTGTAAGAAAAAGGGTCCCTCAGGCACTGAATCTTTGCCCAAGGTCACCAGCTAGTTAGAAGCAGTGCACGAAGAGCCTGCAAAACAGAGGGCACATTTGACCCCGACCTAGGAGGACTTGTGCATACTGTCCAGTTTCTGAGCTAAACATTCCAGAGGGCTTCTTGGAAACTGGTGCCCCCAGGGAGGGTGTCTGTGCTCGCAAGTTTCTGTACCTTCAGAAAGCCGAAGGGTCCCAGTTGGAGCCAGTCCGAGATGGAGCGGGCTCAAGAAGGAAAGAACGTGGGGATTTAATTGGACTCAGCGAACCCTTCCCGGACCAGCCGGCGTAAACTCTTGGAGGCTGTCGCCTGTGCCCGGCTCTCCTCCCGGCCTGGGGCGCTTGGCAGAAACGCGGTCACGGAGAAGCGGTGAGGGTGGCAATCCGAGGTCTGCCCTCCCGTACACCTCCCTGCTAACCCACCCTGGCTGAAAGGCCACGGGGACCAGGATACTGGGCATAGTGTGAGGACAAGAAGGGATGGAGGGCTCGGGACGGCGGGGACACGCGGGGGCGGTGTTTGGGGAGGTGGGGTAAGAGTGTTCCGAGAGGGGAACTCGGGCGCGGGGGTGCGGGAAGGAGCTTGGGGTTGGAGTGTCCGGGGTGGGGGTAGGCCGGAGGAGGGGTGGTGTCTCGGAGTGGCAGGGCTGGGAACTCCCCGGGCGAGGCTGAGGCAGCATGGGGGGCCGGTGGTGGTGGCGGGGATTGGGGCCCCCGAGGCATCTCTGACCACAAAGGGCCGGGGAGCGCTGCCCGGCGGTCTCAGCGAGCCGTATTGATCGAAGGGCGGGCGCAGCGAACGCGCCGAGAGCGGCTCCATCCATTAGGGCCGCTGTTCGCCTCCAATTAGAAAAAAAATCATTACTCAGCAGCCAGCAGCGGCCTGCGCGCCGCCTGGGACCGCCTGCGAACGAGCGAGCCAGCGAGGGAATGGCGGGCCTCCCCCACCCGCGCGCTCCCACCCTCAGCCCCCGGCGCCCCGCCTCCCCCGGCCCTAATGACAACTATTAGAACTGCCTCCCCGCACCCACCGCCCGGCGAGCACAAAAGCGCGAGATTCATTTGGTAATCGGGGTAATTACAGCGGGGCGCGGGGGCGCACGCGGCGATGGCGGGCGCGCCGGCGGAATGCTAAGGGGCCGGGCGCGCCGCCCGCTCCCACCCCGCCGCCCTCCCCGCCCGGCCCCTAGCCCAAGCGGCGCCCGGGGCCGCGTCTCTCCTCGCCTAAACCCTCCCCGCTGCCGCCGCTGTAAGGGGGCTGCCCCGGGGCTCCCGGGCACGGGAGGAGAAGTCCCCCGCCCCCCGCTCCCCGCTACGGGTCCTCTGGTCCTAGCCCTTGGCAGCGCGGCCAGCGGCGCTCCGGACAAGATTTGCCACGTCCGGGAGCGGGAGAACCCCTCGGAGGTCCGGCCGCATAATAAATACGGCGTGCAATGTATTTACTCTGCGGCCCCCAGTTAATTTACACGCCGGCTCCGCGCCGTGCGCCCGCCCCGGCGCGCGCCCCGGCCTGTCGTTCCTGTTTACAGGCGCGAGGCGCAGTCCCTCGAGAGGGCTTTTTTCTCTTTCTTTTTTTTCTTTTCTTCTTCTTCTTCTTTTTTTTTTTTTTTTTTTTGAGAGCTTTAGGATGGATGCAACGTGTCATTAAACCTGAAAGGAACTGTTATTTATCAGTAGTGGTGTTTTCCACAGGCCTTTTTCCTCACCTGTGCGGGCACAGGTACCACCTGGGTGGTGGATGCGGGGCGGGGGTGCCCGGAGGCCTGGGTGAGGGTAAACTGTGTGCGGGCCTAGCCGGAGGCGGCCGGGACACCGCTGGAGGCCCCCTCTCCAAGCTCCGGGAACCCGAGGGCCTCTCCTTTACTTGGAGGCACGGTGCTGCATCTCCGTTGGGGGGGGTTCCCCTTGCAGAGCTGCCTAGAGCAGCAATGTGTTAGGAGACGCCTCCGAAGAGCCTCCTCCTCCTTAGCTGGCAAGAAACGCAGACTCTCGGCAGTGCCATTCTTGCAGCAGAAAGGCCCTGTGTGACTCCAGCACTCGGAGCAGCCGCCTTATCTGGGGTGGTTTCCCATCTGCCTCCCTGGGCCCAGGATTTCCTTCCTGTACAGGACTTATCTTGTCGGGAAGCAGAGCTGTGCGCTAGAGGCAGGCCCAGCAAATGGAATGCTCGCTCGGTCTTGTGTTCTTAATGACCCATAACAGAGTCCTCAGAGGTGAAAAACAAAACCCTCCACCCCCTTAACCCTTTCTGTGCCCATCCTGGTCTGGGAGATTTCTTAATCCTGCTGCGCCGTCACACAGACTCCTCTCTGGATTTTATCCTGCGGCTGCCCGGTCCAACTCAGCCGCACCGGGACTGGGGTGGGGAGGCGGAGCCCTGCAAGGGCTTGAAGTAGGGACTGCAAACCCCTGAAAGAGTGGGCAAAATTCTGGGTAGGTATGCATTTTTCCGAGGGGAGAGTTCTTAAAGGGATCTGAGACAGTCCCAAAGGTTAAGAACCACCTGCCATCCCTTTGACCTTGTTTGAAGTCTGATCTCGGAGCCTAGTTTCATTATGAGAAAGAGCGAGAATACCCTAAAGCGGTCGTTGTGATTAAAATAGTGAGATAATGCTTTAATATTTGTAAACTGTACAGGCTTCTTCAAAGATAAATTTTTTTATTATTATTTATTATTTTTTTTTTTGAGACGGAGTCTCGCTCTGTCACCCAGGCTGGAGTGCAGTGGCGCGATCTCGGCTCACTGCAAGCTCCGCCTCCCGGGTTCACGCCATTCTCCTGCCTCAGCCTCTCCGAGTAGCTGGGACTACAGGCGCCCGCCACCACGCCCGGCTAATTTTTTGTATTTTTAGTAGAGACGGGGTTTCACCGTGGTCTCGATCTCCTGACCTCGTGATCTGCCCGCCTCGGCCTCCCAAAGTGCTGGGATTACGAGCGTGAGCCACCGCGCCCGGCCTCAAAGATAAATTATTAATGATGCCAAAGACGGCTGTGTGGTTGTGCGTGTGTGCACGTGTGAGTGCACGTATTTGTGAGATGATAGTGCAGGGGAAGTGTCGGGGGAGTCACTGGGATTATATTCTTTGTCCTGAGACCCCCCCACCCCCACCCCCTGCCCCTGACCATTTCTCTCTTCCTCAGGACCAAGTGAGGTTGATCTGGAATGTTGCCCCTCGGTTTTGAGAATCATCAAGGCTGGGTGGGAGAGATGGGCAGCAAGGTCTTCCTGCTGAAGTCCCTCTGGTCCTCAGGAGACCCATGGCCCCCTTGGGCACACAGTAGCCATCTGCACGGAGTAGGTGGCTACCACATCTTTGTGGAATAATGGAATCAATGACTGGATAGCTCAGTGGTCTTGGGCCCGGCCCACATCCCTTCTGTACTTGCAAGTAGAAAAGGACTCTGGACCCTTCCCAACTGGAATGTGTCTGTCTCTGGTGGTGGAGGCCCTTCGGTACCTTTTTTGATTCCATGTCTACCTTCTAGGAGTTCAAAGACTGAAATAACCGGAATCCAGGGTGTCCAGCATCCCCATAGAGATGGGGACTGATGTGATATAGTTCATTCCCCTCATCCACACACTAAGAAGCTACAACAGAGAAAAGCTTGACTGAAATCATGAGACCAGGGTTCAGAGTTTCCCTTGCTGATACCCCCACACAAAAGGACAGTGGCAGCCATGCAAGGGCACTGCCCAGACCTCCCTTCAGCGGAAAAGTTTTTGGAAGAAGTGTCGTGGTCTGCTAGCCTCTGGCTGTGGCACCTTTGGGATCTGCTGCAGCATTCTTGCTGAGGCCACCCTCCCCAGGCTGTTCCTGCCCGATGACAGAGCATAGCAGGGGGACTAGAGCTGGGTCATTACTGCCTGACACGGGAAGTTTCTGATGGGCAGTCTGTGTTCTGGGGCTCCCCAGCGGCCTGGCTGAGACTTTCTCAGAGCTGCGCTGCTGGCTGAGGCTCTCCCTACCCACCCCTCCTTCCTTCCCCTCTCCTTCCGCAGGGGTCAGACCTGCCTCCCGGTCCGAAGCCCCCCCCCACTCCTGCTCCCTCCCCCTTTATCCTTCTTAGAAATCTCCCCCAATACATCTCTCACACTTATTCTCTCTTGGTGTCCGCTACCTGGAGGACTCAAATTGCCACAGGGACTAACACGTAGACTCCCATGCCCTCCGGTATTTTAGGCAGGACCCTTGTGTGCGCAGGAGCATGTAAAGAGCCAAGGGTGGAGCTAGGAGCCCTCAGCTACTCCTTTACCCCGTTCCAGAAGGTTCCAGGCTCTAGACACTCCCCTGTACCCATCTAGGGCTAGGTGGCCAGCTGTCACACTCTGGCAGTAATGCTGCTCATGACTTGTATTTATTCTTCAAGTTGCTCCTGGGTATATTAGGGCCCATCTCTGCTCAGGTCCCTTGCCAGCAAAAAGACTGGTTCTTACCCACCAGCTTGCCCTGTTGCTCTGGGAAGTCAGTCCCATGGCCAGACCGCCCTCTGTTCACACGGCCACTCTGAGCACCAATGTGAGAGGCAAATGCCAGCCCTGCAAATCTGTACATGGAATCAGAGGCTCTCCAGACTCGCGTCCAAAGGTGCATGAGTGGGGCGAGCCAGGAGACTGGGGAGCCCTGCTCAGTCAGAGACACAGATGACACGAAATCAGATGGAGGATAAAAAGCATCACTGGAAAACAAAGGAACTGCTGGAGTCCTCGCCTGCTCGAGAAAAAGCAGTCATCAGCCCAAAGATGGATGAAGTGGAGGGCTGTTATTTTTAAGGCGGGGGCAGAGGTCATTAGCTTGAAGAATGTGTCATATTTGACATCGGGAGGGTGGTTATGTGAGGCTGGAAAGCAAAGCCTGGTCCGCTCCCTCTCTGGCCAGGGAGATACTATTCGCTGGGGAGAAAGGACAGGCCCTCAACTAGTGGAGAGTGGCATGGAGGAATGTGTCCCCCAACCTTTCTAGAAGACAATAAATCTGTGAATTCTTACTTCTCACTGGCAGGGCCGAAGGTTCATGGGACTGAGGCCAGCACCCAGTGGTGGCCTGGGCTGTAGAACTTCAGAAACAGCTAGTGCTACCCCTGTAGGCTAATTGTTTTTTCCAGAACCAAACTTTACTTGGCAGCACTAGGCTATAGCTCCATGGGCAGGGGTTTCGAGAACGGTGCCTTTGATCATAGAGCGTCAGGGTTATCTACAAACCCTCCTGTTTCTGGGAAACCAGCCTGAAGTCCTGATGCCCTCTGCAGCCGGAGGCCACTGGGCGCTGTGGTTCTGCCAGCTTTGGGGTGAGCAGAGGCAGAGACAATGAGGGAGAAACTCTATGAGGACAACGCCTGCCCAGCCTGAAACATCGCTAACAGATGGAAGGATGCAAACAGCAGCATGCCAAGCCTTCAGAGAGCTGGGAGCTCTGCCTGTGATTCACGGAAGCTCTGATTCAGAGCTCTGAGCGCGTTGTCGCCTGGTGTCCTCAGGATGAAAGGCCTGCTTGGGGGGCTCCTCTAGTCCATCCCTCCCGGCTCCAACACCTCAAACTCTGCCTTCCAGCAGCAACTTCTTCCAGTTCTCCGGGCTTTGCGAGGCTTTTGCTGGGGCTGTACCCTCAAGCCTAAAACCCTCTGACTCCTAAAACTATCTGACTCCTACTCATCCTTTCGCTTTCAGCTTAAGCTCCAGGAAGTATGGGCAACCCCCACAGTAAACAAAGCCAAACGTTTTCTTTATCTGGAGCCTTTACTATGCTAATGTACATTGTGAATCTTCCGGAGGTTTGTGGGTGGGGGGCAGTGGAGAGGCCGCCAATCTTTCCAGAAGTATTTGGCCCCAAGAGGCCTCCTACCCCCATGTCTATTAACCCTCTCCCAGAACGAGGTGAGGAGGAGGAGCTTGGGAAAGCCTCCTCCAAGAGAAGCAGAGCAGAGGCAAAACCCCTCTTGTGGGGAGGTACAGTCCCTTCTGCCCTCCTGTACCCTGCGGATAAACTTACCCCCTGGAAGGAGAAACCAGAGTAGCAGCCCAATCTCTTCTTAATGCAGCTGCAGGGTCAGATCCAAGTTTGGGGGCCTAAAAGTTACATGAATTTTGGGGCCTTCTTGAAGAAAAACAGTGCAGAGGTACAAATGATAACTGCTAGGACCCTACCAGGCTTTGGAAGGGGACTGTGAGAGTCAAGGCCCTGAACTTTAAGCTTTATTAGCCTCGAGGTAAAATCCACGCCTGTGCAGAGGCTTAATTCTGGACATAGGTGTAGCTAAGACACATCCCTCTCCACATCATGTTTAGGTCAAGTGGATGGTCTTGGATGGCCCTCCTTTGACTCTGGTATATTTCTGCCAGGCTCTGGCTGGCCTGCCTGCCTCTAGGCCCACAGCCAGCCTGTGGTTTGTTCTACTGGGCCAGCCATGCAGGTGAGTGGTCTCTGGCACATCCTGTTCAAGCCAGCAGACTGGTAGGGGCAGCACCATATTGGCTGGGCAGATCTATTTGCCCTCCCCTCACCCCATCCACTTTCTGTGCCCAGGAGGCTGATCCTTGATCCTTGGGGATTGGATCCCTTGGGCTGCCTTGACCACTGGCTTCTGGTTGGCTTGGCCAATGGGAGGCAGGTAGGAGGAGTCAGAGGTTGGGTATTTATTTCCACAGCTGGGCCGCCCTTTTGGTGGTGGCTGCATTCCTTGTCCCATAGCAGCCCTCACCTACAGCTCTTTCCAGGTTCTGCTAACAGCCCCCACCCCTGGCCCCCTCAATCCAGGGAGTGGTGGCAGCTTCCCATTGTTGCTAGTCCCAGGGTACTTCCCTATCCCTTGTGGTTTCTGTAATCTGCCCACAACTCTGTAAATAGTCCCTTTAAAAACTCTTGTCAATTAACCCTCTTGCTGAGTCTGCCATCCATGGTTACCGGGGCCCTGACTCACAGCATAAGTGGTACCCATGGGCAGTCCCTAAGTCATCCCACCAATCACAGACAAGATATCCTGAGTTCCCCACTGGTCAATTTGAATATGCAAATATTAGGCATCTGTCCCTGGGGGTAAGCTTTCCACAGCAGTCTAGAGCCTGGCGGTGGACTCCCTGATTCACCCATCTGCACTGTGGCACTTAGCACTAAACTGTGTGTGTGGGCTCCTCCTTCCTCAGTGTTCAGATTAGGTTATGGGAAGAACATAATCCCTTCCTCCCCCAACTTTCTGTGTTGTTTTGGGTGAGAGCAGACATTACGATTTTGGGGAATGTGCTAGAACTGCCCAGAGTACATGAAATCAGCCACATAAATTATTGAACTTAAATGATGGTTCTGGTGTGCTAGTAAATGTTTAACAACTGGCTCCCTGTCCCCCAAGCCCTGACTTGTAGTATCTGCTGATTTCCATGATGCAAATACTCCCACCACAGCCAGTCTTAAGCTGCCCAGGTGATGGTGCTGACCATGGAGTTGAAAAGACATGGACACACCATTACATAGTCTGTCTTTCTTTCTCTCTTTCTTCCTCTTTCTTTCTTTCTTTCTTTCTTTCTTTCTTCTTTCTTTCTTTCTTTTTCTTTTTTCTTTCTTTCCTCCTTCCTTCCTTCCTTTCCTTCCTTCCTTCCTTCCTTCCTTCCTTCCTTCCTTCCTTCCTTCCTTCCTCCTTCCTTCCTTCCTTCCTTCCTTGTTTTTTGAGACAGAGTCTCACTCTCTCACCCAGGCTGGAGTACAATGGTGTGGTCTCCGCTCACTGCAACCTCCGCCTCCCGGGTTCAAGCCATTCGCCTGCCTCAGCCTCCACAGTAGCTGGGACTACAGGTGCCCGCCACCACACCCGGCTAATTTTTGTATTTTTAGTAGAGATGGGGTTTCATTATGTGGGCCAGGCTGGTCTCGAACTCCTGACCTCAAGTGATCCACCTGCCTCAGCCTTCCAAAGTGCTGTGATTACAGGAGTGAGCCACCACGCCCTACCTTTTACATAGTATTTCTACCACACAGTCATGAAAGGGTAAATAACCTCATGAGAGTAAATAATAGTAAACTGTAGCAAAGCAGTCAGGAAGGTGTGAGTTTTCAGTATTTATTACCTTTGTTTTTAATATGACTTACTCCATTTTAAATTTTAATTATTTTAATTATAATTCTATTTTTTATTTTACTTCTTTTAATTTTTATTAATGGCTATGCTTAGTAACTAATTGGCAAAAATTCCTGAAAATTTGATGATCTGATCTCACAAACCAGTACCCTTTGGCTCCAGCACACCATGGAAGGGTTCTACTGGCTCTGTGGCAATGGAAAGAAAAATCAGTTTTCAAGAGAGAAAACAAAAACAAAGAAAAGCTACGAGTATTTCAATTGCGCCACCTTGTGGCGCCACCTAACAGTACCATGCCCCCATGACCTGAACTCCCCCCATTTTGGTCATGCTGTGTCTCTATCTGGGGTGCCCAAACATCCTGGTTTGCCTGGAACACCTTCTTATTTATGCCTACTACCCTGGTTTAACGATAAAAACACCCCTTTTGCTTTCTCAAAAGTGTCCTAGTTTGAACAATAAATGATATGGTTACCTAACCTACACCCCAGTAGACTATAACTAGCCTGAGGGTAGGGACTGTCTTGTTTACCATTGCATCCCTCAGACCAGGCAGGCGGCATTCAACTGATATTTGTGAAAAGAGCAGTGAAAGTTAAGGCTACAGAAACAGTTTCCCTGCCTTGTTGGTTACACTGATAACCACTGGGATTTGGAAATCTTTACGCTGTGCAGAGATTTTTAGTGTAATGTGATTGGCCCTGTAATCCCTGACCCTGTCGTCCCTGTGCACAAAAAGCCAGGCTGATAGACGTCAGAGCCTCGTCTCCCAGGGAGCGTGCGGCAGCCAGAGGGTGTTGGTCTGGCCATCTGGTGCAGGAACAGTCGAGCCGTGTGGGAGCCCAGCTGGCACGGGAATCCTTGGCTGTCCCCGGCAAACAGCATGGGGAGGAGAGCTGTGGGATCAATAGTAATTTCCTTCAGAAGAACGGCGATGTAGTGCAGTTGGCAATGGCATTGGGCTTTCCCTGGCACGGAGGCTTCTAAATGTGCTTGGCCCTCTTAGCTAGGAAGTGGACTTACAGCAGAACACTGGACAGGGAAGGGAACAAGGACAGGACTTTCTTGGCCTGAGCCCAAGAGAGGTTGCCAGGTTGGCTGTGGGAGCAAGCTTTCTCTGTGCTTGTATGTCATCGGCAGAAACAACGTAGACACTTTGAGGCACTGATAGAGAGGAAATTGTGGAAGCTGGAACATTCCCATGGGACTGCTGGCACCTCTCATGCAGCATCCATCTACTCAGCACCTAGGGGAGGCTTCTTTGTGCTAGGAACAGGTGGTAAAGGTGATCTCCATTTCTCACTGTCTAGAGATGGAGGGTAAGGAGTTATCTGACATTTCTGAAGCAGGGCCATCATTGCAGATGGAAATAGTGGCGAGTCTAGGGGCGCAGGGAGTGGCTAGGAGTTCAGAAAGAATGGGTCAGGCTTGAGCTGCCAACTGAAGGATGAGCAGGAGTTTTGTTGGACAGGATGGTGGATTCAGGGGCACACCACATAACTACCCCCTTCAAAGGTTTGGGTGGGGACCGCTGCCCACTTGGAATGGTCCTTAGCTGATAGGAGCTGGCTGAGCTGCCTTGTCCAAGGGAGCACCCTGCCACCTCCAGGGAGGGCAACTCATTCAATGACTGGTTTATAGGTGGGGGAGACTATGCAAGGACTTACCCCCTTGCCTCAATTCAGGACATCTCTGAAGGGCCATCCCAGCCCCAGAACTTTCCTTGGAGTTGACTGAGGCCTCTGTTGCAACTGCACTGTAGTTCAGCTTCTCCCTCTGCCCCATCCTGCAGCCCTTTCTCCCTCACAGGCATTGTTCCTGACAGCAGCCTCCAATCAGGATCCTATACACCAGTCACCATCTCAGGGTCCATCTCACACAAAACCTGGCATAAGCCAGGGAGAGAGGGCTAGCTCTTCTCGGGGAGACAAACAGTGTGCAAACTGTGGCTTGGAGGGTGGGCAAGCTGGCCAGGAGGGAGTGTCCATTCCTGTGGACCAAGCACAGGATAAAAAAAAAATCATCCTGAGAAGCAGATTCTTAATTCCTAAATTTTGGTGTTCAGGGAAGATTCATGGCATAAAGGTCTTGCATTCCTGTGATTGTGACTGAGGTGTGACCTGTGGCATTTCTTAATATAATTTATATGTTCCTGCATCAGGTCAAGTTTTCCCCCAGCCTACTTTCTTAAGTTGCTCCTGTGCCCCAGTTTGGGCTGCAAAAGTGAGGAAGGGCAAGCGCTTTGGAAGCAGGTAGGCATGTGTTCGTGTCCCTCACTTGCTAGTGGTAGAACTATGGGCAGATTCCTTTACCCTTCCGAGCCTGTTTCCTCCCCACCTCACCTCATGAGAGATGGGGATAATGAGATAATGCCTACAAACACTTAGCATGGGGCCAGGCATGTAGTAAGCACTCAACAGATACCTTTATTTTCATTCCTGCCATTTTTGCTTCCTTTGCTCAAATTTGCACTCGTTTATCAGAGATGCTTGGTGAGGCCGGGTGCAGTGGCTCACACCTGTAATCCCAGGACTTTGGGAGGCTGAGGCGGGTGGATCACTTGAGCTTAGCAGTTGGAGACCAACCTGGCCAACATGGCAAAACCCCATCTCTATGAAAAATACAAAAATTAGCTGGGTGTGGTGGCACGCACCTGTAATCCCAGCTACTCAGGAGGCTGAGGCAGGAGAATCGCTTGAACCTGGGAGGCGGAGGTTGCAGTGAGATCACGCTGCTGCACTCCAGCCTGGGCAACAGAGCAAGAGTCCATCTCAAAAAAAAAAAAAAAAAAAGGAATGCTTAGTGAGTATCCATTTGGTGTGTGGGTAGGGGGAGGTGGGGGAAAGTGGCCGCACAGTGAGGAGTGTTGATGGTTTTGATAGTTTTGATAGGAGCAGGATATATAAACAGACCTTCATTTGAGTCCTTTAGAGATTCAGTCTAAAGCTATCCCACATATGGGGCAGCTAACAGAAGACACAAACTTGCCTTTATCTCCTCCATTTATCAGAGGGGGAAACTGAGGTCTGGAGGGGAACTGATGCCAACAGTTACCAAGTGACATCTGGTGACCCTGAGCCCCGGTCTTCCAGTGTCCCAGCCCTTGGCCCACCCAGTCTCCCCAGAAGGGAGAGAAGAAGGCAACCGCTTTGGGGTGAGAGCAGAGCTGCCTCCTGGAGCCTCAAGTGCCAGCCCCTGCTCCTGTTTGTTCCCAAGCTCACCAGAAGGGCACCTCCCTCCTCCCCACTGATGTCAGCCGATGATGTCTGGGCTGCATTCAGGCCATGCTGTCATTTGTCCCATGCTCATTCAGCTGATTAAAAGTCATCAATTGTTTTTTAAGCCACCAGCAGGCGAGCCACCAGGCGCCATTTGTTATTGCTCGGCCATGCTGTGAGATGCTGTTTAAACTCACTGAGCAAAGCTTTCGGAAACCAGAGGCCAAAAGCATTTTTGGAGGAAAGAAAATAGGAGAGAAATGAGTGGGCCCACATCTTTGCCAGAAGGAACAATCAGGCCAGGCAGCCGAGGGGCTGGTCCCCCTTTTAGCAGCTCCCACGCAATTCTTTTCAGGGGCCCTTCTCTTGGGGCCAGAGCCACAGGGAGCCCCCTTCATCTCTCTCCCTTCCGAAATAATCTCCACTGTGGCTAACATTCATTTGGGGAATTTTTTTTTAGCCTAGTCTCCCTACCTCCAAGTTATCCTCTTGCTTTTTGGCTAGGTTAGTGTTCCTACAACGCTACTCCATGCCACCCCTGCTCAACCACCTTCAATGGCTCCTCACTGCCTGTGGAATGAAGATTAAAGCTGTTGCCTGGCATTCGAGTTCTCCACAGTGCGGCTCAGGTCCCTACCTCTGACCTTCCTTGTCACTATACTTTAGCCAAATCACACTTTTCAGCTCCCAGACATGACCCTTGCTCAGCTGTCTTTGTTCACAATGTTCCTTTTATTTGAAATGATGTACTACTTCCCCAGCCCCTGCTCTCAGCATTTTGAACCTCAAGGATCTTCCTAAGAGTGTTTTGGAAACTTTGTCCTGGTGTCTTTATGGAGGCCACAGGTCCATATCCTCTGTCCCCTTTCAGTCACATGTGCAGTAGACACTATTGATGCCTCTCCCATGTCACCTTGTGCTTACCATTTCTGTGCACACAGCTACCAGCACCTGTATCCCTGTGCCTGGAGCCTGTCTCTGACCACTTGAGCCTTCTCTGTCAAGCAGAAGGCGCCAGGGGATTAATGCTCCCTGGGAGCATCCCTCAACCAATGACTGATGGGAGCTGGTGGATAAATACCCCAGCTCCCTCACTCCATGGATGGAATATTCCCAAGTAATTGTTCTGTGCCAGCTCTCAGATCCCCAGTGGGACTGTGCCCCAGTTGCCCACAGCAGTAACCTGCTCATTGGCTACCTTCCCTTCCCTGCCTCCTTCCAGATATGCCACTTGTACTTAGACCCTTGTCTCAGGGTCGGCTACTGAGGAACCCAAATGCAGACATGTCACTTTGTTTGTTCTGGTCCTTCGTCCTGCTGGACTAGCCCCAGATCCCCTGTAGCTCCCAACATGGTGCCTGGCCCATAGCAGGTACCTCATAGTAGGTACCAGTAAATGTTGAATGACTTGAAGCTGTATTAGAAAATCCTCTAAATGAAATATAAGCAAGTCCTGTTTTTTCGTGGATTGTTCTCTCTGCCTGCATATGCCAGGGCCATTCCCACTTCTGTGCTTTGGCCCTGCCACCCCCTGCCTGGTCCTCTCCTATGGAAATCTGTAAGACTTAGCTTTAGCCAGGCACAATGGCTCATGGCTGTAATCCCAGGGACTTGGGAGGCTAAGGCGGGAAGATTGCTTGAGGCCAGGAGACCAGCCTGGGTAGATAACATGGTGAGACCCAGTCTCTACAAGAAGTTTTAAAAATTAGCTGGACATGGTAGTATGTGCCTGTAGTCCCAGCTACTAGGGAGGCTGTGGCAGAAGGATTTCTTGAGCCCAGGAGTTTGAGGCTGCAGTGAGCTATGATCGTGCCACTGCAGTCCAGCCTGGGTGATACTAATAGAATGAGATCCTGACTCTTAAAACAAAAGACTTACCTTTAGCCTCAGCACTTCCCCACCTTGCGCCACCCCAAAGAACACCCTGTCTGCCGCAAGTCAGCCTACCCTGGTAGTTCCCTTCCCTGAATTGCTACTGAGCTTCAATAGCACTGCCCAGCCTTGCACTTGCCGCTGATTTTGTTACATGTGTTCATTTTTTTCTCCACTGTGCTCTTCCATTCTCAAGGGTAAGCCTCACAATCCCAAGGGCTTCCTGTTAGTCACTTCTCCTTCTGTCCCCAGGAGGAATTCGAAGGCCTGACTGCATTATGAATCAGGGAAGATCAGTGTCATTGGCAAAAACAGTTTTTTTTTTTTTTTCAGCCATGTCTCAAGAAACTTGCAAGTAAATGCAAGGCTTAGCTGTATGTGGATGGGTGCAGGAGTGGTGGGGCGCACAGAGATGGGGGAGGGGGATCTGGTAGAGAGACCCTGTGGCCATGACCTGCCTTAGCCCCACGAGCTTTTGAGCCCTGTTCTTGAACTCGATATGTCTTGAGTTTCACAGGGGATCTCTCACCCAGCTCAATGTGGTTTGCCTTCGGGGTCCCTGCCAGAGCCTGTCTGGATTAGGCAATCAGGAAAGCCGACGAACACTGGGGAGAAAGCCTTACATGGACAGGGCATCCCAGATATCCCCGGCAGGCCTCCTTCCTCATTTCCAAGTTTCCTTATTAGATGGCGGAAATGCGTCTTATTCAGTCAAGAAGGACCCAGGCCAAGGTGAAAGGGGCACAGTTAAGCTCTCTGGGCCCGGAGTCACTCAAGCACCTGGAAAGAGCGTTCTCTCCCTTAGAGACAGTTTTCATTTCCACCTTGCTCAAAACAAAAGCCAGGCGGCTGGAAAAACAAACGCCTGTGCAGAAGTTCCTCTCACATCTATGCTGACTTTTCCAGACCACAGATTGGGACGTGCTGACGGACAGGCATGGGTAGATTTATGGCAGGAGATCAACATGAGATATCGGAGGCAGGAAGTGCGGCCTTCCAGTGCACAGGGGCTGGCTGTGTGTCCTCGGGGTGGGTGCTGGGCTGGTTGCATAAGGGCCACAGGAAGTGTCCCTCAGGCTTGGGGCGTGGGTTTCTCTGCAGTGGCCTGAACTCCGAGAGGAGCATAGGAAGGGAAATGCCTTTCTTCCTTAGTGTGGAGTTGCTGTTACCCTGGAAACAGCCCTTCTGGCCTACAGGGCCTAATAACATTCCTCAAAGTTTTCAGGAGTTGTGAGTTTTGGAATGGTGACATGAATGTGGCTTTGTAGGGGCAGAACTCTGCCTCCGGAGTTAGGCGCGTGAAGGAAAACACAGCAAAACAAAATGGAAAATGCAGCCTGTGGTTTAGAAAGACTTTGGGGTTGTAGAATCGTAGCTGTCGAATGGGAAACTTCTGTGCATCTTTTTCCTTCTTAGATGGTAATTCCTGAGGTGTCCCAGCAGAGTCGGAAGTAGGATTCAAGTTTGGGGATTTTAGAATGCCCTTGGCTATGTACAGGGTTCCTTATTCCTCAAACGGTAGCTCTGTGGATCTCTGCAGTTGTATGGTTGGCTAGGAAAGCAGAAATTGTTGTATTACAGAAATATTCAGTAATGAATTTTGCATGAAATTTGCCCCCACGCAGACATCCTTCCCTCCTTCCTTATCAGCTACCTATGTCCTGCCCTTCGGTTGCCAGGAAGCAGACCACAGCCCAATACCGTGTGGTGCAACTGTGAAGTCCAGAACTGCTGGATTTTCTAAAGTCAAATGAGGACGATGCCAGATAATTACTTCCATCTCACGAGGAGTCACTAATTGGGATCTTGAGTGAGTTAGCTCGGTTCTCACCCAAAGAGACCATCCATAGGCAGGAGGCATGATGGGAGTTTCCAAAAGTGGACCTTTTGAAGAACAAAGAATCAAGAGAGACCCTTGGGATAGCTGATGAAGGCCTTGAACCTTTTTGCCAAAATGACCCTCTTTATGATGGTGTGTGAAAGTCAAGAGTGAATTGGAGGCTGTTGTGTCTCTAGATGATTTGGTCGGGGAAAAGAAAAGCTTTGAACTCCCAACCAAACTTGTTAGCACTTTGTTACTGCTAAGAGTGGTGCGCAGTTGCACTTAGAAACTCCATTTTCTTAAATATGAAATGACTTATTTTTTCCCCAGCTTCATTGAAGTATGGTTCAACACAAAAATTGTATATATTTGAGCTATACAATGTTTGATGTATGTATACATTGTGAAACAATTAGGACAATCAAGCTAATTGACATATCCATCACCTCACATAATTACCATTTTGTGTGTGGTGAGAACACTTGATACTTATTCTCTTAGCAAATGTATACAATACAGTATTATTAACTACAGTCATCATTCTGTATATTAGATCTCCGGAACTTATTCATCCTTCATAACTGAAACTGTACCCTTTGACCAACATCTCATTTACCCCATGCCCCAGCCCTTCGCAGCCACCATTCTACTCTGTTTCTTTTTGAGATGGAGTCTTGCTCCACTGCTGAGGCTGGAGTGCAGTGGTGCAATCTTGGCTTACTGCAACCTCTCCCTCCTGGGTTCAAGCAATTCTCTTGCCTCAGCCTCCCAAGTAGCTAAGATTACAGGTGCCCACCACCAGGCCCAGCTAATTTTTTTTTTTTTCAGTCGAAATGGGAGAGATGGGGTTTCACCATGTTGGCCAGGCAGGTCTCGAACTTTTGACCTCAGGTGATCTGCCCATCCTGGCCACCCAGAGTGCTGGGATTATAGGCGTGAGCCACTGTGTCTGGCCTACTCTGTTTCTATGAGTTTGACTTTTTTAGATTCCACATATAAATGAGACCAAAAATAGCTTATTTTTATGATTCAAGTGTCATTTTTGAGATTAAGTCCCAGTTCAATTTTTTTCCCCTGTATTTACTTGGAATCTTTGGTCTCTATTTCAATTGGTTCCCTGTAAGTGGGCTTTCCCCATGTGGGTTGACCTCAGGTGACAAGGGTCTCCAGCATTTCCAGGAGCTGGCAAGCTTGGTGACTTTGTTTCACTTTGGTGGAGGGAGAGGATAAAGGCTCCAGAGGATGGAGTGGCATGGGCCGGCTGTTGCCCCACGCAGGATAGGGGGGTAGCATTTAGGGTTGGAGGCTCAGAAACAGTACACGTAAAACTGCCCAACTGCCTGTTCAACTTCCTTCACATCTCCCATACCAAATGCTGGAGAAGTTCCTCAAATGTTTCCCACTGCCTCCCTCTCTGTAGCACCTCTCCAATCCATAGCCCCCTCTCCATCTCAGTATGTACCTACTTCTTCTTCCTGATTTGAAGGCTCAAACCCTTGCCCTCGAAATCCCCCATCACTCTCCCCTCTTTCTTTTTCTTTTCTTCTTCTTTTTTTTTGAGACAGGGTCTTGCGCTGTCACCCAGGCTGGAGTGCAGTGGCACGTTCATGGGTCACTGCAGTCTCGACCTCCTGGGCTCAAATGATCCTCCCTCCTCAGCCCCCCAAGTAGCTGGGACTACAGGAGTGCGCCACCACGCCCAGCTAAATTTTGTATTTTTTGGTGGAGACAGGGTGTATTAGTCCGTTCTCACACTGCTCTGAAGAAATACCTGAGGCTGGGTAATTGACAAAGGAAAGAGGTTTAATTGACTCACAGTTCTGTGTGGCTGGGGAGGCCTCAGGAAACTTACAATCATGGCAGAAAGCACCTATTCACAGAGTGGCAGGGGAGAGAATAAGTGCCCAGCGAAGGGGGAAGCCCTTTATAAAACCATCAGATCTCGTGAGAACTAACTCTCTATCAGGAGAACAGCATGGAGGTAACTGCCCCCACGATTCAGTGATCTCTACCTGGTCCCTCCCACAACATGTGGGGATTATAGGAACTACAGCTCAAGATGAGATTTAGGTGGGGACACAGCCAAACCATATCCTGAGGTTTCACCATGTTGCCCAGGCTGGTATTGAACTCCTGAGATCAAGTGATCTTCTGCCCACCTCGGCCTCCCAAAATGCTGGGATTACAGGCATGAACCACTGCGCCTGGCCTCTCCCCTCTTTTATAATCGACGTCTAGTTGTTAGTAATGCCTGTTGGTCTTACCATCAAAACACTCCTGGGCCGGGGTTGTTGGCTCACGCCTGTAATCCTAGCACTTTGGGAGGCTGAGACAAGAGGATCCCTCAAGCGCAGGAGTTTCAGACCAGCCTCGGCAACATAGTGAGATCCTGTCACTATTTTTGTACAAAACAAAACAAAGCAAAACCAAAAATCCCACTCTCAGGCTTTTTTCATGGGTACCTGCCACCAGCTCTCTCTGCTAATGACTTCTCTCTGGCCTCTCTGCTTCACTTCTGCCCCCTGAAGTTGAGTTTCAGTGAAGCCACTGTGCCCCTGTCATGTCATCATTCCTTGGCTCAAAACCCTTGAAATTTCCCAGCTCATTCAGAGTAAAAGCAGCACTGACTGAAATACAGTGTCCTGTAAGGCCTACACGACCTAGTTCCCATCGCTTGTCTGACCTCACCCTCTATCCCCTCCTCCTTGCTCCCTCCCCTCCAGCCACACTGCCTGGAACATGGCAGGCCTGCCTCTGCCTGCTCCTGCCTCAGGGCCGTTGCACTTGCTCCTCCCCTGCCTGGAATGCTCCTCCCTCTGCCTAGAAAGCTCCTCCCCCCAGGTAATGCCTTCAATTCCTCCCTTCAGATCTTTATGCAGATGTCAGCTTCTGGGGAGGACTTCCTTTGCTCTGCCTTTTCCCAACCATATACTCCCTATCCTCCACTCCTGTTTACTTGTACACCTTGGCAGTCATTACCATCACATGCTATATAGTTTACTTTGTTATCTTGCTTCTGGCTTTTTTTCTCCCACCAGAATGGTAGCTGCCACGAGGGCAGGGATTTTTTAATCTATTTTGTTTGTTTCTTTCTTTTCTTTTTCTTTCTTTTTTTTTTTTTTGATTCACCCTGTCACCCAGCTGGAGTGCAGTGGCGTGATCTCGGCTCACTGCAACCTCCCATCTCCCCGGTTCAAGTGATTCTCCTGCTTCAGCCTCCTGAGTAGCCGGGACTACAGGTGCATGCCACCACGCCCGGCTAATTTTTGTATTTTTAGTAGAGACTGGGTTTCACCATGTTGGCCAGGCTGGTCTACAATTCCTGACCTCAAGTGATCTGCCTGCCTCAGCCTCCCAAAGTGCTGGTATTACAGGCATGAAAAACTGTGCCCTGCCAAAAGTCATTTTGTTTCTTGTCATGCTTTTAGTTCAGTGCCCGGCACTCAGTGGGACCTCAATATTTGTTGAAAACGTGAATGCGTGGGGCTTGGGACAAATGCTGGAATCGCACCTTGATAATAAAGTGGAGACAGAGCAGGAAAAGCAATGATTCTCCCCACATGCCCCAGCCCTGAAACTCGTGCTGTCTCTGACCAAGGCCTTGCTACCCTGAAGGCTCTGGGTACTCCATAAACAGAGGTCTCAGGAGGCCTCCCCCAGTCACCAGTGCATGGCTGGAGGGCTCAAGGTTGGGCACCTGGGGGGCCTCTCTGGGATTTCAAGTATGGGAACCTTTGACCAGTGGTGCAACCGAGGGGTGGAGTAATGCCTTTGTGGCATTTTGCTCCTGCATACTGGCAGGTGAGGCTACACTATGCAGACCCTTTTATATCTGCCACAGCCCTGGGACCAGATGCTCAGGCCTTCGCAGATGTTTTATATATGTTTTTGTTGAGTGAAAGGGAAAAAGACGCAGCAGCAGGTGTCTACACTGGCCAACGCCAGCAAGGGCGGGGAAGGGCATTCTTATTTCAGAGAGTCCACAGATCCAGCTTCTCATCTCCCATAGCCCTCCCCCTTTTGACTCCAGGGCTCTCCTGCAGGTTTCTGCCTTTGAGAGCCACCTTGCCCAGGGAGTGCCCTGGGCAGGGTGGAAAAGAAAAGTTGTTTTCCTGGCTGGCTGCTTTGGGGACTTTACCGCCTGCAGTGGTCTGTAGTCCTAGCTCAGCTTTAGAATCCTCTGGGAGCTTTTAAAAAATCCTTCATACCTGGGCTCCCACTCACTTAAATTGAATTCAAATCTCTGAGGATGGAACCCAGGCATTGCTAGCTTCAAAAACCACAACAACAGGCTGGGCATCGTGGCTCGCGCCTTAAATCCCAGCACTTTGGGAGGCTGAGGTGGGTGGATGACTTGAGGTCAGGAGTTCGAGACCATCCTGGCCAATATGGTGAAACCCGTCTCTACTAAAAATACAAAAATTAGCTAGGTTTGGTGGTGGGCGCCTGTAATCCCAGCTACTCAGGAGGCTGAGGCGAGAGAATCACTTGAACCCGGGAGGTGGAGGTTGCAGTGAGCCCAGATCGAGCCATTGCACTCCAGCCTGGGCAACAGAGCAAAACTCCGTTTGAAAACAACAACAACAGCAACAACAACAACCACCTAGTGATTCCCTTGTGCAGCCAGGTCTGAGGCCTGCGGTGGTGCTGGTTGAGAGATGTGCCCTGGAACCTGATCTACTGACCTTTGCCATCTGGCACCCTCCCCTTGGCCAGTTCATGCCTTGCCGGCTTTCAGGGCTCGTCATTAGCGCTTTCGTTTGCAAAAAGCCTTCTGGACACGGGGCCTGACTCTTCGGATCTCTCCCTCTTGCTGCAGCCCGCTTGTTTTTGGAACCGGGCGTTTGGTAATTAATCACTCTTTCCAGGGCCCGTTCTCTGCCCCTCGCATTGTTATTTATCTCGAATGTTTACTGCCTTGACTCAACTTGGATTATATACTCCCTCCTCTTACTTAACCTGGGTTCCATTGGGTACAGAATCAATGAGAAAGAATTTCAAAGTGCAAATGCCCTGGCTCCAGAATGAAAGGAGTTGAGAGATAGAAGATATTCCTAGCAGTTTCTCTTGGGGTTTTTGCTGGCCTTCACATTCGGGAGGGGAGGCCCCTCTGCATTTGGGAAGCACGGGGATTCCCGTCAGGGGTTTCCAGGTTCCCCGCACAGGATGAACCACATGAAACATTTGTTGATTGGCTGAAGACAGCCCTGGAGCCGGTAGAGAAACTTCTGGGGACAAGTGCACAGCCGGGTACTGTGAACAGTGCTTAATTCGGACCTCCTTTTACAGAGGAGGAGACCAAAGCTAGAGAGAGGAAGTGAGCTCTGGAGGGCCACCCAGTGAGCTCCTGCTAGAGCCAGCCCCAAAAAGCAGCCAAACTCAGCCCAGCTGCCCTGTCTCCTTCCACGACCTCTGGCTGCTTCCTGGAAGGCAGGATTACTAAATTGATAGACGGCAGGAGGTCCGTGAACTTGGATGGGAAGAAAAATTACATCTTCATTTTCGCTAACCTCTCACTGAAATCATTAATAGACATAGGAAACAAACCACAGTGATATTGGCAGGAGCTGTGACTTTGTTGCCAACAGAAATCACAGATATTTCCATATTATGTTACAGTTACTGCAGGTATCTCAAATATCAATTACACTCATCATTGTTTTGAAATTACAGTAGTTATGTTATCTAGTTATTTAATGCATTAAATAAGTACGTATATGACTACATCACCAAATATTTTCATGCTTATTTCAATATAATTGGTTTGCTTTGCAATTCCATGGGATTTTATTGTATGCACTTAAAGTATTATTCTGAGAAGGCTCCAAAGGGGCCACAGTGCAAAAACAATTACAACCATATTGGGCTCGGAACACAATACCCCAAAGTATGGCACTTTGGCATGCTGAGTGCTTTAAACCAAAGGAGATTGGAGGGCCTCAGAAGCAAAGTCTCTCTGAACCTCTCCTACTCTCCTGTCTCTGACTTCTTTTTCCCCTACAAAGGAAGTCATAGTAACCAAAATTCCTCTTCCCAAAGGCGAGTCATGGAAACTAGAACCCTTCTCTCCCAAAGCAAGCCATACAATCTAGAAAGGCCACTCTCTCCCTTTTCCTTTCTCTCTTGAAGACCCTCATTTCAGAGGGGTCTTGCCTCATACTTGAAAGGAAGGAATGCTATATAGACGGGCCAAGAATCTGGACAGGGCTTGCTGGGATTCCTCCTCAGTCTATTACCATGAGATCATACACTTTTGTCCGGTCACATTTCTACAAGGCTGCCCATTCTTCATGGAATGTAAGCATAAAAATAGACAGTTCTGGCTGGGCGGGGTGGCTCAGGCCTGTAATCCCAGCACTTTGGGTGGCTGAGGCAGGAGGATCACCTGAGGTCAGGAGTTTGAGACCAGCCTGGCTAACATGGTGAAAACCCATCTTTACTAAAAATACAAAAATTAGCCAAGCGTGGTGGTGCACACCTGTAATTCCAGCTACTTGGGAGGCTGAGGCAGGAGAATCACTTGTACCCGGAAGGCGGAGGTTGCAGTAAGCCAAGATCATGCCACTGCATTCCAGCCTGGGCGACAGAGTGAGACTCCATCTGAAACAAACAAACAAACAAACTTTGATTAAGTAGATTTGTTATGCTTTTCTCTTGCTAACCTGTCTTTTGTCATAGGAGTGTTGGCTGTGACACTTATGATGACTGAGAAAAGGTATCCGCCCCTACAACCCCTTCTTAAGGACTGGTTTCCATAAAACACCCAGGACATCTTCTGCTATAGCCTCAGTATGATGGATGGTTAGAGCTCAGCCTGGGTGACGCCATGGCTGAGTTCCCTTCTCAGTTGTTACTCAATCTCTCCGAACTCAACTTCCTTGTTCATAAAATAGGGATAATAATAGTCCCTACATTTCAGAGTTGTGAGGATGAGAATGCACATACAAGGTTTGTTCCAGGGCTTGGCCAAGGGTACAAGTTCAATCCATACCAGTGGTAGCGGTCACATGCCAATTTCTTGGGGTACTAGTTGGCAAGAACCATTTATTTGTCCAATTCAAAAAGAAGAAAAAAAAATCTTTGCTAACTTGTCAAATGTTTTCAAACCTCAGTTCCCAGGTATCGAAAACGATTGTCTGAGACCAGATGGCCTAAAATGATGTTTTCAATTATATTAAAATATTTTTTAAAAATTGAAGTGTAACTTATATATCATAAAGTGCACTAGTCTTAAGTGTACAACTCAATAAAATTTTACATATGTCTAGATTCATGCAATCAGCCCCAGATCAAAACATAGAACATTTCCAGCCATCTAGAAGGTTCCCTCTTGCCCCTTCTCAGTCAATACTGCCCCCTGCCTCCTTAACCATGATCCTGAGTTCTATCGGCATTGATTGGTTCTGTCTGCTCTAGAACTTCATGTAAATTCAATCAGAACATACGTAGTCATATGTGCCTGGCCTTTTTTTCAGTCAGTATATCTGTGAAGTTCATCTACATTGTTGCGTGTATCAGTAGTTCTTTTTTTTTTTTTTTCTCATTGCTAGGTAGTATTCCATTGTATAAATACACCACAATTTACTAACTTACTTATCCATTCTACCTTTGATGGAAATTTGTGTTGTTTCCTTTTTTTTTTTTTTTTGGCTGTTATGAATAAAGTTGCTGCAAATGTTTATGTACGTGTCTCCATGTGGCCATATGAACTCATTTCTCTTGGGTATTCCTGGGAGAGGAATTCCTGGGTTAGAACATCTGTATATGTTTAATTTTAGTTTCAATTACATTTAAAAAGATTTATTCGGGGCTGGGCCCAGTGGCTCACACCTGTAATCCCAGCACTTTGGGAGGCCAAGGCAGGCGGATCACTTGAGATCAGGAGTTTGAGACCAGCCTGGCCAAAGTGGTGAAACCCCGTCTCTACTAAAAATATAAAAATTAGCTGGGTAAGGTGGTGCTCACCTGTAATCCCAGCTACTTGGGAGGCTGACGCATGAGAATATTTTGAGCCTCGGAGGCAGAGGCTGCATGAGCCGAGGTCATGCCACTGTACTCCAGCCTGGGTGGCAGAGAGAGACTCTGTACCAAAAAAAAAAAAAAAGATTTATTCTGTAAAGAATGAGGCCTTAGATAGAGCAGTATGTGAAACAGTTGCTCCATGAACAAGAGTTCCCCCAAACTTGCCTTCCAAGGCAGCAGTAATCCCAACACTGAAGAATTTTTTTTTGAGATGGGTGTCTCACTATATTGCCCAGGCTGGCCTCAAACTCCTGGGCTCAAGCGATTCTCCTGCCTTAACCTCCCAAGTAGCTGGTATTACAGGTGCATGCCACTGCACCCAACTAAACACCAAGGTGGTTGGTTTTTTTTAAAATATTATTATTATTAACTAGATTTTGTTTGCCAGTCATGGCTTCTATTTTGGTCAGAGAAAGAGGCTTCAATGTAGAAGTGGATGAGGGTGAATTAGAAGAAAAATGAACACAGGAAAGACCCTCCTAAGAGGGTTCAGAGGCCAGGCATGGGCTGCTGAGATGCTTTAGGACAGGATTAGACCAAGCCCAAGCAGCTGGCAGTCCTTGGAGAGGGAGACAGACTGGCTCCCCTTTCTCTGCTCCCTTCTCAGACTGCCCTGCCCAGCAGCAAGTCCCTGAAGGTGACCACCTAGGGCTGATCAACCTGGCCTCCCTCTCCCTGTATGCATTTTTAATTAAGCAGGTGGCACTCACAGCTCACTTGCCTTTTAATGTAAACCCCAACCCTAGGGCCTCCAGTTAAGTAAAAGCTTTATACCTGGCACCTTCTTAATCAGGACAGTTGGTGCCAGGCAGGTTTTTCTGGAGCTGTGGCTCTCCAAGTGCAGTGCCTGGAAGAGCAGCATCAGCATCACCTGGGAACTGGTCAGAAATGCCCATTCCTGGGCCCCACCCCAGGCCTCAGAATCAGAAGTTGTGGGGTGGGGCCTAGCAATGGGTGTTTTAACAAGCCTCTCCCCACCCCTGGAGGATTCTGATGCACATCAAAGTTAGACAGCCACCAAGCCACCCTGGTTTACAACCTGTCTTCGCATTGGAATCATTTGGGGATTAAAAAAAGAAAAAAAAACAACTTCTGCCTGGTCTACCCTAGAGATGCTGATTTAATTGGTCTGGGTATGTAGATTTTTATTTTATTTATTTATTTATTTATTTATTTATTTATTTATTTATTGAAACAGAATCTCACTCTGTTATCCAGGCTGGAGTGCAGTGGTATGATCATATAGCTTACTGCAGTCTTGACCTCCCGGGCTCAAGTGATCCTCCCACCTCAGCCTCCCGAGTAGCTGGGACTACAGGCGTGCACCACCATGCCTGACTAATTTGTGTATTTTTTTCAGAGACGGGGTTTCACCATGTTGGCCAGGCTGGTCTTGAACTCGTGAGTTCAGGCAGTCCTCCTGCCTTGGCCTCCCAAAGTGCTAGAATTACAGGTATGAGACACTGCACCTGGCTGGTATGTGGGTTTTTAAAGCTCCCAAGGTGATACCAATGTGGAATCAAGGTTTGCCAAGATGGAAAGCCTTCCGTCTAGGAGAAGATGTTTTTGCTTTATTATCTCTCTGCCAAAGTCTCCTAACCTCTGAGGTTCCCCCTCTGTTCCTATGGTCCTGGTTTAATGCTTCGAAGATTTGGAGCCCATGTTTCATGTTGGAACCAGCTCCTACCTATACACCAGAGCAGATGGTGTGCATCTCAGCAATGTCATATTAATGGCTTGAAGTCAGCTGTGGTGGGAATCTTTACACCACAGAAATGGTCAAATGCTACCAGTCAGAGCTATTAGACCCTGGAGAACGTTTTGTCAGTTGTTCACCAGCTCACCACAGAGCAGGTAACCTGCTTGGGTTGCTCAGCCTAAGTCAGGGCTTAGGCTGGGCAACACTTACTCCCCAGGCCAGGGGGCCTAATACAAATGAGAGATGTGTAAGTGATGCAAATGATGAGTTCAGGTTAGTCCTCAGAAGCAAAATATGAGTAAAATATGGTGACGGGGCTAGCTATATAATTTGGGGGACCCAGTACAAAATGAAAATTCAGGGACCCCTGCTCAAAATGCAGGGGGGAAAACGTGCCATTAAAGGTACTAAAATATAAAACATTTTGCTTTCTTCTGTGATCTCTCTCTCTCAACCAGTACTTGCTACCTAATGTCATATTCCTTTGGGTATGGGATACTCCTGGTGCAAGTGAGGACCCTCAAAAGTGCCTGGGGGTCCTGCCTGAAGATTCTGCACTCACCCTGCCACCTGCCAGGTCCCTCCTTTCTCCAGCCAGACCTGCAGGCCTTGATGTCGTGGCTCGGGGCAGGAAAGTCAATTTTCCCTTCCCAGAGGAAAGCTGCCCCCACCCATAGGGGAGGGGTGACCCCTAAGGGATGGCAATCTCGTGGCTAAGATAGGAGCAAGTGAAGGGCTTGCTCCAGGCCAAGTGGCCTGCTGGATGCCAATTCTGGGGGTGCCACTCTGACCCTCCTCCAGGGGAAGAGAGCCCCAGTGGTTGCTAGGTGGGTAGGCAGGGAGGGAGAGGCTGGTCAGGGTCGGGACACCAGGGGATGGGGAGCAGGCTGCCAAAAACCTATCCTAAGGAGGCTGGGAAGTGCGAGAGGTGGGACCCCGTATGAGCCGAGGCTCCAAGCTCCTAGATCATGTTCCACTGCCCCATTGGACTTCACTTACAAAAGAGAGAATGATTCACCACAGGGCATGAAACCCCAAGTACCAGACCTTTCTGAGCGTGGGAGCTCTGTGACTGCACTATTGGCCTGCCCACAGAGCTGGTCCTGCATGGTCATATGGCTAATGCTCAAAAGGTTTAGTTTTACAAGACTTGCTCCTGGCTGGGAACAAGTCTCTCTCCTCTGCCTATTTCTCCTCAGTATTTGTCCTCCAGCTTGGAGTGCCAACCCTCCTAGCTGAACACCCATCATGGGCAGCAGGGGTCCAAGGGAATAGATTCAACTCACGCCTGCACAAAAGTAGGACACGATGTAGCCATTATTGATTTTCCTATAAGGAGTGAACTTTCTATTAAAACAATCACATAAATTATTTAACTAAACCCCACATAGCCGTCTATGGTTGTATATAACCAAGAGAGACAAGCTCAAGTAAGCCTTTGAAAAGGGACTAGAGAGCCCATACCTTGTGCCACATGACTTGAGAGCTTTAGGGTCACAACTTAACTTAATAAATCTTTTTTTTTCTTTCTTTCTCTCTCTCTCTCTCTAGAGCTTTGGGATTATACATGCTCTTATCCCTTCTGTCTCTGCAACTGCTTTCCTGGCAGCTTGGACATCGGAAGCCACTCTATTTGAAATTAGGGCATCCTTAATTCCATCCTAGTGATCCACTCACACCTTTGTCACCCTTTTTTTTTTTTTTTTTACAAAGAGCAATAGCTGCCCCCAGTGCCTAGAGGCTTTCTCAGGTGCAGGCTGTCCCCACTGTACTTTTTTCTGCCTTGGTCAGAAAGGAAAGGGGCTGGATTGGAGTGGGGGCCAAATAGCAAAATGCTACTCATTTCCAAGATGTTGCATAAACTCAAGACAGCAGTTCCTCGGAAACTATGCTCTAAACTTCATTCAGTAACTCATTCCCCCACTGTTTCCTGGCCTGAGTAGAAAAGGGATTTTTGCCTTGAATGGCTAATTATTATTGGGTAAATAGCCAATGCTCCTAGCAGCTTAAAGCCTGCTTCAGGTCTTTCAGATTTTTAAAGGGATTTTTGCCACTTGTTCTCTAAACATTTAAAATTACAGTACATTTGAAAGAAAGAGAATGGGTTTTTATAAAACAATAAGTTATACAGCAGTTCTTTTGAGCGTGTGCTTTCTTTTTTGGAGACCCTGGTATGAAAAGAAAAGCCGTTTCCTTCTGCCCAGGAGGAGGGTGAAAGCCTGACTCTATTGACCCCAGAGAGCCTGTTAGCATCTCTGCCTTTTGTCTCTGGCTGTCTAGGGTGGAGGGCGACTGTGCATGGGGTTAATTGCCCAGTCGTAACTCCAGTCGTTAAAATTCAAGAGGTGTGCTCTTGTGAGACACTTGAGGTAGATGAACTGTCCTGTAACTTTTTATATATGGCACCCCCACCCCCACCCCTTCGTGTTCCCACACTACTGTTGGCCTAAGCCAATTAGAACTTCCTAAGGAGGCCAGGCCATATCTCTTAGCTGGAGCTCCTCTGGGAGGCCCCAGCCATGTCCCATCTGGTCCTGAGTTAACTCTTGCTCCAGCCACCAAGTGCTTGTTGTTTTTAGTTAAAAAATATAGCCAACTCCTTCTTTCCCTGTATGCACAGAACCAATTTAAATTGAGATCCTTATTTTTTTGTTATCATTTTTTTTTCTCTTTCCCAGTGTCTTTCATGCTCCTTTTTGAAGGGGGCTGGCTCTTTTTGAAGTTTATCTTTGGTTCAATAATTCACAGTGGTTGAGCTTGAGGATTTTTCTCTAACTAAATATAAACAAAAGCTTCCCTCCCCTGCAAAAAAAGGAAGGGCCCGAAAGATTCTCTCCTTCACACTGATCAGCAAGTGGCCTCTTTATTGGCTCTTGTCACTTGGTGTCCTCCACTTCCCTGGTGTTGCCATCTTGCAAACATTTCGGGGAAAATGGAGAATGATGAAACTTAATCTGCCAGCACCTTGGGAGTGCAGCGTTGGAGTCGGTCTCCCATCTGTGGGGAAGCTCTAATTTCACTGGCTGTGTTCCTTCCATCAGTCAGGGCTGCAACCTACACAGATCAGTTTCTTTTTCTTTTCTTTGTGTGTGTGTTTTTTTTTTTTGGAGACAGAGTCTTGCTCTGTCACCCAGGCTGGAGTGCAGTGGCGTGATCTTGGCTCACTGCAGCCTCTGCCTCCCAGGTTCAAGCAATTCTCCTGTCTCAGCCTCCCAAGTAGCTGGGACTACAGGCGCGAGCCACCACGCCCAGGCTAATTTTTTGTATTTTTAGTAAAGACAAGATTTCACAGTGTTAGTCTCAATCTCCCGACCTTTCAATCCACCCACCTCGGCCTCCCAAAGTGCTGGGATTACAGGCGTGAGCCACTGCGCCAGGTCTCACACAGATCAGTTTCTTAGCACTGAGAAAGAAGCCAGCATAACCCACAGAGTAAGGTGGTAAGGCAGCCGTCAACGGGGCAATGCGGAACAAGAGTGGGAAATTCAACTTTACTTAAATTGGAACAAACAAAGCATCCTAAATCCTTCTCTCATTCCATCTCCTCTCCCCATTGCCTCAGACATAAACTGGATATGATCTGTTAGCGGTGGTGTGCTGGAGCCGGTTTGTACCGAATTGTGAAAGCCAATTTTACATACCTCTTTCCAACTTCCAGTTCAGTGACATCACATTGGTAGCTTAAAATTAGCCACCATGAGAGTATTTACACCATTGAAATTGGCAACTGCTACACATCAGGTTTTTTTTCTTTTTGAGGGGTGGGGGCGGTTCACCAGCTCACTATCGACTGTCAGTGCTTGGCTCCCACCTCCATCTGTGTGCCTTCCTGAAGAGCAGAAGCTAAAACACCACTTTCCCCAGACTCCCTCGCAACTAGGGTTCAGGATGCAGAATAGTTTTTACCAAGCAGAGGTGTGTGCTGTGACTGATAGAGATTCGGGAGATGGAAGTGAGGTGGAGGTCATATTTCTGTACCTTTGGCTGGCCTTTTGAATGCAAGCAAGGTTGTAGAGATGTGGAATTTTCTGTGCTAGTAGTCTAATGTCTAGCTTTGTAGGAGGTGAGACGCGGTGGCAGCAGCCAGGCTCTGCACTCCAGTTTCCTGAACGGGGTACCAGCAGCTTTTTGATCCTTAGATTATGGCTCTGGCTATGTTCTTGAACTCCTTAGTCCCACTGGCAACTTCCGATTCCCAGTTTTCTGATTGTGGCTGAGGGAGTGGCTCCCCTGGAGGGTCAGTCCTGGGGGTCATTTCTGGAGGGCCAGCCTAAGTGTCTTCTCCACAGCTCTTTCAATGATGTGGTTAACATTCAATTCTCTGTATTAAATTGCTTTCTGTTGAAATACCCAAAGTGGGGTCGGTTCGGTTCCCTGCAATGAACTCTGCCATTGCTCTGTTTCTGGGTTCTGCTCCTGCTACACCCCCTGCTAGAATGTTCTTTTTGGGCACTCACAAAAAAAAATCATCTCTCTTGATAGATTACAAATCTCTTGAGGGCAAAGATCAGTGGTATGAGCCTTTCTCACAGCATAACACACAAGGGGTGCTCAATAAATAACTGGATGCACAAATGAGTGAATTGATAAATTGATGAGTGAATGATACCAGAGTATTATCAGATCTCTGACTCCAAGTTTCTGCCCAGTTCTGCTCTGAGCCTCTCTCCTCACATCTACAAGCCCTAGGCTCAAACTCTAACTCTGTACTCATTTTGTGACATTGAAAAAGCTACTCTGTAAGCAGTTTCCTCATCTGTAAAATGGGGCCAATGTTAATGATACCTAGTTTTTCAGGATTATTGGAAGGATTAAAACCACACAATTGGCCAGGCATGGTGGCTCACACCTGTGATCCCACCACTTTGGGAGGCTGAGGCAGGTAGATCACCTGAGGTCAGGGGTTCGAGAGTAGCCTGGCCAACATGGTGAAACCCCGTCTCTACTAAAAATACAAAAATGAGCTGGGTGTGGTGGCATATGTCTGTAATCCCAGCTACTCAGGAGGTTGAGGCAGGAGAATCTCTTGAACCCAGGAGACGGAGGTTGCAGTGAGCCGAGATTGTGCCACTGCACTCCAGCCTGGAAGACAGAGCGAGACTCCTCCCCGCAAAAAACAAAACAAAACAAAACAAAACAAAACAAAACAAAACAAAACAAAACAAAACGAAACACAATTTGAGGTTCTTGCCCCAGCCAGTTTTCATTCGCCCAGCTCAGGGCCAGGTACTGGAGTGTACTGCCTGAAGTTAGGTGGCCACCTGTGTGAATCCTGCCTCTTTTCCCCACTTGCTTTGGGTCTTGGGGCAAGTTAAGTTACCTATCTGAATCTCAATTTTCTCATCTTTAAAAGGAGTGAAAACATACCCCTTCCTCACTCAGATGCTGTAGGATTCAAATGTGCATGTGTATATAGTATTTTTTAATTTTTACTCTTGGTAAAGAGGGAGTCTTGCTGTGCTGCCCAGGCCGGTCTCTATCTCCTGGGCTCAAGTGATCCTCCTGCCTTGGCCTCCCAAGTGCTAGGATTATAGGTGAGAGCCACCACACCCGGCCTTATGTGTATATAGTATTTTGTGTGTTTGTGTCATCACTATCATGTAGTCTCTGACACCTACTAGCTGCTCAATGAAAGTGAATTCCACTGACCAAAGCCCTTCCTATCTTGGGGAGATAGAGAACCTAGTTATTTAGAGATGAGGTTTCAGGACTTCAAGAGTCCCTGCTGTTTTATGTTGTTTAAAGACACCCCTCTTCCCCAGAGCTGTCAATGCCCTTAGGTACTGGCAGAGCTGTAGCACCAGGCTAAAGTTCCACAAGAACTTTTTTCCTGACAAAGTCCTGGAAAAGTGAATGGGCGGGTAATTGAAAGACATGAGAAAGTTCCAGAAAGGGCAGGTGACAATGAGTTAGGCCAAGCACATTGCTTTTTCTCTTGTTAACCTTTGAATCAGCCTGGCTGCTCACCTGAAGAGGTTAGAAAAATTAGGGGGTCAGTCTTCACAAAACTATTGGAGACCTGATGCTCTCTGGGGGTTATTTGGGAGAAATTTTCCTGCTGTTGGATTACCAGTAACCTAGCACAGGTTCACACCTGCATTTTTGTAACTGAGAGACTCATCTGGCACTTGTTTGATATCGTCTACCAAGTTTGAAATTGTCTACCAAGAGCCAGAAATGCTGCATACAGGTTAGTGACATCACTCTTGTATCAGTTAAGAATGTTTCGGGTGGTTTCCGGTGCAGGAACTGAGAGACCCTTTGATGTTCTACCTGGAGGCATGGCTGGTGGATGAGATCTTTGGCCCAGATGGAGCCATAACTCCAGAAATGGAGTGGATGATCCAGGTCCTGCTGACGGTGGGCATAGTGGACTCCGGGAACCCAGTGGAAATCACTGTTTTTGGTCGGCCCTATGTACCCAATCGGGTAAAGAGGATGCTCCTGTGCCTGGCATGGTTTCACCGAGAGCATTGTGCCTGAACAGAGAAGATGAAACACCTTGAGAACTTGAAGCCCTGTGCATCAGGCCCCCATACTCTCCAACATCCTATTGCTTAGGACAACATAATTATTGTCAGGAGCATCTTGAGAACGTTCCTACTTTTGCTGCTGAAGTTGAAGAGAAGCAAGTATAGCATTCCTAAATCCCTGCAATCCTTTTTCCTGTGTCTTGATGGATAGTGGTTTATTTTGTTGCAAGAGTGAGTTTGAGGAACTATTCTCATAAAGAAATGGCTATTTTGCCCAATGCATAAAGATCTTCGCAAACTTATAATAAAACAAATATATATATGAATGTTTCAGTTGCAGATGTGCAGATGATAGGAAAAACCTACTAAAGCTTCTTAGGCATGAAGGGGATTGTACAACACCCTTTCCACCCTCATTCTGTCCCCTGTGAATTACAAGTAAACAGGTAGAGTAGGGTCCTGGAGTGGCCCGAGTTAGCCCTGTGGTGACATTACCAACCCAGTTTTTGGCTTTGCTCCCTTGGGCAGGTTCCCTGTCAAGCTCTCTGTGGCTGTCCCTGCTAGCTTCCAGCCCACCCATCATGGTCTTCAGATGGTGGTGCCTCTAGACCTACATCCAGGTAGCGCCCAATCCTGTGGAAGAGAAAACATTCTTTCCCTCAGTCCTGGGCAAACATGTTCTTCCATCTCATTGGCTCTGATTGGATTACATGCCAATCCCTACACCAGTCACCATTGGCTTTAGGTGGACATCAGAAGCATCCATCAACTTAAGACTCTCAGGGCCTACCCCTAGGTCTGGGGGTGTGGCAGGCAGAATTTCTAAGAATGGCCCCCAAGATCTCATGTCCCATGTTATAGTTTGGATATGGATATATTTTGGGTATATAGTTTATTTGGCCCCTCTAAATCTCATGTGGAAATGTGACCCCCAGTGCTGGAAGTGGGGCCTGGTGTGGGGTGTCTGGGTCATGGGGCTGGATCCCTCATGAATGGTTTGGTGTTGGTGTTGTCCTCACTGTAATGAGTAAGTTCTTGCTGTCTGAGTTCCCACGAAAGCTGGTTGTTAAATAAAGCCTGGCACCTCTACCCCGCCCCCCTTGCTTCCTCTTTTGTCGCATGGTCTTGGCATACCTTGGCTCCCCTTCATCTTCGGCCATGAGTGGAAGCAGCCTGAGGCCTCACCAGAAGCAGCTGCTGGAGCCATGCTACTTGTACAGCCTGCAGAACTGTGAGCCAAACAAACCTCTTTTCTTTATAAACTACCCAGCTTCAGGAATCCCTTTACGGCAATGCAAAAGAACGAAGATACCCCTTACTCCTTGGAAACTGTAAATATGACGAGATTTCACTCCTATGGTTGTGTTATGTTATATAGCACAGCTGATCTTTAAAAAGGGAGATTATCTGAGTGGGCCTAATCTAATCACACGAACTCTTAAAAGCAGAGAACTTTCTCTGGCTGGTGGCAGAAGAGAAAAGAGAAGAAAAAATCATAAAAAAATAAAAGCACAAGAAAAACTCCAAGTGCCCTTGTTGACTTTAAGATGGAGGGGACCACGTGGAAAATGTGAGGAGAAACTGCATTCTCTCAACAACCTGAGTGAGTTTGGAAGTGCATTCTTTCCCAGATTTTCCAGAAAGGAACACAGCCCTGTTGACACCTGGATTTTAGCCTAATGTACTCTTAAGCAGAGAATCCGGCTGAGCCACTTCTGACCCATGAAACTGTGAGCTGGCCACTGTTTCTGTTAATTTGTTACATAGCAAGAGAAGATGAATACAGATGTTAAGGCTGACTCCACGCAAACCACGAATAGTTGAGAATGGTAGAAAAATGGTCTCCTAGGTAGGGTTACCAGATAAAGAAAAATACAAGACTCTTAGTTAAATTTGAATTTCAGATAAATTATAGATTTTTTAAGTATAAATATATGTCCCCAGTTCCCCAGTTTGAATTGCAGATAAACAATGATTTTTTTTTTTAAGTATGAGTATGCCCTGTGCAATATTTGAGACAAACTTTTTTCTTTTTTTCTTTCTTTTTTTTTTTTTTGAGAGAGGGTCTCATTTTGTCACCCAGGATGGAGTGCAGTGATGCGGCCCCGGCTCACTGCAGCTTTGGCTTTGTGGGCTCAAGCAATCCTCCCACCGCAGCCTCCCCAGTGGCTGGGACTCCAGGCATGTGTCACTACACCCAGCTAATTTTTGTATTTTCTGTAGAAATGAGGTTTCCTCATGTTGCCCAGGCTGATCTCAAACTCCTGAGCTCAAGAAATCCGCCCACCTCAGCCTCCTACAGTGCTGTGATTGCAGGTGTGAGCCACCGTGCATGGCCAGGACAAACTTATACTAAAAAAATTATTGTTTATCTGAAATTCAAATTTCACAGCCCAAGTCACATGGAAAGTCCAGGTGTTGGCACTCTGGTAGACAGCTGACTTCCCAGATGACAGCTGTTGTCAACTGCCAGCGCCTGTGCAGGCACCATCTTGGATGTCCAGCCCAGTTGAATCTCCAGAGGAATCCAGCCCCAGCCAGTTCCTGACTGCAACTGCATGAGAGACCCCAAGCAAGAGCCACCCATCTGAGCCCAGTCAATCCACAAAACTATGAGAGGCTATCTTAAATTTTTGTTTTATGGGATGGGGTTCAGGACCCACTACTCCAAAATATGGCACCTTGGCATTTGAGAAAACCACAGAAGCAGGTAGGACTTTCTGATCTTCTCCCACCCTTTTCCCCTGAAGCAGGCCATAAAACCTGGAAAATAATTTTTTGACTTTTCCCTGAAGCAGGTTATAAGACCCTCATGTGAGAGGTACCCTTTCAATAGCCAGCAGAAAGGAACTTCTTTATCTCTGAAGACACAGGGACGCAGAGAGGAACCTGAATAAACAGGCTTGCGAAGTTCCTCTCCCCACCCGTTTACTACCATTGGATCATACATTCTTTGTGCAATCGTACTTCTCCACGACCAGCCACCTCGTCATCAAACCTAAGCATAAAAATATGCAAGTTTACCCATTTCTTTGGGTTTTCATTTCTGAGTACTCTCATGTCACATAAAACGTATATGAAATACATTTGTATGCTTTTCTCTTGTTAATCTCTCTTGTTTTAAGTGCCTCATCCATGAACCCAGTGATGAATGAGAAAAGAAATCTTTTCTTCCCTACATATGCCTCCATGTTTTAGGGTGGTTTGCTATACAGCAATAGACCACTGAAACAGGGAAAATGGCCTTCTAATGGATATGACAAGTATTTTCAGGGGCATAAAGCAAGACTTTCTTCTCCCCTACCACTGCCTCTCCCCACCTTTTAAACTAATTTCTTAACCTTTTGATACCACTGCTGGTGAGCTGAAAGTTTCATATTCATAAATGTCACAGTGCAGTGGTTACGGGCAAAGACAGGTAAGTCAGAAAAATCTTGGCTTGGCTCTCTGCTCCTCCTGTTCGACAGTCAGCTGCATCTTCTTTTGCATCGCCGCATTCCTGAGACACCATGGGGAAGGCGAAGGTCGGAATCAACAGATTTGGTCGTACTGGGCTCCTGGTCACCAGGGCTGCTTTTAACTCTGGTAAAGTGGATATTGTTGCCATCAATGACCCTTCATTGACCTCAATTACATGGTTTACATGTTCCAATATGATTCCACCCATAGCAAATTCCATGGCACCGTCAAGGCTGAGAATGGGAAGCTTGTCATCAATGGAAATCCCATCACCATCTTCCAGGAGCGAGATCCCTCCAAAATCAAGTGTGGCGATGCTGGAGCTGAATACATCGTGGAGTCCACTGGTGTCTTCACCACCATGGAGAAGGCTGGGGCTCATTTGCAGGGGGGAGCCAAAAGGGTCATCATCTCTGCCCCCTCTGCTGACACTCCAATGTTCGTCATGGGTGTGAACCATGAGAAGTATGACAGCAACCTCAAGGTCGTCGGCAATGCCTCCTGCACCACCAACTGCTTAGCACCCCTGGCCAAGGTCATCCATGACAACTTTGGTATAGTGGAAGGACTCATGACCACAGTCCACGCCATCACTGCCACCCAGAAGACTGTGGATGGCCTTTCTGGGAGACTGTGGCGTGATGGCCACGGGGCTCTCCAGAACATCATCCCTGCCTCTACTGGCGCTGCCAAGGCTATGGGCAAGGTCATCCCTGAGCTGAACGGGAAGCTCACTGGCATGGCCTTCCGTGTCCCCACTGCCAGCGTGTCAGTGGTGGCCCTGACCTGCTGTCTGGAAAAACCTGCCAAATATGATGACATCAAGAAGGTGGTGAAGCAGGCGTCGGAGGGCCCCCTCAAGGGCATCCTGGGCTACACTGAGCACCAGGTGGTCTCCTCCGACTTCAACAGCGACACCCACTCTTCCACCTTCAATGCTGGGGCTGGCATTGCCCTCAACAACCACTTTGTCAAGCTCATTTCCTGGTATGACAATGAATTTGGCTACAGCAACAGGGTGGTGGACCTCATGGCCCACATGGCCTCCAAGGAGTAAGACCCCTGGACCACCAGCCCCAGCAAGAGCACAAGAGGAAGAGAGAGACCATCACTGCTGGGGAGTCCCTGCCACACTCAGTCCCCCACCACACTGAATCTCCCCTCCTCACAGTTTCCATGTAGACCCCTTGAAGAGGAGAGGGGCCTAGGGAGCCCCACCTTGTCGTGTACCATCAGTAAAGTTCCCTGTGCTCAGCCAAAAAAAAAAGAGAGAAAAATCTTGGCTTACATTTTGACTTTGTGCAAATTACTTTACCTCTCTAAACCTAGAATTGCCCATCTGTAAAATGGCAATGATGGGTCAGGCACAGTAGTGCATGCCTGTGGTCCCGGCTACTCCAGAGGCTGAGGTGGGAGGATCACTTGAGCCAAGGACTTCTGGGCTGTAGCACACTATGCTGATCAAGTGTCCACACTAAGTTCAGCATCAGTATGGTGACCTCCCAGGGGCGGGGGGACCACGAGGTTGCCTAAGAGAGTGAACTGGCCCAGGTCGGAAACGGAGCAGGTCAAAACTCCCCTTGCTGATCAGTAGTGGGATCTCACCTGTGAATAGTCACTGTGCTGCAGCCTGGGCAACACAGTGAGACCCCCATCTCTTAAAAAGAAAAAAAAGATTTAAAAAAAATGGGAATGATGGGCTAGTCAGCCGCTCAGTCAGAGCACTGTTCTGAGGATCACATAAGAAGATATAGTGCCTGGCATGTAATACATGCTTAATAAATACTAGCCGTTGTTATTATCAGTAATTACATCCAGTAATGGCTTTAATAAACAACTTCCATCTAATTATTGGCAGAAAGGAGAACTACAGTTTAGTTGTTTTGGATCGGAAGCCATTGTTGGTGGTAGAGATTCCCCAGTTTCTACCTGGTGCTTGGCTTATAACCCCAGCAGCTAATCGCCTGGGTCACCTTGGAACACATTTTATACTAGTTGAGCTTGGAAAATTCATTAGGAAGTCACAGGATCAAAGATTAATGACTTTAAAAAAATGATTTAGGTGGGTGTTTAGTTATCATTGTTTCAAATTAAAAGAAAAATTCCCCAGTAGAGATTATTGTAACCCTGCTTGATGGCTTGGAACCACGGGGGCACCTCCATCACTCCGTTGCTGCAAAGTTACCCAGCCCCTGGGGGCTCCCGGGCAACTCTCTGAGCAGGGGTAGGGGGCCTTCTAGTTGGAGCCTGGCTCTGAATCAGCTCATCCTCACAGGAGGAGACTCCTACCCCAGCTTCACTGAATGTCAAACCTTCATTTCCACGCCTCACTGGTAACTCTGAGAAGTCATGTGCCAGCAGTGAGGGAGAAGCAGTTTATGGAGAAGTTTGGAAGTGTGTGCTGCTGCTTTTCCTCCATGTGGGTAATTCTTCACTTTTCTTGGACTCACTGACACCTTTGAGAATGTAATGAAACCTATGGACCCAGTCCTGGAAAAAGTGCACAGATGCACACACTTTTGCTTACTGTGCCAAGGATTCCTGAACCCCTGAATCCTGGTGCATGGTTTCCAGGCTAAGAAATTTTGCATGAGATATTCCAGAATCTGTCCCTTGTGAAGCCACCTTAGTGTAAGACCTCTGTTAGTCACTGTGGCATAGTTTTCCCTGAACAGCATCATTGCTTTTGTTGCAGTATACTAATATGGTGGTGTGAGGTTAAGACAGTCTTGTGTGTTCTTTTGCCCTGTGTAATGTGAGGATGTTGTTTGTGATACTATATTTATGATAATCTACGGCAAAAACTTGCCTCCCTGATCTCCATGTTAGGAATAACTGTGCTTCTCCCAACTGTGCTTTGTTTTTATATCACTGACTCGGCTCAGTGATATAAGTCATAGTGCAACCCAGCTTCCTTTTTCCCCTGGGTTGCTGGGGAACTCAGCCTCAAACTTGTGTTCTGTCTCCAGTGAGTGCAGTAGGTTTCATGGCAGGTGTTTTGTGTAATCACCTCACTCTTGGCTCCATCTTATTTTCCTCTCCTTGTTTTCCCTTTGCGTCATTTGTTCTTATTTACTGCTAATTTATTTTATGCTGTTTTATTGTATGCATCTTTGTAAACCTTAAATACATCTTTGGAACAAGGCAGGTATAAATCAATAAAAATGCATAGGAGCTAATGGAAGCTCTGGACAGCTTTCTTCTTGTGAAAACAATTGTCCCTGAATGTATAGGCCAGTTTCCTGGGGATGTGGAGGGCAACTGAGGAGAGAAGTGACAGAAAGATTGAAGGGTCTTTAAATGGAGAAGTGGGCCTAGCTGGGGAATCTACCCTTGCTAGTATAGAAAAAAGTATAGGGCAATGCATTTGGATATTATCCCCCCATCTTCCAACTAAAAACAATAATCACAATCCTCCCCCCGCCCCCATGGGGAAAATATGTATTTTTAAAATAAGGTCACCTAAGAAAATTTCTTTTATTTGGAGAATTTTTAAAACACCCGAAAGTAGACTAAACACTGTAATAAGCACCCATGTACCCTTCATCCAGCCCTAGTAACCATGAACCCATAGCCAATCTTGTCCTATTCATACATCCATCCCTTCTATATATTGTCATTTTTTAGTTTTTTTTTTTTTTTTTTGTGACAGTGTATCGCTCTGTCGCCCAGGCTGGACTGCAGTGGCACGATCATGGCTCACTGCAACCTCTGCCTTCTGGGCTCAAGTGATGGTCCCACTTCACCCTCTCGAGTAGCTGTGACTACAGGCACGCACCACCACACCCGGCTAACTTAAAAAAAAAAGAAAATTGTAGAGACAAGGTCTCACTATATTGCCCAGGTTGGTCTTAAACTCCCGGGCTCCCAAAGTGCTGGGATTACAGGTGTGAGCCACTGCACCCAGCTTAATTTTTAAATCAAAGCAAAATATACATACATAAATGCATACATATAAGCAGACAGTGAGTATATTTTTACACATTGGGCACACCTGTGTAACCAGCTCTCTGGACAAGAAATTGAATATAATCAGGTCCCCAGAAGCCCACCTCATGCCCCTTCCCAGTTACTATTCTCCCCCTCCCCCAAGGGTGACCGCTACACAGACTTCTAACATCACAGATGAATTTTGCCTGTTTTTGACCTTTCTCTAAATGGAATCATACAGTATGGACTCTCAAATCTGGCTTCTCGTGTGCAACACTGTATTGGTGAGATTCATTTAGGTTGTGTGTGCAGCCAGTAGTTCATTTAGTTTATTTGCTAAGTAGTATTCTGTTGTGTGAATGTACCACAGTTTATCCACTTTCTTTTCTTTTCTTTTTAGAGACAGGGTCTTGCTCTTTTGCCCAGGCTGGAGTACAATGGCATAGTCACAGCTCACTACAGCCTCGACCTCCTGGGCTCAGGTGATCCTCCCACCTCAGCCTCCTGAGTAGCTGAGACCATAGGTGTCTACCCCCACACCCAGCTAATTTTTAAATTTTTTGTAGAGACAGGGTCTCCCTGTGTCGTCCAGGCTGGTCTGGAACTCTTAATCTTAAGTGATCCTCCCCTCTTAGCCTCCTAAAGCACTGGGATTACAGGCATGAGCCTGTTGCTATTGTTTAATAAGCCACCTAGTCTATAGTAGTTTGTCGTAGCAGCTCAAAATAAGACAGTACCTAAACATTTTAAAAGGAAAAGTGGCTTGATCCAAGCCCTTCTTCACCAAAACAGCAATGAGTTTGGGCTTTCATAACCATCGCTTGCTTTTGCTGTCATGAGAACAGGCATTTTTCACTGGAGTATAGAAAATACACAGCAGCCTCCACTATAGATAAGCCTGGACCTTCATCTGTAGCAGGAACAGAGAGTAAAGAGTTATCAAACATATTTGAGGAAAACCAACATCGTGAAAGAGAGGCACCAAACTAAACAAACAAAAGAACTAATCCCTACAGAATTCTCCCAGGATCTAGAGAGATATTTAAATGAAATAAAAGTACTATCCATAAATAGACAGCTGACTGCTGTCAAAAGAATATGTCAGAGTTCTTGAAATTACAAAAAGTGCAATTGCTAACATAGTAAGCTCATTGGAAAGACTGAGTAGCCAAGTGACCATGGATGAAGACTGAATAGATGACAGGGCTGAGAGATTCTCTCAAAGAATGCAAAACAGATAAAAAGATTTTTTTAAGTGTAAGAGAAAAATTAAGAGACATGGGGCAGGACCTGAAATTTAACTCTCTATCTAATAGGCATTATCAGAAGCCAAGAACAGAGAGTCTGTAGGAGAGGAGATAATCTAAGTAGCAACAGAACAAACAATTTCCCTGAGCTGGGGAAAAACTTCCATCTTCAGATTTAAAGAATAGACCAAATGCCAAACAAGAAGAATTATAAAAGGCCCATCCCTAAGGGCATCAAGATTTCTGAACTCCAAGGGTAATGAAAAAAAAAAAGTCTAAATCCTCTAGAAAGATAAAATGTAGTAACTGGGTGTTAAAGACCTCAGTGGGAATGCTAGAAGACAATGGAGTGAGGTCTTCAAACTTCTGAGGACAATCATCTTGAGATTTGAGCAACGACACCCTGTTGGAACCAGAAGCTGGAAGCTTTTCTATTCCTCCTGCTTTTCCATCTCCTCTCAGTGCCCCCTCTTGGCCGACTCTAACAGGAAGGCAGCTGGGAAATGTAGTTTGCAGGCTCCTAGCCCCAGCGCTATGGAGCTGAGTTTAAAAGGGCAGGTATAGTGTGGAGTGATAACGAGTAAATGCCAGCACACTAGCCAATTAATATTCAAGTGGGAGGGCAAATTAAATATATTTTTGGACATGAAAAGACTTGGGGCCAGGCGTGGTGGCACACGCCTGTAATCTCAGTACTTTGGGTGGCCAAGAAGGTCGGGAGTATGAGACCAGCCTGGACAACATGGCAAAACCCCGTCTCTACTAAAAATACAAAAAAAAAAAAAAAAAAAATTAGCTGGGCTTGGTGGCGCATGCCTGTAATCCCAGCTACACGGGAGGCTGAGGCAGGAGAATCACTTGCACCCAGGAGGCAGGGGTTGCGGTGAGCCGAGATCATGCCATTGCACTCCAGCCTGGGCAACAGAGCAAGACTCCGTCTAGAAAAAAAAAAAAAAGAAAAGAAAAGAAAAGAAAAGAAAAGAAAAGACAAGACTTGGAACCAGGCACAGTGGCTCACACCTATAATCCCAGCACTTTGAGAGGCCGAGGCAGATGGATCCCTTGAGGCCAGGAGTTCAAGAGCAGCCTGGGCAACATAGAGAGACCCTGTCTCTACAAAAAAAACACAAAAATTAGCCAGGCATGGTGGTGTGTGTTTGTAGTCCCAGCTACTCATGTGGGAGGTGGAAGGTGAGGTGGGAGCTGAGGTGGGAGGATCACCTGAGCATGGGAGGTCGATGCTGCAAGTGAGAAGTGATAGTGCCATTGCACTCCAGCGTGGGTGACAGAGTGTGAGATCCTGTTTCAAAAAAGAAAATAAATAAATGAGCAAATAAAAGACTTGGGGCCGGGTGTGGTGGCTCATGCCTGCAATCCCAGAGGATCGCTTGAGCCCAGGAGTTAGAGACCAGCCTAGGCAACATACTGAGACCCCCGTCTCTATATTAAAAAAAAAAAAGACTTGGGAAGTTTAACATTTTCTGAAAGAATTCTTCAAGGTATTCTGTCATACTCAGCAAAGACAGAGGCTCATGTCTGTGACATCCCACATGAAGGAACCAGTGTCATGGGCACCCAAGGGGAGGCAGGACATCCCAATAAAACTCTCTAGGGGTTTCCTATGGAGAGGCTTGGAGGGCAAGTGAGGGAACTCAGGGGAGTGAATGTGTAGAAAGGTGGTGTCTAAATGTAGTTTCATTAGGATGGGGCAGAGGTACAGGGTCTTCCCCGGGAAAATTTGGATCCTGACCCCAGCACCTTCCCATGTTCCCTTTTAGCAAAGTAGGACAGGCCCACAGTGTTTGAGAGACTCCTCTGCTGGTAGCAGCCCCACCTGGGCCTTCTGTGCCCTCCTGGCCTCTGGCTTTTTGGTTCTCCCTTCCCACCCCGACCCTGTCCCGTGCTCTCTCCCTCCATCCAAACCTGCTCTGGGCTCATGAGACCTAGATCATTTGCCAGTTAATTTGCACTTTCATACGGATAATGGATTAACCAAAGGAATGAAGCACCAACTTTAGACTTTCAGGCTATTTATGGCCAGTGGAAGGGAGGGAGGGCTATTTCAGTACTTCTCAAATCATTCCAGAGAAGCCGCATTTTTTACACAAGCATTTCTAGGGAGGAGAGAAATGCAGGCTAGGGAGAGCTGGGAAGGGTGGGGATGGTGCAGGCCCTCAGGACACCACCTGATAAACAATATCTTAAAAGGGATCTTTGAAAAGGTATGCTGAGGTTCTTTAAAGATATCTTTAAAAGGCCAGGTAATAAAGACCTGGCCTCCCCAAATGCACCAGGTCTTGCTAATTGCCCACCCACAGCCGGTCTTCTCTCCTTCCTTACTATCGGGATTAGTCTGCTCTGGCTGCCATAACAAAGGACCACACACCGGGGGGCTTAAACAACAGAGATGGATTTTCTCACAGTCTGGAGGCTGGAAATCTGAGATCAAGGTCTCGGCAGGGTTGATTCCTTCTGAGGCCTCTCTCCTTGGCTTGCACATGGCCGTCTTCTCGCTGTGTCTTCACATGGTATTTCCTGTATGCACGTGTCTGTGTCCTAATTTCCTCTTTTCATAACGACACCACTCATAGTGAATTCGGGCCCAACCTAATGACCTCATTTTACCTTAATCACCTCTGTAAAGGCCCTATCTCCAAACACAGTCACATTTGGAGGTGTGGGTGGTTAAGAGTTTAACGTATGAATTTGGAGGGAATGCAACTTAGCCCATAACACTAACAGAACTGAAATTGCATGCATGATGGCAGCGTGCTCAGCTAAAAGCTTAGATTTCCCAGCCTCCCTTGCAGCTAGGGATGGTCATGTGACACAGACCTGCCAACAAGGTATGGCTGGAGTCCCTGGGTGGGATTTCTGGGAAAGCTCTTTGTAAGAGAGGCTCATTCAGCTTGGGACCTCCCTTCTGCCCTTCTTTTTTTATCCTGTGAGGAATTTGGATGTGATGGCTGGAGTTTCAGTGGCCATCTTATTAATAAGAGCACGGGGTCATACCCTAAGAATGAAGGAGAAAAAGGCTGGATCTTTGGTGGCCTCATAGATTGGCCATATCAGCCCTTGCTGGCCCACTTCTGGAACGATATTACTGGAGAAAAAGAAGAAAAAAAACCCTCCCTTGTTTAAGCCATTGGTTTTCAGGCTTGTGTTACTGCAGTTGAACATAATATCTAATTGTCAGGGCAGTAAGTACTTTGATTTTCCAGTCCTAGAAACGTGTTCCCTGCAGCCTGACATGGCAATCTGCAGGATGGGGCCTGGCTGGAGGAGGAGCAGGCTGGGGGAGTCTCTGGCACTGATGGAAAGGAGGCAGAGAGAGACGCTGCACGCTGATGACTCTAGCTGAGAAATTGGCAGGCGGCGTTAGCCCCTCTGAGGATCTTGAAACAGACGGTGTTTGAAGTGGGGTGGGGATGCCATCCTGCGTCTTCTAAGAAGCACCTGAGGATAAAAGCTCTGGAAGCTGAGGTGTCTGTAAAAGTGACATGCCGAGAATCACTAAATGGCTGTGAAGCCTCCTCAGGTCCTTTATGTTCCCTCTGCATGGAGCAGAAGGCCCCTCCGCTTAGGCAGACGGTGTCCTACCCTTGAGGGTCACTGTGAGTGGCATTTGTCTGGTGGGGTGTCACCAGTGGGGAGGGAGGGCTGTCGCGCGGCACGGAGCATGTGGGCAAGCCTTTCAGCGCATCCTCTCCCCGGGCACGCACTCAACATACCAAATGAACCTGAAGCCGGGATTCGTACATGACAGCAGGGAGATAAGCAGGGAAGAAAAGGCGCGCGAGGGGGATGATGAATATTCTATTTGTGACATTTTTCCTGTATTCAGTCAAATAGAAGAAAGTGTTCAAATAACGAGCAGTCACTTTGGTGGCTACTGTGGCAGTTCCTTGGTAACGCGACACTTAACTCACTCTCCTCTGAGGAGGAGCAGCCTCTCATGGGGTGCTGGGGGCAGATCATGGGGCGTGGCAGTGGGAATGGGATAGAGACTGTGGGAGAATGTTCCACGCCCAAGTCTGCCCTTGACTTCTACTGTTGGGGGTCCCTGAGCCTCTCTCATCCTGCTCTTCCTCTCTAGGAAGGAAAGAAAGGGAAGATGTTCTGTGGTGGGTGGGAGGAGCCAAATAGGGCTGGAGGGTTGTGAATCCCAGGGAGGGATACAGGGAGGCCCAGCCCTGGCCTGCCTCCTCTGGCCCTGGGGGCTGGTTTACTGCCACCACTCTGGTTCTGGGCTGCTGTGGGGCATGCTGGCAACAAGGCATGAATGCTGGCTGTGAGTTGAGTTGGGGTGTTTGTCTTAGACTGGCTTCTCCTAGGGTTAGGTCCTGGACAAACCCATGCAAGGAGTTATTTGGAATGGGAGTGGGTATGAAAAGGAAGGAGAGGAAGTCAACGCAGAATGTTGACTAATGAGCAGATAGAACTGTGAGCAGCTGGGACCCAGTCCCACTGAGGACCTGGAGGGGTGAGAAAGCTGCAGTAAGTAGCCACCAACTCCTGTACACTGTTGATGAAGGGTTACTCCCAGAACGCCAACTCCCCAGCCTTCAGCCTGCCCAGTGGGCAGCCCGAGCACGCTCCTGTGGCCAGGAAACACCCTCAGACAGAGCTGCAAGCGTCTCCAGTAAGATACTTCTTCCTGGGCTCAGTCAGTGCCAAGGGGATAGGGGTGGGGCACTGACAGTGACCGCTAAAGTGCTTGGGCAGTGCCTTGCTTGGATGTGCAGACAGGTGTGGGTCAAGTGAATGCTGTTGCAGTCACCTGTTTGCTCCCAGATCCATGCCTGCCCTTTCGCACCCTGCTTTGTCTCAACAGAGAACTCCATTTCCCCAGCACCCATGTCCTCTGCTTTCCTGGTATGCCTGGCCAATGGGAGACACTGATGGAAGTCAGCGGCCAGATGCAGGAGGACGCCAGGGTAACTCTTCCCCATTCTCTGCACTGAGTGGCATCCGTGCAGCAGCTGGGGCTCCTCTGTGGTGCCAGCTTTTGCCAGGTGGCCTCAGCTTCTGGGTTGTATTTGTACCATCTCCTCCTTTTGTCCTTCTAGCTTGAAATGTGGTTGCATGGTTGGGCTTGCCCTTTTGCACTTCTGTCATTGCCAGGAGAAGCATTTCCCTCTGAAGAACTGAAACCCAGTGACATTTTGGGGCCACCCATGTCTCTTTTGGCAATGATGACAGAAAGGAAGAGACTGGTGCAGGCGGAAAACGGGTAGTGTCTCTTTCTCTCAACTCCCATGTATGCTTCTACGAGTAGTACACTTACTCTGACCGAATAAGATTCTGTTCAACATGTAAGAGCAATAGTCTGTCTTTTGCTTTCTCTGTTGTTTTTCAAATGTCTGATGAGGAAAGTTCTGTGATGGGCAGGCCATCTTTATTTCTAAAATTTCTAAACCCACCCGGACCATCATCAAATTCTAAAATTCGATGTGGGGCAGCTATAGGAATCTTCTGACACTGAAAACAATATCCCATTGCCACCATGGACTAGTACTCCCTGAAACAGTATTCTGAATACTGTGGTTCACCAAAGGCCTGCCTTAGGATCATGTGGGGGCTTGTAAACATACAGATTCCTTGGCCATACCCCCAGATTTACTGACTCTGAATCTGGGGGTCTGAAGTCAGAGGAGGTGCACTTTTTTTTTTTGAGACGGGGTCTCTCTCTGTCATCCAGGCTGGAGTGCAGTGGTGTGATCTCAGCTCACTGCAACCTCCGCCTCCTGGGTTCAAGCGATTCTCCTGCCTCAGCCTCCTGAGTAGCTGGGACTACAGGTGCCCACCACCACGGCTGGCTAATTTTTGTATTATGAGTAGAGATGGGGTTTCACCATGTTGGCTAGGCTGGTCTTGAACTCCTAACCTCAAATGATCTGCCCGCCTTGGCCTCCCAAAGTACTGGGATTATAGGCATGAACCACTTAGCCTGGCTGGAGCTGCACTTTTAATGCATCCCCCCATCCCCCCACCCCAGCCCAATAAATCTCAGGCACACTGCACTTTGAGATCTACTCTTACTACGTCATAATATTTGCTACTTAGCATTATGATTTCCTGGAAGAAATAAATCTAGAATTTTCTTTTTGAAATCTAAAAACACAGGTTATAAAAGGGGAGGGACACTGTTCTAGTTATCTCTTACTGCTGAACAAGTCATCTTGAAGCTTAGTGGCATTACATAATTGTCATTTCTTATTATCTGTCATGATTCTGTTGGTCAACAGAGCTTGGCTGGGTGGTTTTTGCCTGGGGTCTCTCAGGTGGTTGCAGTTAGAAGGCAGCTAGGGCTGAGGTGTGTGAGGTGGCTTCTTCCCTCACACGTCTGACACCCTTATGTCCCTCTCTCCAGCAGAGTAGCCTAGACTTTATTCATGCTGGCTCAGGGCTCCAAGAGGCAGGAAGTGAAAACCTCCAGTCCTCTTCAAGGTGAAGTGTGCAACTGACATAGCCCTTTTCTATGGAATTCTACTGGTTAAAGTAGTCATAGGCCAGACTAGATTCAAGAGGCAGAGGAATAGATGCCATCCCTCAGTGGGGGAAGTGGCATGGTCACAGCTGGCTTCACAATTTGAGAGGCCCACTGCAAAATAAAAATGAAGGGTCCCATGATAAAAACAAAGCCAAAACCAAACAGGAATAAATGCCATTCAAGGTACCATCTTTGTTTTTGCTGCTATAACAAATACCTGAGACTGGGTCATTTTCAAAGAATGGAAATTTGGCCAGGTGCGGTGGCTTATGGCTGTAATCCCAGCACTTTGGGAGGCCGAGGTGGGTGGATCACCTTAAGTCTGGAGTTCGAGACCAGCCTGGCCAACATCTCTATTAAAAATACAAAAATTAGCCAGATGTGGTGGTGTACGCCTGTAGTCCCAGCTACTCGGGAGGCTGAGGCATGAGGGTCACTTGAACCCGGGAGACGGAGGTTGCAGTGAGCCAAGATCCAAGATTGCGCCACTGCACTCCAGCCTGGGCATCAGAGCAAGACTCCGCCTCAGAAAAAAAAAAAAAAAGAGCAGACATTTATTTCTCACAGTTCTGGAGGCTGAGAAGTTAGAGATCAAGGTGCTGGCAAGTTTGATGTCTGGTGACAGCCCTGTCTCTTCTTCCAAAATGAAGCCTTATTGCTGCATCCTCATGCTGTGTCCTCACATGGTAGAAGGGACAGAAGGGGTGAAAAGGGACAAACTCCCTCCATCAAGGCCCACCTCCCGCCGGCTTTTTTTTAGATGGAGTCTTGCTCTGTCACCCAGGCTGGAGTGCAATGGCGGGATCTCCGCTCACTGCAACCTCTGCCTCCTGGGTACAGGGGATTCTCATGCCTCAGCCTCCCAAGTAGCTGGGATTACAGGCACACACCTGGCTATTTTTTGTATTTTTAGTGGAGACAGGGTTTCACCAGGTTGGCCAGGCTGGTCTCAAACTCCTGGCCTCATGTGATCTGCAAGCCCTTTTATAAGGGCACTTGATCCCATTCATGAGGGCAGAGCCCTCATGACTCAATCACCTCCCAAAGGCCCCACCCCCCAATACTGTTGCATTGGGGGTTAAGTTTCAACATGAATTTTGGAGGAGACAAAAACATTCGAACCACAGCAGGCACTGGAATATAAAGCTTTTTCCTTTCTCCCATGTGCTCTCTCTTGACTTATGGTGTTTATTTGCTATTTAATGTGCTTCTAAGTAAAGAAAAATTAAAATTGTAAATTATTAACATGAATGTACCATTTATCTATATATTGTGCAATGTCAGTTTTAAATGCAAATATAAGAGCATTTAACTAGTATGCAGAATCACTGAAATTACACAATTTGTGTTTCGGAGCTCATACATGCATATGTATTTTGTTCTTACCCGAACAGTGGAAACTGTTTTATTTGACTTCTTGCTATGCTTGCATTCTACCAAGACTGTGCTTTCAGCTTACCGATGAGTCAGAAAGGACTGGAAGGAAAAGAGATTATGGGCTGTTTTATCTTTCCCTTTCCTTCCATGTCACTGTTTTTAGTGTAAGTGGTTGGCTAAGACATGGAAGTAACCCAAGAAAAAATATGAGAGGATGCCTTGGTCATTTGTGTTTTTTTCAAATGCCATCATCGCCTTCTGTTTTTTTTGCATCTGAATCAAGTACTGTTTCAAATGGAAAGTGTGGCCTCTCAGGGCTGTCAGCTCCCCACTTCCTTCACAGATATAAAATGCTTACCTTGTATTGAATCTCACTGAACTCCCATGCATTGTGGGTTCACCAGAATTCTGTGCTTAGGGGGCATCATCAACACCATATGCTAATGGAGCCACAAAAAACTCAGACACACGTATCGTCTGTATCTCCTCTACTCATGCGCATGCTCCGTTGTTCCATCAGATTTCACTTACAAAGCACGGGCTCAAACATTAAATTATTAAGAATTTTAAGATGAAGACAGCAGAGCATTAAACCCAAGTGAGGTCATTCTGATCACAGGGTCCTGTGTGACTGCTCGGGTTGTGTGCCCACAAAGGTGGCCTTGGGCATCTATCGACAAAGCAGTATGCTGGTAAATGTTTAACAACCGCATGACTTGGAAAAAAAAAAAACGAAGCAAAAACAAAACCCTGATTGGTAGCATTTTCTAGCATGGCTGATCTCAAGCTATCAACAGGATGTCACCAAATGCAGAGTTGGAAAGAATGCATACAGTTGGCTCTGGAGGGCAGACCCGATACTGCTCCAGAACGCGATGGGTGGGAAGGCCTCCAGTACAAGGGGGGAAGGAATTGATGGCGGCCACTTTGGGTGACAACCTGGCACATACAACGACACTAAAAAAGAGAGAGAGTTGTCCGTGTAATTGTGTATATGTATAGAATGAAAAAGGACTGAAATGATATATACTAAAATGTTAACAGTGATTTTCTTGGTCATAGGATTAAAGGTGACAATAATAAAATTATTTTTGCTTATCTGTAGTATCCACATTTTCTAAAATAGATACGCATTACTTCCATAATAAAAAATAATAAAAAGCATTTACAGAACGCCTTGAAAAAGTTAGTACAATCTTTAAAGCATAGGTTTTGGTAGTGCAAGTCTGTAATAGTTGCTACATGCCATGAATAATTTACAAATTAAATTGATTTTAAAGCACAGCTAAAATAAATTTGATAAGATGGGGCACAGTTATGTTCTTTCTTATCATTCACATTTGTACATTTTATAGTCAATGAAGAGTGACAGCCACTGTTTAGAATTCCAGCAAAGAGCAACCATAACTATTTGTCACCTGCTCCGCATCTAAACAATGGCCTGATTGTTCACCTGCCTGGCCTCGGCAGGAGCGAAGGGAACCAGAATCCACACTAAATAACCGAGTTTATGACCACCAAGGCAGAGAGGAGGAAAAGATGGTCTCTTCAGAGAACTGATGAGAACAGTAGGAGGGAGTTGAAATATGTCAGTGAGACATAAGGGGAGGGGAGAATGAAGAGGGAGGGGGTGTCAGCATGTATCAAAATCTCAGCATCAGGGCCATGAAATGGAGTTTCATAAAGATGAGGAGATGGCAAACATTTCAGACCGAAAAGGAGAAACAAAGCAATGATGGTGGGAGGGAAGAACCCAAAGGACAATTCTCAGAGAGACCCCTTGGAGTAACGAGTCCTTTAATGAGTTTGCACCCTGCATCCGTGTGAATGTTGGATGATCACAAGATGGGTCAGAAATTCCTAATGATCCTGGGGGTGGGTGGGGAATGCAATATTCTCACAAAATGAACTGCGCTCCACAAGAGACCTAACTGATGCCTCTACCTTCCTCTATCCAAAGTTCTCGAAGTAAGGCCCTCAGTGAGGGAGGAGCTCACCTCTTGTTTGCAGAGAGAAGTATTAAGAGGCTGTTTGACTCATCTATGGTGCATTTGGTGAAACACCAGGGACCCGGCCCCGGCTTCTGGAACTAATGCGCATACGAATCACCCAGGGATCTTGTTAAGATGCAGATTCGGGTTCCGCAGGTCGAGGGTGGGGCTGGAGAATTTGCATTTCTAACAAGCCCCCAGGTGACACTGAGGCAGCTGATCAGCCCAGTCTATAGACCACAGTTAGTAGCAGGGTCACAGAGGGCAAAATGGCTAGGTAGGCCTGCAGTCCTCCTGCAGGGTTGGGTTCTAATAAACCCCAGGCCCTGGTGGCTGCATCCTCCCGGTGCTGCTGGCTTTTGCAACAGGGCCGGCTGTTGGTTGGGAGGAAGCAGCCAGGGCCATTTCCCTATGTCCCTTCTTCCTGTTTGGGTATTCGGTTTCTCTCCCGCCTGCTCTCAGCTTTGCCTCCCTCCGTCTTCCCTTCTCTGCATGCCTTCCTCTTTGCAACAGGCTCATCATTATAGCAGGAGATTTATTTTTAGAGTCAAGGCCACAGAGTTGCAGATTCTGCAAGGCCTAAAACAAATCGACAAACGGAAAGTGTTTGTCTTTGAAGCGGTGTGAATGAAGGGCCTGCTAGCCCAGCCTGTCAATAAGCTCTTATCTCGGCTTGTTTTCTGAGTCGCCCACGTGGGCTGGCTTTTTCTCCCCCTCCCAGATCAGAAAAGAGGTTGAAACACAAGAAGCAACTGAATTCTCATAATCTTTCCCTTGTGAGATCTTGCCAAATCCCACTTTTAGCTGACCACCACGACAAAGTGGCAGGTCTCAGAAAAGGGGCAAATAAAAGACAAAGCTGGGCCATGTCTTGGCCCCAAATTTCCCGTCGAGGGGTCTGGGTCAAAGAGCAATGTTCGTAAAAATGAGTGAGTATGAGGTTCTAAGGTTGCAGATGGAAATGATTGAGGTTGTGAGAATTGTCTTCCTTTTACATAGAGTTTCTAAGTGGGGACTTGGTGAAGTACATGTAAGAAATCGCCCTGCTGGGTGATGGCAATTGTGTAAGAGCCTTTCCAAGCCTCCTTGGGAATTGCAGTGCGAGCATGCCAGAATAGTGGCTCGGCCAACTTGCATTCATCCTCCCAAAGGCCCGAGCAGTAAAGTTAGCACCGATTCTTTCCTTGGGGTTTTGGGGCAGGGTCTCCCCACCCCTCTCGCTGTGCTCATCTTAGGTGGTAACTACCACTTCACTGTTGGGTTCTTCCAAACCTGAGAGACCCCAGGGACCAGGTCAAAACCACCTTTCCTTTTCCGGGGCCTCCTCTGTGCCAGGCCCTGTGCCATGTGCACTCTAGTGAGAGGAAAAAGAATCCTAAGATAGCATTTATTGAGCACTTACCATGCACCAAGTACTATGCTAAGTATTTCCATGTGAATTTAACGAACTCCCTTACTTCTTGCAACAATGTTCACAGGTAAGTACTGTACCCATTTTACAGATAAGGAAACAGAGGCTGAGCTGGGGTTAGAATGGGTTCATTCTAATTTATGGACTCCTGATTGTGGGTGCTTTGGACTGGGGATACAGAGTTAAATCAGTGTGCTTCTTCCACCCCTTCTCCCCTGCCACGCTCAATTTCCCAGCTCAAGATCCTAGGTTCCTGGTTTTCACGTTGTCTGTCTTCATGGGCCTGACCTGAGAGTCCCAGAGGTCAGTGGATAGTTAGGTGTGGGTTCTTGAGGGGCTGATGGGGTGTGTGAGGTGAGGTTGGAAGTAGTTTTAAAAGCTTTCTTTTTTAGAGTCTGAGCCTGCTGCCTTGGAGAAACCACCCCTACCCTTTGTGTCCAATTTCTTCCTTATGTATGAGGAGGTGACTACTCCTAAAGTTAAATCGTGAAGCTGGTGGAGGTACTCAGGTATTCCAGCCACATAGAATTAATAGAAATCTGTTTGTTCCCCCGATATTTCCTGGGCATCTTACAATGTACCAAGCTCAGTTCTGGGCAAGAGGATTGAGTGGTGAACAAAGCAGCAAAGGTCCCTGTCCTCAGGATGCTTCCACTCTAGTGGGGAAGCCAGGCAACAAACAAATAAGCGAATGAATGTCTCCTATAACTTGCATAGAGAGATGTCAAATTGAACAAGGAGAGTGTGTGAGAGGCCATTTAAGACAAGGTAGTCAGGGAAGGGCTTTTGAGTAGAGAACCAGACAAGGTGAGGCAGATGGGGAAGAGAGAGGTGCATAGGATGGTGGGAAAAGCCAATGCCAGGGCCTTGAGGCTGGACTATGCTTGGAGGGCTCAGCAAAAAGGCCAATGTGGCTGGATCAGAGGGTGCCAAATATGGAGAGAGAAAGAGGTGGATACAGGGTCTAATTGATAGGCAGGGCCAGGTCAGGAAGGTCTTGTGGGCCACGGTGGGGGAATTGGGATGTTTTTGTTTTTATTTTTGTTTGAAACAGGGTTTCACTCCTGTCCCCCAGACTGGAGCGCAATGGTGTGATCTCGGCTCACTGCAACCTCCGCTTCCTGGGCTCACGTGATTCTTTTGCCTCTGACTCCCAGATAGCTGGGACTACAGGCACACACCACCGCGCCTGGCTAATTTTTGTATTTTTTGTAGAGGTCGGGTTTCACCATGTTGCCCAGGTTGGTCTTGAACTCCTAGGCTCAAGTGATCCACTTGCCTCGGCTTCCTAAAGTGCTGTGATTACAGGCATGAGCCACCGCATCCAGCCTGGATGTTTTTCTTGAGTCACAATCTTTGATGGGCATCACTCACGTAGACAGTGTGTAATAAGTGTCTGTTACAGTCCCTCCTCAGATACTCTGAACCCGAAGGTCTGTGGAGCTGGGGAAGTACATAATGAGTTGCATTATGCACTTTATGCATGCATTATGCACTAGTGATTTCTGAGTGGAGGGTCCTGGACCACACTTGGAGGAATTGAGCTTTGGTCTTTGGGTATCAGTAACTGTTAGTTTCCCCACTCTTAGCTTCCTAAGTCTTTCTGCTCGAGGGCATTCTGTGATTGGCTGCCTGTGGGGCAGGCCTGGAGCTGTAGGGGAGTTAACCTCCCTCAAGCAATGACCATCAAAGAGTTGATGGAGAAATAGTGAGCTTTTTTGCCTTTGGTGGGCCAATTCAGAAATATGTTCCATGCTGTCTCTCAGAAGTGTGCGGTAGCATTGTGCTCCAGTTGCCCACAGCAGTAACCAGCTCAAACACTCACCCTTTATTGGCCTTTCTCCTCTCCCCATCTCACTTTCTCATTTCCTTACTGGTGCTTCCTGGGCTCACTTCCAAATAAACCACTGACACCCAAATCCTGTCTCTGGGTCTGCTTTTAGGGGAACCCAAAGTAAGGCACTTGGTCTGAATGATGGACAGGAATCCCCTCTCTCACAAGTGACTGCGTAAACCAGTTGTCCAGGCATCCTGTAGATAGAAGGTGGGGTCATTAGCTGGGGAGAGGGGCAGAAATAGCAATTGGAGAAGCCACAGGACAACATGGCCCCTCCACAGCCCTGCAAGAGGAGGACTGGCAGTGCCAGCACCATTACATCCAGCACAAGGACAAAGCGATCCTCAGGACCACGGGCACAAAGAAGAAATAAAACAGTTTGCAGAGAGAGAATTGAGCGTAATGTCAGCTCCAGGAGCACTGGGAGTTGGTCTGTTTGGTTCACTGCTGTGAAGCCAGGCCTAGCATATGGTAGGTGCTCAATAATATTTGTTGAACGAATGAAGAAGGCAAAGGAAAACAGTCAAAAACCATGGGGTCCCATAGAATGAGAAGTGATTGATGGTCTCCACTCCATCATGTGGCCCTCCTGAATCTGCTTGGTCAGCTTTCCTTTGGATTCTGTGAGGTATCCAGCATCTTTTTGGTCATCTCCATCCAATATCTTCCTGCCCCACATAAGCTAGTTTGTCCCATGCAACCAAAAGAACTTATTTTTATTTATTTGTTTACTTTTTTTGAGACAGGGTCTCGCTCTGTTGCCCAGACTGGAGTGCAGTGGCGTGATCTTGGCTCACTGTAACCTCTGCCTCCCGGCTTCAAGCAATTCTCCTGCCTCAGCCTCCCGAGTAGCTGGGATTACAGGCATGCACCATCATGCCCGGCTAATTTTTTTTTCTCTTTGTATTTTTAGTAGAGATGGGGCTTCACCATGTTGGCCAGGCTGGTCTCGAACTACTGACCTTGTGATCCACCTGCCTCGGCCTCCCAAAGTGCTGGGATTACAGGTGTGAGCCACCATGCCTGGCCCAAAAGAACTTTTAATAAGACAATAGTAAGACACTGAAGACTGGTAGGGTTACTCTGTTCCTGCCACACCCATTTTTGCAGCTTCCTAGGTTCCCTGCTAGACCACATTTCCCAACCTTCCTTGAAGTTAGGTGAGGGCCATGTGACTGAGTTCTAGCTTATGGAAAGTAGGTAGAAGTGATGTGCCTGAACCAAAAATCTTCCACTCAGGATCCTCTATTTTCTGTTTCTGTTCTACTTTGACTTTGAAAGCCACATATTGAAGTTGGTAGCGCTCTTTGCCATGGGATGGAAGAAGCCTGAAGCCTGGGTCCCTGAATCATCCCATGGAAGGCTGTTGCTGGAATGCCCGGTTGGGATGTGAAGTGAGCAAGAAATAAGCCTTTTGCACATTCCATTAAGCCATGGAGATGTAGGGGATGTTTGTTCCAGCTCCTTGCCTGTCCCAAGTAACTGAAGGACCTTGTATCTCAAGCACAGTTTGTTGTGAAAAGCAGCAGGAGAGATTCCTTGGACAAAGGAGCAGCCTCCATCCAGGAAGCATCTTTGAGGAATTGTCTGTGATGCTGATGGAAAATGGGAGGCTTCCACTCTTTACCCGACACTACTTCTAGGATTTCTCAAGAAGTCTTTGAAAACAAAAACAAACAAGAATTCTGCCACAGATCGTCGGGTCATGCCAGTTCCAGGGTATCCAGTGTGAACAAAGCCCCCTGGAAGTGGGCAGCTGCGGTGGCCTCAATCCCCTCACTTAATCAAGTGATGGTTTAGAATAGAAAAGAATTTGCAATTTTATTTTTCACCGGTCCTTACCCTGAGACAGTTGGTTACGATGCCAAAATCTTACATTATTTATGAGGCTGTGCAATGTTGGAGAAAGGACTGGCCTGGTGGTTTGGGGCTCTGAATTCTAGTTTCAGGTCTGTGCCACATGGGCAGGTCCTGTTCTCTCTCTCAGCCTGTTCCTTGGTTTATAAAGTGAACACCGTGGTGTGGTGTGTGTGTGTGTGTGTGCAGGGGGACAAGGGAAATGTGTGGGACAGATAATTTTTAAGGTGCCTTCCAGGGCTAATAGCCTATAATTCAGTATCTGCATGCCTGAAAGAAGGAGGGTAGATGCATTTTTAAAATGAAGTGGAAACGGAGCTCATGTGGCCTGTGCTCTGGGACTGAAATCTCTGGGTTGTCTCTCTTCTCCTCCCCATCCCTCCCCCATCCCCGCCCCAGAGCTGAAAGCAGCCACCCAGACACAGCAGTAAGTATCCGTCAAGTCTGTCTTGCAGGTTCCTGGGGGACGCCCAGCACACTGGAAGGGAAGGGTTGCCACAGGAGTGGGAAGCTGCTGTGTCTGTGACCTGGACTGACCATCGCTGTGGAAGGCCAAACAGGGGAGGCCTGGTGCAGGGCCAGAGCTGTCACCGTCTGGGCATCTGAGCCCAGGGAGCCCCCGAGGTCGGCTGTCTCCCCAGAGTGGAGAGCAGCCAATTCTTACTGCCTCAGCTGCCAGCTGCTGCCAAATCACAGCAAAGAATACAAGGTACCAAAGACCGCCCGTATTGCCCACTCCCGCTTCTCTGACTGAAGCCAAGGCCAGGAGGGGCCCTGGCACACCGCACTGCTATCAGCAAACCTTGGCAGGGGTTTTTAACCATTTCTGGGCTGTGCACCCCTCTGGCATCTGGTGAAGCCTATGGACCCCTTCTCAGGATGATGAATTTAATTGCATAAAATAGTATGACAGAGGAAAACAATTCTCTATTGAAATGCAGTTATGCAAATATTAAGAAGCAACTTTGAGATGCAGTAATATGTGTGTTTCTTTATTAATACATTAAGTAACAAGGTTTAGTGTTGGGTCTAATAACTACGATCCTTTCATACAAAGACCACAATGACTAGCGAGGAGTGTAAGTGATCTTTAGAGACAGCAGCAGCAGCTCTGATGTGCTAGGAAGATAGCTGTGGTTTCTATTGGTGACAGTCACAGGTGCTGCTGTTGCTACCACAGTTTGTTGCCTACATTCATCATGGAAGGAAGTGCTTGATCTCAGAGTTTAGTGAAACGAAGATGTAAATGTTTCTCCCATCCAAGTTCATAGACCCTTGAATACTATGCACAGACCCCTGGAAGGGGATGATTGCTAGGAGACAAGAATGTGCTGGGGTGTGGGTGGAGACAGAGAGCTGCTTAGCTGTTCTTTCCTCATCTGTCAGCGGGACAGGTTGGACTAGATCGGGGTTGGCTAATCTGAGCAAAGTGCTGCCTCCTTGCTACTCCCCCGGCCATGGTAAACATCGCTAATTGATCATGGCCGGCTCCTCAAGGAGCCCAGAGACCCGCAGAACACTTCTCAGCCCAGCGCTTCAGGCAGCCACCACTAAACGATTGTAGCTGGCACCAAAATGAAACCGATTTGCCATTCCAGGGCAGGAAGCTCTCTAAGGCCCATTTCAGCCCTGACATGATATGATTACCCGTGATTAAAATATGCTCCCTGCCCTCAAGGAACTTCTGAACTGGTGAGCATCTTAAAGGTCGGTGCGGAGTGAGGGGAGTGGGGGTGCACCTCGACACAGTTCCTCACCAGGCATTCAGTCATTTCACAGTCAGGGCATCGATTTTACTTTTCAACTTGTAATTTCCACCTCCTGGATTCCATTATCACTCGCTCAATATACGACGATTCGCCATTTCTCTGGCCACCGCTCTGAGACTCATGCATTGCTGAGCATAAGCAGAAGACATTGCCTAAAATGCATCACTACCTGGAAGTAATGATTGGGTTTTAACACAGTCAAGACCTTGATGGTTCTGTATATAAGCAATCATTCCACCTTCCTCCTTCCCAGTCACGTGGGCTGCCCAGAAGGGATTCAGAATTAACCCCATGCGCTCAAGCCAAAACCCTGGGTTACCCCAGCCTCTCTTGTCCAGGCTCCTTCCCTTCTGTGGGAAATACGCAGCAGCTGGAGGCTGCTGCTCCTGCCTTATGTTTCAGATATATGCTGCTATTAACAGATTCTTTGGAAAAGACCCGAATCTGTCCATCCATAAGCTGCTGGAAATGCTTCTTTATTAACACAATGAGGAGGTACGATGTAGTGGCAAAAGTTTTAGGCCACAGATTCTCAGAGCGTGGACCCCCACCCCACAGCATCCGCATCACTTGGACATTTGTTAGAAAAGCAAATTCTTTTAACCAAGCCCTCCAGGGGATTCCAGTGTGCTAAAGCTCGAGAACCACCACTTTAGGCTAAGAGGTAGAACCCTTGGCTTGAGATCCAACTTGACCACGCCTGTACCCATATGTTCACCTTTTGCAGCCTCAGTCACTTCCTCTGTAAAATGAGAGCAATAATGCCTGTCTCCCTGGCCTCACAGAGGATTGCTTGATTCACTGGAGCATGTGAGCAATGTGAGAACAGTTTGCAAAGCCCAACACAAGGCCAGTGATTATTATTAGTAGTAGCCACTCCATGGCAGTTGCAGGACATTTGTGGGTGGTGGGGGAGAGTTAGGAAAAAAGGGGAGATTTGATTTTAAGCTGAGGGACTTGAACTCCACTCTGGCCGGGGGGCGCGTGGAGATCATTGTTTTCTGGTCCCCACAGCTGGGAGACTCCCTCGTCTCTCTGCAGGGCTTGCGTGGCTGAGATGATGTCATCACCCCCCACAGACTGGCTTCCTGAGGGCTTGACTCCCCCACCTGAAAGTCACAGGCATTTGAATCCCCTCTCAGGCCTTTCTCCAGCCACTGGTGTTAACAGAGTTTCTAATTCCAGGTTGATTAAAATTCCTGGGTCTGAGCCGCCCTGGGGGAGGGGGATTACAGGGCAGCAGTCATGGCAGGGGAGACCAAGTGACAAAACAAGCCGGGCCGTTTTCACCCGCAGCTGCCCCCTTCGGCGTATAAACACAAAGACCACAATGACGGACTCTTGGCAGGTGAGCGGGCAGATGGGATGAGCTTACCTTCCCAGTTTAGCAGGCCAGGTGGTCTGTCAACCTCAGATCAAAGCAAACAGAAGGCAGAAGAGGGAACAGCTGGCAGAGAAGCCCAGCGAGTCCAGCAGGCCAGTCCTTAGAGCAGAACCAGGAACCAACCCGTCTGTAGCCTGCTTTGGGCAAGAGCAGAGAGATACCCATCTCATCTTCCTGCTTCACTATAAGAGCTTAGATAAACTCAGATATACTTAGGCGACCGTTTAACCTTTTCAACAACCCGACCAAGTGGGGACTACTATTATCTCCATTTTACAGGTGAGGAAGTTGAGACAGAGAATTAAATGACTTGCCCATGTGACAGAGCTGGGATAGAAACCTAGGAGTCTGGCTCCAGAGCCCATGTTCTTAACAGTGACACTAAATGACCTCTCTCCTAACCCATCAGAGGGATTCTGTGATTTCTTAGGAGCTGGAATATTTTCCTCTGAAGAATTGCATCTTAAGCCCATGTTCTGCCCCCAGGGAAGGACTTGTAAAGTTTGGTGGTGATGAAAGGAATCAGAAAATAGAAAATAAGGGTTAACCGTATAGATAATAAAAAATGCCGAATACAAAGGAAAAAAAAATCGAACCACACTCCAACCAAATTATAAAGAGAACCAGACTGAGGACAACAATATGGTTGGGGGCCAGGCACGGTGGCTCACAACTGTAATCCCAGCACTTTGGGAGGCTGAGGCAGGAAGGTTGCCTGAGGCCTGGAGTTCGAGACCAGCCTGGACAACATGGGAAACCCCGTCTCTACTAAAAATGCAAAAATTAGTCAGGCATGGTGGTGCACACCTGTAGTTCCAGCTACTCAGGAGGCTGAGGAGGGAGCATCGCTTGAGCTCAGGAGGTTGAGGCTGCAGTGAGCCGAGATCATGCCACTGCACTCCAGCCTGGCAACAGAGTGAGACCCTGCCAAAAAAAAAATATATGTATATATTTTATAAAATACATATTTATGTACATTGGACTGGGTGCAGTGGCTCACACCTGTAATCCCAGCACTTTGGGAGGCCGAGGCGGGCGGATCACCTGAGGTCAGGAGTTCAAGACCAGCCTGACCAACATGGTGAAACCCCGTCTGTACTAAATATAAAAAATTAGCCGGGCGTGGTGGCACATGCCTGTAATCCCAGCTACTTGGGAGGCTGAGGCAAGAGAATCGCTTGAACCCGGGACATGGAGGTTGCAGTGAACTGAGATTGTGCCATAGCACTCCAACCTGGGCAACAAGAGCAAAACTCCATCTCAAAAAAAAAATGTGTATATATATATTATGTATATTATATACAATATTTATGTATGTTTTATTTATGTATATTATGTATTTATATGTTATATTTATGTATGTATATTATATATTGCATATTATGTTATATATTTATATATCTATGTATATTATAGATTTATATATTATATATTTATTTATGTATGTTATATATTACATATTATGTTAGATATTAATATATATTTATGTATATTTTTTATATATGTTATATATATATATATAGCCAGGCGTGGTGGCACACACCTGTAGTCACAGCTACTTGGGAGGCTGAGGTGGGAGGATCACTTGAGCCCAGGATGTCAAGGCTGCAGTGAGCCATGACCATGCCACTGCACTCTTGCCTGGGCGACAGAGCTAGACTCCGTCACAAAAAAAAAAAAAAAAAAAAAAGAAAAGAAAAGAAAACATACATCCAAACAAAACTTTATACAAACACACATAGCAGCACTATTCATAATAGCCAAAACGTGGAAACTAATGTCCATCAATGGCTAAGCAAAATGTGGCCTATCCTTGCAATGGAATATGATTCAGCCATAAGAGGGGATGAGGTACTGACACATGCTACCACGCGGATGAACTGGAAAACATCATGCTGAGTGAAAGAAGCCAGACACAAAAGGCCACATATTGTATGAGTCATGAGTCCATTGATATGAAATGTCCAGAATGGGAAAATCCACAGAGACAGAAAGTAGACTGGTGGTTGCCAGGGGCTGGGGGAAGGGAGAGTAGAGAGTGGCTGCTTAAGGGATATAGCGTTTCTTTTTGGGTGAAAAAATGTTCTGGAATTAGATAGTGGTGATGGTTGCACAATATTGTAAATGTACTTAATGCCACCGAGTTGTACACTTTAAAGTATTTACAATGGTGGATTTTATGATATGTAAATTTTACCTCAATAAAAAAAAATATGGCCAACTACTCCTGCCCTGGACCAGACACTATGGTTGGAAGGATGACTTCTAACTCTTAGAATAAACCTTAGAGGATTGAGATAGTACTAACCTCATTTTATGGACAATGGGGAAATCCACAACCTGTCCCTTGACCAATGTTGCACAGTGATAAATTTGGGAATTGGATTCAGGTCTTCACTCCCAAGATGTGGGGCCCTTCTGAGAGGGTCCCACCTACCTATAGGATTGCAGTGCACAGGTCTCAAGGGAATCCCCATTGGGAGGCCAACACCAAAGCCCAACCCCATTCAAGTGGTACACACTGGTTCCTACGGGGAGGCTGTTTGAACCTCTGCCTCCTCCCACTCTTATCACCTTTCCCCACACCTACCACCACAGCTACTGGCAGGCTGACTCCACGGACTAGGTGGAGGGCTTGGGACATCCCAGTCTCAGGTACCAGGCAAAGGGCAGCCTGGTGCAGGGAACCCAGCAAGACTCTGGTTTCACATCAGATGGTGGTCAGTTTCTGCAGCAGATGTTCTTGGTGGCCTGCCCCAATTCCTTTGACACTCAACAGTCCAGAACATTCTCCGAGGGCATGAGAACCCCACCTGAGGGCTTGAGAGCAACGCCCTTGGGAACATGTCCCAGGCAATGATATATGGGAACTAGAGGATAGATACCCCAGCCCCCTCATTCCCCAAGTGGGGTAACATTGAGGTATCTTTTGTGGAGTCTCTCTGAGAAGCTCAGTGGGGTTGGCCTCCAGTGTTTCACTCTGGTGACTTGCTTTGGTCTGGTGACCTCCTTTCCTAGTTGCTTCCCTTCCCTGCCCACTTCCCGGCCCTCAGATAAATCCCTTGGCCCCAAATCCTTGCTTCAGGGGCTGCTTCTGGGAGAGCCCAGCTGAAGACACCTTCTCTTGGTCACTTTTGCTTTCTGACCTCCAGCAAGTTCTCGAACCTCCTAGAGCCTTTCAGGCATGTTGTATGTGAAGAGGCTGACCCAGGGGAGGTGCTGAAGAGCATCTCGATGAGTAATCTGACTAGGAAAGATTGAGGGAGGACTAGTTATTATATATTCCACTCCCACACACCTGAAGGATTCAACACATGCCAGATTGCAATTGCAGTGGGGAACTTTCCAAACCAAATCTGACCACTTAGGGGTGGCAGCCTGATGTAATCTAGAAAATTTCAGCAGAAGCTTCGCCTCCCTTCCATCCCTGTTCCAGCCCACAGGGCAACTTCTTGGTCAGTGCAGGGGGTTGGTGAGGGGTATGGGTGGAAGTAGGTATCAAGAGTGTCTGGTGTGGCTGAGTGTAATGGCTCATAACTGTAATCCCAGCACTTTGGGAGGCCAAGGAGAGCGGATCACTTGAGCCCAAGAGTTCGAGACTAGCCTGGGCAACAGGGCGAAACCCTGTCTCTGCAAACAAAACAAAACAAAAAACAAAACCAAAAAACAACCAAAAATTAGTTGGGCATGGGTATGCGCCTGTGGTCCCAGCTACTCGGAAGGTTGGGGTGGGAAAATTGCTTGAGCCCAGGAGGCGGAGGTTGCAGTGAGCCGAGATCACACCACTGCACTCCAGCCAAAAGAGTGCAGAGTCCTTCTTTTGGGATCCCAGGTCTCCCCATGGCCAAAACCACCCAAAGGAGAATGCCCTTTGGACTGGCTGTGCCTGGGCTCCTGCTTGACGGCCCAGAATGCTCCAGAACTAGGATGACAGGCCTGAGGGGGCTGTGGCTGGTCCTCTGGTTTGGCAAATGCCTTCACCCTACCTGGACCCAGATCTGCCTCTTCTGGCTAGGATGGGACTAGGCTGGCCTGGGGGCTGGGGCGAGGGTAGGGGGCCTATGGCGTCCTTGCAGAGAGGCAGAAAGCCTCTCTGCTTGCTTGTCTCCATGCTCACGGCAGGCCTGGCTGCAGACTTGTTTGCTTTCAGTCCTGTGAGCTTTTTCCTCATACACACAGCTGACTGATTTTCTTCTCAGAGTGTGTGTGTGTGTGTGTGTGTGTGTGTGTGTGTGTGTGTGGTGTGGTGTGGGTGGTGGGGGGCTGTCTGTAAACGAGAAAGAAGTAAATAAAATACCTCAGGCGGGTGGGTCTCTGTCCTGTGTGCCCAGGCTGCCAGCCTGGCACCTGCCCGAGGTCTCTGGGCAAAGCCCTGGTCCATGGAGGAGCGGGGCCGTCTGGAGGGTGCCGGGGGAGGTGAAGGTGTCTCTGAGTCCGTGACCTTACCATCTAGGCTCTTGGGTGACTCTCTGAGGTGGCTGGCTGGTTTTGGTGAGCTCCGAAGCTGAGGAGGCTGCCGGGACTGCCTGGGGCTGCCTCCCGCCTCTCTGCCACATTCTTTTTCTCAGACAAACAGATTCCTTTGCTCACTGGAACAGGCGAGCTGGAGGAGCAGCTGTGAAAACAAACACGCGGCAGCTGACTGGAGGGCTGCGGGCTGTTTCTGGGGGCTGCCTGGGCCTACAACTCCCTTTCTCCCTTCCAGCCACAGTGGGTGCCCTGGCTCCAACCCAGGAAGGGGAGGGTGGCCCTGTCCTTTTGCTGCCTGGGAGTGGGCCAGTCCTGCTCCCTGGGTTTTCCTCACAAACGCCGTCCTCAGGTGGTTTTTGGCAGGCCTGGCGCCTCTTTGAGCCCCCTGACCGGCTGTGACTGTCTCCAGCCAAACCTGGAGAGAAAATATTTAGAGAAGGGGCCCCTCTCCCCTACTGAACACAGTCAGCTTTCAGGGCATTGGGAGTGGTCCTGGGCCGCCCTCCTGAGACACCCTGGGGTGCCTTGGGTGGGGTGGGGCTCCTCTGAAAGGAGCACAGCAGGCCGTGGCAGAGTTTCGGACCCTCCCTGAGTCTGTGGGCCATGCGGACAGCGTTATCATAGCTCTGATTCTATTCTACAGCTAGTGACGAACCATTTGCATATAGGAACTGGGAAAGACCCCTCAGAGGTGAGGAAACCGAGATCCAGATGGCGGTGGGGGCCCGCAGCGTGTTAGAATATTCTCTCTTCTCCCCTTCTTGGTGTAGCACACTCAGCCCAGGGTTACAGGCGTGGGGTTATCAGCCAGGGCTCCAAGGCCCCAGCCAACAGCTTGCAGCTCTGCAACTGGCACGCGTCTTCCATCTGGGTGCAGCTCTTCCAGCACCCGGCCACGTGATAAGCAGGAGCCCAGCCAGGAATGACCTGCCCTGAACCTGAGCATACCCAGCCAGGGATGCTGAGTTGTCCCCAGGTGATCCCCTTGCAGTCATCAGTCCTTGGGCCTGGGCTGCCCCTGGAGACCATTGCTTCAGCCAGGCGGCTCTCAGCAGCTGAGACAGACCCTGATGGGGTTGAGAGCTGAGAGGCTGGGTGGCAGATCACAGTGTCACCATAGGTAATGGGGATGATGTCATTACTCTAAGCTTGTGAGCACTTTGGAAGCAGGACTTTGACTGTGTGGCTCACCTGTCTCCCTGGTCCCCCACTGGTGCCTGACACCCACTAGGTGCTTACGGATTGTCTGTGGGAGGATAGGGTCATCCAAGCCCTCAGCCCCAGGCCTCCTTAAGAAATGTGCTCTGCTTCTAAGTTGGCAAGAGGATGGCACTTTCATAGATTCTCAGGGCTAGAGAGAGAGGCCTGAGAATTTCACAGGGAGCAGGAGTCATTTTTGGCAGTATTTTTAAAAAAATTAATAGAGTCGCTACGTTGCCCAGGCTGGTCTTAGACTCCTGGCCTCAAGTGATCCTCCAGCCTCAGCCTCCCCAAATCCTGGGATTGTAAGCGTGAGCCACTGCGCCTGGCTCTTGGCAGTATTTTTATTGGACTTCAGTATTTCTCATGGATGTCAGAGCTTGGATAAACAGCAGCCAGTGCTCACGAATGAAGACATTGCTCAGCTTTGGTCAAATTAGATTGTGTTTGAATCCACAAAGAGGAAATAGGGTTGCAAGCCAGGCATTGTGTGGTGAGAAAAGGGTTTCCTACATTCCTTTAATTCCTACTCAGTGTATCAAGAGGGATCAGGAGAGGCTGTTCCTCTGGCCTGGGAGGACTGTGGAAAGATGGAGCTGGAGCTGGGGGAAGCAACGTGATCTACTCTGGGATCTGCCCAGAGGGAGGGAAGTATGTTGGAGAGGGGAGGGGGCATGCCTCAGGCAGTGGTATGTTTGCTCCTGGTTGTAGGCAGGGTTGGGAGAGGACACAGTATGAAGGCGGCACCCTGCATTCATCCCGTGGACTCTGCTTAAGAAAAACTCAGGCCGGGCGCGGTGGCTCACGCCTGTAATCCCAGCACTTTGGGAGGTCGAGGCGGGCGGATCACGAGGTCAGGAGATCGAGACCATCCTGGCTAACACGGTGAAACCCCGTCTCTACTAAAAATACAAAAAATTAGCCGGGCGAGGTGGCAGGCGCCTGTAGTCCCAGCTACGCGGGAGGCTGAGGCAGGAGAATGGCGTTGAACCCTGGGGGGCGGAGCCTGCAGTGAGCCGAGATCGTGCCACTGCACTCCAGACTGGGTGAAAGAGCGAGACTCCGTCTCAAAAAAAAAAAAAAAAAGAAAAACTCAGTGAGCGGCATGGTGTGGTAAGCAGAGCTGCCGTTAGTTCCTTGGGTTTGGTGATGGTGCTCCTGTGTGGGGATGGTGGAAAGTAGGTGTGTCGAGGCCCCATGGGCCTGGGTCACCGTCCAGATTGCGGACATCAGAGTTTTCAAGGTGAAGCACAGCTGGCCTGTCTGGGTGATGGGGATGAGAGTGCGTGCACCCAGAGAGTTGGGCCAGGAGTTGTCCAGCCTCAGACTTTAGTCAGGGAGAGCCATCTGCACCTCAGCACTTACCATTCAGGGGCAGCCTAGACCAGCCACTCCACTGCAATGAGAAACTTCCAGGGGCCTCCTTGTGCTTGGGTCAAGGGTGGGGGAAGGTGAGGGTGTCCAAGGACCTGATTTCTCTGCCTGTATAAGGTCTCATGCCCCTTTGTTGTTCAAAGTGTGCTCTGAGGCCCAGCAGCCTTGGCATCACCCAAGAGCTTGGTAGGAGTGCAGAATCTCAGGCCTGCCCTCAGACCTGCTAAATCAGCATCTGCACTTTTCACAAGCTCCCCAGGGGACTTGTTTGCACATTAAAGTTTGAGAAGCACTGACATAAGTTCTATTCCCTTTCTCCATACACCTAAACTCCGTCTTGTAGAAGAGAGGGGTGGTAGGGTGGGAATCTGGGAGAGCCTGGGCATTTGCCTAAAGGGACCATTTAAACAATTGTACTGCACTTAGTCTACTCTGTACAACTAAAATGTCATCACCCCACCCTGCCTTGCAATGCTCGACCAAGAATGGATCCTCCATAGACAAAGTAAAGAAATGAGATCTTCTTTTGCACATGTGACTGTAGTGTGAGTAGATTTGTGAGTTGGCTATGTGCAAAAGAAAAGAGTGTGGCTGAGGGCAAAGGCATGCAGCCAGTTAGTGATAGAGGTGGCATTAGAACCAATATGCTTTTTTTTTTTTTGAGACAGAGTTTCGCTCTTGTTGCCCAGGCTGGAGTGCAATGGCGCGACCTTGACTCACTGTAACCTCTGCCTCCCAGGTTCAAGTGATTCTCCTGCCTCAGCCTCCTGAGTAGCTGGGATTACAGGCATCCGCCACCAAGCCCGGATAATTTTTGTATTTTTAGTAGAGACAGGGTTTCACTATGTTGATCAGGCTGGTCTCGAACTCCTGACCTCAGGTAATCCAACCGCCTTGGTCTCCCAGAGTGTTGGGATTACAGGCATGAGCCACCGTGCCCGGCCAGAACCCATATGCTTTGACCTTGACTTTTTGCCGCCGCTACTTGAAGTGTGCTCGGTGGGTGAGTGCCAGTCCACAGCTGTCTGGCACCTGTCCTCAGTGAGCTAAGAACAGAAACTGGGAGCAAGTGTTTAGAAACTTTTATAGCAAGTCAACAGAGTATGTGTGTGTTTGTTAAATCTAACCGTAGAGGTTTGGGCTTATGTTTTATGTTGTGTTTTTTTCTGCTTCATTTTTCCAGCAAATCATTTTTATTGTACTTTACAGAAGTATCTGTCCATGACGGATTGGAATTAACAAACAAACACAAACAAGACTGGTCCTACATCCATAGCTTCTTTGAGAAACAATGCTTTTGGCCGTGCCATTTCAAGTTAAGAAGCGAGATTCTGAAAAATATGAAAACATCTAAGGCTTGCCCTAGTCTGGGCAAAACGCATGAGCACTCACGCCTGAGGGGCCAGACTAACTTGGAAGGCATGGGTTATCACTTCTTTGTGTCCTCAGATTTCCCAGTGTCCACCCTGCCATAGGGAAGTTGGGGGATAGGCATTCGTGGGGGACCTGGGGCTAAGTCATCCCATCTCCTGGCGCCCCAGTTTCCTCGCCTGCAACTGGGTCACCGGCAAGTGGGTCAGAGGCGCAGTTCTTCCCTGATGTGGCTGCCGCCTGCCCCGAAGAAGCAGATCTTCGCCAGCCTCCAGAGCTGCAGAAGGCCACTGTCTTGGGCGTGAATATCCCACAGCAGCAGTGCCTTTCTTCTCTCTCCGCCGGACCTGGCTCATTCTTGTCTGGCAGAGGAACAAGCGATTTCTTTTTATGAGCCTGCAAACCTCCAGCCTCCCAGCCTCTCAGCTGGCTGGGTGCCAGGGCTGGGCCTGACACACAGGCTGACATCCCCACCCAGACCCATGGTCCTGGCTGCTCCGAATTCTGGAGCGTCTGAGTCACCATGCCTGAGCCTGCGGCGTCTCCGTGAAAGAGTTCAGAAGAATAAAGGAACAGGCTCTCCTATGGGCCTGCTGATAGCAATCTATCAGCACGACTACATTTTGGCCTCCTTTTTCTGCTGCCTCTAATCCAGCAAAGCAGGCTGTGGGTGTCTGATGGTGAACTGCCTAGCAGGGGAGGGAGTCCATCAGAGTTCCCTTCCCAAAGGCGATCGTGTGGGGAGGGTAAACCTCCCTCTGTCCTTCCCCCCAGTACTGTTGGTGTCTGTGCATGATGGAGTAGGGTGGGAGAAGGAGGCTTTTCTGGCGCGTTTGTCCGGGATCCTGAGACCACCTGGCCTCCACTGAGACGTGTGTAGGCCAGAGGGGCACCATCCACCTGCAAGACTAGGGTGTCTGGAGGCGCTTGGCCGATTAGCCCTGCGGCTGGCCCCCGGTTTAATGAGCGTGGCGCCTGGTGTGCAGCTCAACCCCTGCTTGTTTAGACAGCCTTGCTGGCTGTGCCACGTGTCCCCTGCACCAGGCTGAGGAGGGGTAGCCCCCTGAGAAAGCCTGTTCCTTTATTCTTTCAGAACTGAGCCCCGGCTGCCCCGGCGTGGGTCAAAAGGCCTGCTGGGGCCTGGAGAGTCTTATTTCCTGAGGGGCTGAGGCTGGCCAAGGTGGCAACAGACAGTGGGGGACACTTGTGGATACAGGTAACAGGGCAGCAGGGGCCGCAGCCAGTCTCTCCCTTCCCTGACCAGCCTCCCGGCGCTGAGTGCTGGCCGCATTGCTCTGGCCTCCCTGGGATTTCACATTTGATAGCTTTTCAGCGTGGCTGCAAAGGAAGGCTGCAGGAGTCATTTGGTGGGCACTGGCTGGGTCCGTTGTTAGCAGCATGGTGGGGGACAGAGTGGCTTTCCTAAAATGGAAAGCCTGTTGGTCCTGATTTCTGTACACTCTAAGGCCTTGGCCCTGTCTCCTCCTAGCACGGCACCCTAGGCCATCCTTGGTCCTACCCCTCCTGATGCTGCCCCTCCCCCAATATTTATACTCCACCCGGCAGCCAGAGTGGACTTTATTTTTATTTATTTATTTATTTATTTATTTATTTATTTATTTATCTATTTATTTTGAGACGATGTCTCGCTCGGTAGCGCAGGCTGGAGTGTAGTGGCATGATCTCGGGTCACTGCAACCTCTGCCTTCCGGGTTCAAGAGATTCTCCTGCCTCAGCCTTCTAAGTAGCTGGGATTGCAGGCACCCACCACCACACCTGGCTAATTTTTTATATTTTTAGTAGAGATGGGGTTTCACCATGTTGGCCAGGCTGGTCTTGAACTCCTAACCTCAGCTGATCCACCCCCCTCGGCCTCCCAAAGTGCTGGGATTACAGGTGTGAGGCACTGTGCCCAGCCTTAATTTTTATTTTGTAAACTTTTGATTTTGAAATAATTACAGACTTGAAAACTTGCAAAAGGAGTGCCAAGACTTCCTGAATCTACTTTCCTCAGATTCCCCCAATGTTAACATTTTTACCAATTTTTGTGCGCTTTCTCCACACACACACATTTATGTTTTCCCTGAAGCTTTTGAGATTAAATTGTAGACATGATGCTCCTTGAACCCCGAAATATTTCAGGGTGCATTTCCTAAAAACAATAACAACAAGGATGTTCTCTTAAATAACCACAGTATGGTTTATCAAAATTCGGAAATATACACGGATATTTACACTGATGTTACCTGATCTCCAGATCTTATTCAAATCTTGTCAGTTGCTCCACTAATGTCCTTCAAAACAAAAGAAAAGAAATTTTTCTCTGGTTCAGGATCCAATTCAGAATTGCACACTGTAATCTGTTGTTGTGTGCCTGTTGTGTAATCTGTTGTTGTGTGTCCTATAATCCAGCATAGTTCGTTAGTCTATACTTGTCTTTCATGACATGAACACTTCTGAAGAATAAGGGCTGGCGATTTCATAGACTGACCCTTAGTTGGGCTTTATCTGATGTCTCTCGTGATCAGATTCAGACACTGCATGTTTCGCAGGAATGCCACTCAAGTCACGGGTGTCCTCCATGCATCGTATCAGGAGGCACGTGATGCCCATTTGTTCCGTTACCGGTAATGTTAACATTGATCACTTGGCTAAGGTGGTGTTGGCCTGCTCTCTTCACTATGTTATTATTTTTCCCTTTAAAACTAATAGTATCTTATGGCCAGAGCAATTTTTTTTTAAATGGCAATCTGATGAGGTCACCTCCTTTCCTAACCCCAGCTGAAATCCTAACTCCTTATCTTGGTGTGCCCAGCCCTATGTGATCTGGCACCTGCTGAGCTCTGTGATGTCATCTCCTATCACATTCTTCACTCCCCGTCCTCCCACCCGGTTGGGGAACTCCAGGCACATTGGCCTTCCTGCTCTTTCTAGAACATACCTCTCTCATCCCAGCCTCAGGGCCTTTGTACTAGCTCTTCTCTTGGCCTTGAATGCTCTTCCTCCAATAATCACATGCTGGCTTCTTTGTGTCCTCCCAGTCTCAGCTTACATTTCACCAGAGGGAGCTCCCCAGGCACTCCACCACAGCACCCTGTTTTGGTTCTCAGCATAGGACTTTCTACCAACTGCCATTTGTACATTTATTTGTTCTTTGTCCATCTCCCGCAGAAGAAGAAAGCAGGGACCCCATGTACCTCGCTCAGTGCTGTGACTGGGTCCACAGTTGTGGAATGAATATTGATCAAAAATTTGCTGAATGAATGCAAGATGAAGGATTGCTCAGTAACACGTTGCAAGCTGGGGTCCTAACCCGGAAGTCTTGGAGTCCTGCCAGATTGTCTATGTTGGCTGCAGTGCAGCTCTGCTCGGCTTGTACTCAAACAGGGCAGATGGCAGCAGAGTAGCTAAGGGCTTTCTGCATGACCCTATTAAGGGGAGATGGAGGAAACAAGAAGAAGTAATGATGAGATGGAGTAGGAAAGTGGAGGTGCCTTTGAGCCCTAAAGTACAGATCCTTCCCACGATATCTTCCTTCCTCCTTTCTTTCTTCCCTTCCTTCCTCCCTCCCTCCTGTCATCTCCCATCCCTCTGTCCTGTGTCACTGACAGTGAAGTGAAGATGGCCTGGGGTCTTCTTTCTCCCCCACTCCCTCTGTCTTTGTTTCTTTCAGGGAATGTTTTAGTCAGCTCTGGTTGCTATAGCAAAAAATGGCAGACTGGGTGGCTTAAACAACAGTAATTTATTGTCTCACAGTTCTGGAGGCTGAAAGTCCAAGATGAAGGTGCCAGCAGGGTTGGTTTCTGGTGAGGCCTCGCTCCTTGGCTTGCAGGTGGCCGCCTTCTCTCTGTGTCCTCACATGGCCTTTCCTATGTGACAGTACGGAGGAAGGGTAGGGTAAGTTCTCTGGTGTCTCTTCCTCTTCATATAAGGATACCAGTCCTTTTGGATTAGGGCCTTACTCTCATGACCTCATTTCACCTTAATTACCTCCTTAAAGGCCCTGTCTCCAAATGCACTGGGAGTTCAGGCTTCAATGTATACATTTTTGGGGGACACACTCCAGTTCACAACAGGGAGAGAGCTTTGATTCTTGGCAGAAAACCACAGAGATTCTCCTAGCAGTTAGGTCCCCCAGGAGGTGTCTTCTCCCTCTCTTAATGCTACTGGACCTTAGGCTTCATTTTGAGAAATCCTCCTGGCCGGGCATGGTGGCTCATGCCTGTAATCCCAGCACTTTGGGATGCTGAGGCAGGTGGATCACTTGAAACCAGGAGTTCGGGACCAGCCTGGACAACATGGTGAAACCCTGTCTCTATTAAAAATACAAAAATTAGCTGGGCATGGTGGGCGCATGCCTGTACTCCCAGCTACTCAGGAAGTTGAAGCAGGAGAATCGCTTGAACCTGGGAGGCAGAGGTTGCAGTGAGCCAAGATCACGCCACTGCACTCCAGCCTGGGCGACAGAGTGAGACCTTGTCTCAACCAAAACAGAAAAAAAAAAAAAAGAGAGAGAGAAATCCTCCTGGACATGTCAAGATCCACCTATGTAATCTCCACTTTCATGGAATGAAATCGGCTCCTCTCAGGTGGGCCCTACCGAGAGAATCTTTAGGTGGCAAGATAGCGAGTGAGTAGTGCTGCACATGGACCCTGGGGTGCTGGGATTCTTTTCTGAGGTTCATCTTCGTGTGTGTTTGTGTGTGTGTGTGTATGTGTGTGTTTGTGCATGCACATGCTCTCTGGTTAAAATTGCTAGGCAGGGAGGGGCAGCTGGCTCCCTCTGCCCTGACCTATCCCACTTTGGACACTTGATTCCGCCAACCTATGCCCCCTTTAGCCCTCCCAGCCCAGGTGTGGCCCAAGACCCCTGCCTTTTTCTCAGGAACCCACAGAAATGAGATTGGAACTTTCTAGAGGGCTTTGTGGTAGCTGGGGGACCTACGTATGCTAGCATAAAGGATGTGGGCAGAGCAGGCAGCTGTTGCAATGATCTTTTGCTATATAACAAACCATTGCAAAACTTAGTGACTTAAAATAGTGACAACATTAATTTTGCTCACAAGTATACACTTTGGGCAGGACTCAGCAGGGACAGGTCTTCTCTGCTCTACTTGGTGGCAGCTGGGGTGGTTGGAAGCTGGGGCCTGGATTATCTGAAGGCCTGCTTGCTACCATGTCTGGTGGTTGATGCTGGCTGTCAGCTGGGATGTTAACTGGACTTGTGGATCAGAACACCTATATGTGGCCTCTCCAAGTGGCTGCTTGGCTTCCTCACACTATGGCAGATGGGTTCCAAGAGTAAGTGTCCTGAGAGAGAGCCAGGTGGAAGCCATTGCATCTCTTTTGACCCAGCCTTGGAAGTCACCCGGGATCACTTCCACCATATTTTATTCATTAGAAGCCAGTCACTAAGGCCGGCCTATGTTCAAGGAGAAGGGAGTGAGACTCCAGCTCTTAATAGGAAAGAAAAATGTCAAAGAATTTGCAGCCATGTTTCAAAATCTACCACAGTGGCTCACTGCTTCCTTCCCATTCATGCAAGACTTGAGACTTGGGACTCTTCCCTTTCCAAAGCCCTGTCTCCGTCTTTACAATGTCACCATCGTGCCACCTACCACCCAGTGGTGCCTTTATGGAAGCCAGAGCAGGAGAGAGAGCCATCCTTTCCTGGATCAAGGCCAGACCAAGAAGAGGCAGTCTTCTGTGCAGAGGAATGATTTGGTGCCCCTTCATGCAGGCAAAACCAGATTTCCTATCAGAACAGCATTTGGCTGCAAATTACAAAGAGATCTAAAAGAAGGCTGCAGTGTATTCCTCTCTTGCATAGCAGTCTGGAGGTGGCAGTCCATGGCTGACATGGCCGTTCTGCTTATGAAGTCCATGGGGACCCAGGCTCCCTTTATTGTGCTGCTTTGCCATGCATGGCCTCGTCTCTAGGTCACCTTATGGTCAAAGACAACTACTGTAGCTACAGTCAGTATATCCATGCTGTGGCCAGCAGAAAGGAGGAAAAGATCAAGAAGTAGAAGCAGAGGGTGCCTGCAGCTATTTTGTAAGGAAAGTTCCCAGGCCTATCGCGTGATATTTCTGATTGTATTTCATTGGCCAGAACTTCTCCATATGGTCACTCCTAGCAGTGGGAGGCTGGGAAACGTAGTCTTTATTCTGGATGGCCGTGTGTCCAGCTAAAATTGCTGATTCTCTCAGCATGGAGAACAGAGAGAAAAGATGCTGTGGGTCAAGAAGCAGACTATGCCAAACTTATTAATTAAAAAATTTTATGTGTGGACAGATTTACTTACTAATTTACCTCCCCTGGCTAGAGAAAAATTAATGGTCTAAAACAATAGCAAACATCTTACCCTTTTTGTAGTTCTTTCCCTCACATCAGTTTTCTTTGGCAATTTCTCAAGAAGGACAACTGAGCAGGGGTATGTTGAAGAGTTTACAAATTATTTAATATAATGAATCCTTGTGTGTAGTAAATAAGAAAGCTACACCATGCTTTACTTATTTCAGAATTTTAGCTGATGGCAGCTATACGTGTGTATTACAAAACTACCCAAAGAGAGGGGTCAGTGCCAGCCAGGGGTGTTTTTAAAATTTCCATATAAGGCTGCTGTTTACTTTGGTAGGAGCTTGTGGAAACTTGCGTCAACCAGCATGGGTATTTCTATTTATTCCAGTGGTATTTTGGACCCTCTAACAGGCTGGTGCCTTGGGCAGCTGCCCAGCTGGCCTGCTCAGCTAGCTCTGTGTCTGAGGACACTCAATAGGACTTTATTATATATGTGTATATGAGACAGGGTCTCACTCTGTCACACACAGGCTGGAGTGCAGTAGCACAATCATGGCTCACTGCAGCCTGAAGTTCCTAGGCTCCAGTGATCCTCTTGCCTCACTTCCCCAGTAGCTAAGACCACAGGCATGCACCACAATGTTTGGCTAATTTTAAATAATTTTTTTTTGTAGAGACGGGGCTCTTGCTATGTTGCCCAGGATGGTCTTGAACTCTTGGCCTCCAGACGATCCTTCCACCTCAGCCTTCCAAGGTGCTGGGATTAAAGGCATGAGCCATCACGCCTGGCTGGGATTTTACAATTTAGAGAAGACCTGATCTCTACCTAAATGGTATGACTTTGGCTCTATGGTCCTTAATAGGTGAATTGTGCCTCCGTATACTATAATGACCTGGATATTTATACAAGAGACTGGATTAGTTTTCCAGGGGTGCTGTACCAAAGTACCATAGACTGGGTGGCTTGAACAACAGAAATGTGTCGTCTTATACTTCTGGAGGCCAAAAGTCTAAGGAGGCCTAAGGTCAAGGGGTCACCTGGGCCACGCTCCCTCAGAACGTTCGAGGGAAGGATCTGTTCCAGGACTCTCTCTTAGCTTCTGGTAGTTCCTTGGCTTGTGGCCACATGACTCTAATGTCCACATGGTATTCTCCCTGTGTGTGTCTGTCTGTGTCTAAGTTTCCCTTTTTTAAAAAAATAAGGACAACAATCATATCAGATTAGGGACCCACCCTACAGAATGACCTCATCTTAATTAATTACATTTGCAATGACCTTATTTCCAAGTTAGGTCACATACTGAGATAATGCAGTTTAACAGTTTGGGGGAAACACAATTCAACTCATATTAGAGACATCCACATAGAGGGAGATGTTATGTGTGTTGGAGTATGTGTGTGTGTTGTCTTTTGTATGCTGTGGCCTGAAGCTTCCTGACTGGGGGGAGGTGGTTTCCACCAGTGATAGCAAGATGCTGATGGAGGCCGGGCATGGTGGCTCATGCTTGTAATCCCAGCACTTTGGGAGGCCGAGGTGGGCGGATCACCTGAGATCGGGCATTTGAGACCAGCCTGACCAACATGGAGAAACCCTGTCTCTACTAAAAATATAAAATTAGCCGGGCATGGTGGCACATACCTGTAATCCCAGCTACTCAGGAAGGTGAGGCAGGAGAATCGCTTGAACCTGGGAGGCAGAGGTTGCGGTGAGCCGAGATCGTGCCATTGCACTCCAGCCTGGGCAACAAGAGCGAAACTCTGTCTCAAAAAAAAAAAAAAAAAAGATACTGATGGAAAAGAAGTTCACGTGAAGGCCTTTGATTCTTTCCCAGTAAAGACAGGGCAACTGGAGCTGAGGTGGGGTCTGAAATTGGCCAACCACATGCAAAATCTAGAGCAGGGTCATTGCCACCCATCAGAATGGGCATCTGGAGGCAGTTTTAGTTTTAGCTGGTTGTAATATAGCAGGATGCTCGCAGCTATAGTCAGTGACTTCAGTTCTAATAACAAAAAGCCCACTCCTCCAAATGGTGCAGGCAATGGGGAGATTATTATCCTCTCCTATCAAGAAGCCCAGAGGCAGGACGATTCCCAGTTGGTGAATTCAGTGCTCATTGATGTCATTGGAGCCCCAGGTTTGTCCCATCTTTTGCTTTACCATCCTCAGCATGTCAGCATTGGTCCTCTGCCTTGCCTCTTGTTTACAGGATGGCTTCATTGGCTCCAGGTGTCACATTCCAGCACAAGTCCAAAGGCTTGAGGAAAGAACACTTCTTCCTCAAGTTCTTTTCAAAGAGCTCTAGCCAACTCCTTCTCACACCTCATTGGGCAGAATTGTGTCATCGGGAAAGGAAATGGAGTTGCCAGGATTGGCTTTGACTCATCAAACTCTACTCTCTGGGGCCGGAGGGGCCAGTTGCCCTTGATGCATACACTGCCCTTTCCCTGAACAAAGTCAGGATGAGGTTGGCAGGGAAGAAGGGGTGGAGGCAGGCTTACTGGGAAGGCAACTCACAAAATCCACCACACAGATCTTGATTAAAGTGGAGGGACAGGGGGCTTTCTCTGACTCTAGTGGGGGTGGGGTGGGACAGCAGAGATGGGAGAGAGGGAGTGCCGTGAAGAGCCATCAGTCGATACGTTCTTAAAATAACACTTCTCATCAGGCACTGGGTCTGACTTTAAGCTGACAAATGATTTTCCTTCACAATAAAAGTACAAACAGAATCCTAATTAATGAATTTGCCAATAGCTGTTGCCTATTTTATGGGCCTTAGCCTAGATTCAGTCTGTGGACAGGATGAGCGAGTGTGTGTGTATGATCATGGCCATAAATCACCCAGGGTCCAGGACAAGGGCTGTCTGGTTGGGATCTTCCTAGGCAGCTCTTCCTGGGGGAGCCTGAGCTTGCCACAGCAGCCACGATAGCCATGAAAGCCATATAGCTATGACAGCCATGATCCTCATGGGACACTCAGCAGCCCAGGCAGCCCCGTGACAGTGTAGACTGACTCTAGCTCACTGCTGCTGCTTCTTGTGGCCAAGAGGATTAACATTTTTCTCAAGAGGTCATTGACCCAATCTCCCGAAGCCCCTGAGTGGGTATTTTTCCTTTCACCATTTCCACCTACAGAGAGGCCATGGGCCCTTCAGTAACCTACCTGGTATTGAGGAAATGCCCGGGAGTGGTTATTCCATTTGGAGGTGGGGCTGTGCCTGCATCAGGCATTCTACAGCCAGGAGTCTGATTGTGTGCTGGGCAGCGTGCTTGGGCAGGAGGGGCAAAGACAGATGAGGCTGCCCAGGTTCTCATTCTCAGGGATCTGAGATCCCATCTCGCCTGGGTGATGGTCAGAGGTACCACGGGGGAGGAAGAACTCTCCATGAGCTCTTTGCTTCCTAGGGAAGCCAGCAGAAGGGGGAGGCGTGGTGAGGCCCACTCTCAGGACATGAAAATGGCAGCTTGGGCAAGACTATGGGACAACAGACTTCAGATACCAAAGGGAGCGTGAGGTAGACATTCTGAAAGATTTGCTAAAGTTCAAGGTAGCATGGGCCACTTGCCTTTTGAGAAAGCTCCCAGGTAATTCTGATATACTTGCCCTTCCCTCTTCACTTCCTTCTCCCCACACTGTCTTGGTAATAATCGTCAAGTTACAAGAAAATAACTAATAACCTCTCACATGCTTGAAGATAGTTGATCATCTACCTGTTCTATAGCCTTTGCGCCCCCATTTCCTTTCATCTGCCTGCACAGACCTGTTTCCCAACTATTGCTAATGATTAATAATTTGTTTAGTATTAACTGAGCTTTCCATTTTTTTTTCTTTTGGTTTACATTTTCCCAGCCATTTGTTACAATTCTTCAAAACCAACTCTTTGCCTTCACGCAGCATCAATAAATTAATTTCTTTTATTTTTTGGCCTTGATGTGGCTGAGAAAGCCTGGTGTTCCGTTTGCAATGCCTGGCCCTTCAGTATTTCTCTGGTCTTTCCAAGAGTGAGATAAACTGTGCAGGTTGGCATTCAGTGGGGCAGTCCCTAGGCGAACCTCCAAAGTGAACTCCCTCGGGGGGGTGTTCTCATCCTCATGATCAGACACTACTGAGTAGATTTCCCATCTGTCCACGTCGGTGCCATGTAAATATTTTATTTCCCTCAGAATCTTAGAATTGCTATCACTCAGTCCTGCTGACTTACAATCATGTGGTTTTCCATGTCTTTTTCTCACTTTGTCTTTTGTGACAAGTTATTCCTGTGGTCATCATCAGTATGGCTCTTCCAAGAATTCTCTCTCTCTTCATTTCCCTTTGCTACAGTGGGCTTTTGGGGTTGGAAGTTTCTGAGTGCTACTAATGCCCTGCAGACACCATGATCCCGTCTCTTCTTGGCTGGTACCTCTGGCAAAGTGAGTCTCAGTGACCTGTCGCTTTTAGCACTGAGGCTGTTTCCTCATCTTTAAAATGGCTCTTTGACCGGGTGTGGTGGCTCACGTCTATAATCCCAGCACTTTGGTAGGCCGAGGTTGGAAGATCACCTGAGGTCGGGAGTTCGAGACCAGCCTGACCAATATGGAGAAACTTCGTCTCTACTAAAAATACAAAATTAGCCGGGCATGGTGGTGCGTGCCTGTAATCCCAACTACTCAGGAGGCTGAAGCAGGAGAATTGCTTGAACCCAGGAGGCAGGGGTTGCGGTGAGCTGAGATTGTGCCATTGCACTCCAGACCAGGCAACAAGAGCAAAACTCTGTCTCAAAAAAAAAAAAAAAAAAAAAAAAAAGGCTCTTCTGAGTTTGGAACATGGTAATACTTTTTTTCTTTCTTTTTTTTTTTTTTTGAGACGAGGTCTTGCTCTGTTGCCCAGGTTGGCCTCAAACCCCTGGGCTCAAGTGATCCTCCTGCCTCGGCCTTCCTAGTAGCTGGGATGACAAGTGTGCGCCATCACGCCCTGCTGGAACGTGATAATACTTGTAAGTATCTAGGGGTGTGCCTGACACATAACTAGGATAACAATATAACCATTTCCATTTGATTTCCATGTACGGCTACCCATTTCGAGCTGCTGCAACCTGCTTCTCCTTGCTTGAAGGCTTTCTTTGGCCACCAGAGCCCTTTCTTTTTGTGTGCATGGCAACCTACAAGTGCCAAGGAATAAGTGGTTTCCAGGAAAAGTCCCCAAGCAAGGACTGATAGGAGTGAGCAGGTAAGTATCCCAGCACCCTGCCCCTCAGGTGGGCTAATGCTGACGTGTGTGTTCTGTGCTGTCTTCTAGAGCTCCCCAGCTGGCTTAAGCTCCAGTTGCCCCTAGTGTTAAATTGCTTGCAAACTCCCCCTTTATTGACTTCCTTCTCTTCCCTGTCTCACCTCCTCACCCTCCTATCAGTGTTTCAGGAGATCACCGCCCCATAAAACACTAGCACACAAGTCCTTGTCTTAGAATCTGCTTCTGAAACCCTAGTTTGGGTTTCCCCAAATTTCTCCAGCTGTTCTCCTAAATTCCGACATCCATCTCCAAATTGCCTCCTGGACAACCTGTGCTCACATCAAACTTGACCTGTATAAAATTACACTTACTCTCTTCCCCATCAGACTAGCTCATTCTCCTGTCTTCCCGCATCTCTTAGCAGTCATACCATTGCCCCCCAGGTCATTCAAGGTCATTCACAGCAAATATTTACAGAGCTCCTTTAGTGGGAGCGCAACTCTGCGTTGCCCTTCAGCCATAACTGGTCTTTGCTTAGTGTTTTTCTTTTTATTTTTTTTTTCCTTTTATCCCCTATGTCCCCTGACTTCACGCCCAGTCTACTGGCCTCCTTGCCACTAGTGTCTTCCAGAAGAGACTTCTGACCCTTTATCACTTCCTGTCTTCACTGAAAACCCATCCATGGCTGTCCACTGGCTGCTGGAGAGAGTTGGAGCTCCACACCTGGCCAGGGAAGGCCCCTGTACGTCCCTGATCTTGGTATTGACCCTCTAGTCTAGCGCAGCTGCTCCATCCCTAACCACTCCCTAGAGTCATGGAGCTTCCTGTGGCCATGGCTTTGGTTGTATTAGATTCTACCCATACCGTAGGGTTCAGATGAAATCCCACTTCCTTTGTTGCAGCCTTGCCCCTACTGGGAAAGAAGCTATCCTCTGATTCCTGTAGCAGGATTGGAAACACTCAGCCATCTTCATTTATTCGGCAAATCACTATGTCCTAGGCACTGCCACCGCTGAGACCTTTTATTTTTTTTTTGAGACGGACTCTCGCTCTGTTGCTCAGGCTGGAGTGCAGTGGCACCATCTTGGCTCACTGCAATCTCCGTCTCCTGGGTTCAAGCAATTCTCCTGCCTCAGCCTCCGAATAGCATGCCACCACGCCCAGCTAAGTTTTGCTTTTTTTTTTTTTTTTTTTTTGTGACGGAGTTTCACTCTTGTTGCCCAGGCTGGAGTGCAGTGGCACGATCTCTGCTCACCACAACCTCTGCCTCCCGGATTCAAGTGATTCTCCTGCCTCAGCCTCCCAAGTAGCTGGGATTATAGGCATGTGCCACCACACTCGGCTAATTTTTTGTATTTTTAGTAGAGACGGGGTTTCTCCATGTTGGTCAGGCTGGTCTCGAACTCCCGACCTCAGATGATCTGCCCGTCTTGGCCTCCCAAAGTGCTGGGATTACAGGCATGAGCCACCGTGCCCAGCCAGTTTTGCATTTTTAGTAGAGACGGGGTTTCACCACGTTGGCCAGGCTGTTCTGAAACTCCTGACCTCAGGTGATCCACTTGCCCTGGCCTTCCAAAGTGCTGGGATTACAGGCGTGAGCCACCACGCCTGGCCGAGAGCATATTGATGAACAAAATAAGCATGGTGGTCCCTGCCCTCATGTAGGTCACAGTTTAGGGAGGGAGGAGACAGAAATCCAAAAATTACGTGTAAATTATCTATTGCGTTAAGGAATAGTAACAGTATGAAGGGTGAACAAGATATTATCAGAAAGTCAAACAAGGAGGAAACTAACCTAGATGACAGGTTGTGAATGTTCAGATGAAGTTTTCCTGAGATGAATTTTGAGTAGGAGTTTGCCAAAATCAAGGTAAAATGTAGTCCACTTAGAATGAATCGCTCATGGGAAAGCTATAAACCTTTGAGACACTAAAACTGGCCACTGGGGCTAGAATTTGATGAACAAAACAGCAGTGTGAAGAGAGATGGGGCTGGAATTGTCATCAAGGGCCAGATCACCCAGGGTCTTTAGAGGCTGCAGTAGTCAGGTTTCTGCTGGGATAATGTTGCTTAACAAACAGCTCCCAAATCTCAGTCGTTTGCAACAAGCGTTTATTTCTTCCTCATAGGTCTTTCTATTGCCGGTAGTTCAGGGCTCAGCTACAGCGCTATAAGCCAAGGCTAGGCCCCTGACTTTGGGATGGGCTAAGGATAGCACCACATTTCTGTCATTCTGAGACCCAGGCTGAAGGAAAAACAGCTACCTGCGGGGAGCTCTTCTCCTGGCTAAGGTAAACGCAAGAGGGCAATTGGAAACAATCTCTTAAGGCCAAGGTTTGGAGCCAGCACACAGTTATCTCTGTCCACATTCTACTGGTGGAAGCCAGTCATAAGGCCAACTCCTAAGCCAGTGGGACAAGAAAATAGCTTCTACCCTGTTTGCTAGGAGGCATACAGTCAGATAGCAAAGGGTATGCGAGTGATTCCGTCTTAGGTAGAGGGCAAAGTTGGGCATAGTAATCTAATCTACCACATGGACCATATTAAGGATTTTGCTTTCTTATGCTAACAACTGGAAACCATTGTATCTTTCTTTCTTCCCTCTCTTTCTTATTTTTCCTTCTATTTTTAATTATCCACCTAACACATGAGTATATTTCCACTGTAAAGTACTTGAGCTATGTGAATAAAGCCACAGTCCTCTTTGTTTCTCCTGGTGGCCCCTAATCCAAGTCCCTTTCCCAGACTTAATCAGTGTTAATGTCTTGGATGCTTCTTTTCTAAGATTTTTTTAAAACTGCATTCCTGGCTGGGCGCAGTGGCTCACCCCTGTAATCCCAGCACTTTGGGAGGCCAAGGCGGGCGGATCACCTGAGGTCAGGGGTTCAAGACCATCCTGGCTAACATGGTGAAACCCCGTCTCTACAAAAATACAAAAATTAGCCAGGCATGGTGGAGGATGCCTGTAATCCCAGCTACCTGGGAGGCTGAGGAGGGAGAATCACTTGAACCTGGGAGGCAGAGGTTGCCGTGAGCTGAGATCGTGCCATTGCACTCCAGGCTGAGCAACAGAGTGAGACTGCGTCTCAAAAAAAAAAAAAAAAAAAAGCATTCTCATACACATATATGTATACAGAAATGTAGAATTTTTATGAATGTGTTTTAACATGAAAGACATCATATATAATATATTGTTTTGCAGTTGCCTCGGATTTTGTTTTTTAACAAATAATTTTTTAAGCTTTAAGTAAATAACTGGGAAAGTTATGCCATGGCTTTTCAATGGTAAGGGTCTCCGAAGGTCTTACTTTGGCCTTGGTTGGAAGCTGTGGGTGTGGTCCCAAATAACAAGCCCTGTAAAGCCACAGTAATATTTCCAGTATCATGTGCTCTTCCAGAAAGTTCACACTCTGCTATCAAGAGGTAAAGTCTCTGCTCCTCCCCTTGAAACTGTGTGGGTCTTTGTGACTGCTTCACCTAGAAGCGTATGACAGAAGTGACACTATGTGACTCCTGAGACTGGACCATAAAAGGTGATTCAGCTTCCACCTGGCTCTCCCTTGGGGTACTCACCCTTGTGACCCTGCTGCCATGCTGTGAGGAAGCCATGGTTATATGCAGTGCAACCGAGGCCCCTGGTTTTCAGCTTTGGCTGAGCTCCCAGTTAACCACCAGCTCCAACTTGCCAGCTGTCTGTGAGCCATCTGGGAGGTGAATCCTCTAGTCCCCATCCACGCCTGCCCGAAATGCAGAGTCATGAGCAATATCAAGGGTTGTCATTGGCTTAAGCATCTAAATTTAGAGGTAGCTTATTGTGGGGTGAGAGATGAATGGAGCGCCTAGTGGCTGAGACCAGAGTTCCCAGTGGAAGAGGACGCTGTGGCAAAGCTGTCACCATGCCATGAATTCAGGAGCCCCTGGGTTTCCCCTGAGGAATGGTTCATGCCCCCACAGCCTAGAGCTGGGCTGAACTTGTGGACATTGTGGGTCTTAGCATGGCAAGCCTGGCTTAGTAGCATACCAGACATATGACATGCGGTCCCTGCCCTTATGGAGTTTGCAAGCTTATTGGGGAGAGAAGACTTACCAGTTCTAAAGTCAGCCAGTGTCCCCAAGGCACCTTGTAGGTCACCTGCTGGTGGACAGAAAGGGCCAGAGGACTTCAGAGTGGGGAATGATGCAGTTGGTCACGTGATGTGGTGACATTGGCAGCCACCAAAACTTGGGAAGGCTGCTGGTTTGGGGAAAGTGAGGGGTTTGGTTGTAAATACACAGAGTGGGAGGAGGTTTGGGGAGGAGTTGCAGCCGGCTGGCTGAAAAAGCATCAGATGAAGAGGCAGGGGCCCGGGGCCCTGGGCCCAGACCTCCAACTCTGACAAACTGCCAATGTCACTTTGTATGTCACTTGACTTCTGTGGGCCCCAGTGGTAGGGGCACCAGATAAAATACAGGCCACCCAGTTCCAGTTGGATTTCAGATCAATAAATGAATAAGTTTTAGTATAAATGTGTCCCAAATATTGCATGGGACATACTTATGCTAAAAAGGATGTATTGCTTATCTGAAATTCAATTTGAACTGGGTGGCCTGTATTTTTATTTGCTAAATTTGGCAGTCATGGCCAGTGGCCCTATTTGCAAAGATGGGGTCTTAGATGGCATCGCTTCCAAGGCTGTGAAGCCTAGAGGCAAAGCAGGCTCTGGATCAAACTCCCTGCCTGGGTGGGATCCCAGCTCTGCCATGGGTCACGGTGTGACCTCTGGCAAGCTACTGTCTTACCTCCTCCAAGCCTTATCTGTAATGGGAATAACTATGGCCCTTCCCTCACAGGGTGCTTGTGTGGCATCGATGAGACAATGTGTATGAAGCGCTTCATATGGCTAGGCACACGGCACCTGCAAAATTAAAGTGAGATATTATTACTCTTTCTAGTGCCAAAATACTGTGGTCCATAGGAAACCATTTATTAAGGAACAGACATCTTCCTGCCTTTGTGGGTAAGGCTGTGTGTGTGTGTGTGTGTGTGTGTGTGTGTGTGTGTGTCAGGGGGCGGGTATGTAGAGATAAAGAAGTCACCGGCCTCACCCCCTAGGAACAGAAACCTAGTGTCTAGCCAGCAGTTGCAGATGAATCCACTACCCACTGCGCTCAACTCCCACAGTTAATAACATTGCAAAATGAGGGTTGTGGATGCATTCTCCCTTCCTCGGCATCTTTGTGGGCAGGTTTTTAATTTTAAGCAGGAGAAAACCCATCAGGTATTTGAGGCTCCTGGGGGGCAGCTAATGCTTCCTGTCAAATGCTCACCCTGGGGTGCTTTGTTACCCTGACACCTCCAGAACTTGGAGTCAGCAGCAAATTGCAGGACAAAATTCTTATGCTGCAAGTTTATTGCATATTCATAGAATTTAGGCCATTAGGCAACATTAGCTTTTTTTTTTTAACCTTTTATTGAAGTATAACCTACATTCAGAGAAGCCTGAGCGTACAGCTTGATACATTCTTACAAGCTAAGAGCACCCATGTATAAGAACACCCAGGTAGAGACACAGAACATCAACAACCCCCAAGGACGTCCCCCTCATGTCCTCTCCCAGTTGCTGCTTCCTCAAGGGAGGTGTCCCCACCTTACACAGAGAGTAGTTTTGTCTATCTTTGAACCTTATGTAAATGGAATCATACAGTTTGTCTTCTTTTGGGTCTGGCTTCTTTTGTTCAACATTATGATGGTGAAATTTACCTGACTTGTGGAGTGTAGTTGTAGTTTGTTCTTTCTCATTGCTGTGTAGTATTCCATGTGTGACAATTCCACCATTTATTTACCCATTGCTGTCAATGGGCTTTCGGGTAGGGTTAGCTTTGCTATGGACATTCTAGTACGTGCTTTTTGGTGGATCCCGGCAACTCCTTTCTGTGAAGTAGAGCTAAGGGTATGTGTATGTTCAGCTTTAGTCAAAAAGGCCAAATGGTTTTCCATAACATCAACTTTTCATTCCTAAGGCTGAACATATCGGAGAAAGGAAAACATACATAGTTAAATATCTTTTGATACCTTTTACGTTCTAAGAAATTAGCAAAATCAAAGTGGAATGAGAAAGGAAATTTTCACTTTCAACCTGTGTGGTGAAAAGCTTTGGAAGTGTTTTTTAAAAAGCGACCTGTTCCATCAACTCTGCCAGCTTTTTCTACCAGAAACTTCTTGTTTGTCCTCAAGGAAACAGGCACGTAAAATAGAGACGTTAACATGCACACGAATGCCCTGGGGATCTTGTTAAAAATGCTGATTTTAATTCAGTAGGTCTCAGTGGGACCTGAGATTCCATACAAGCTCCCAAGTGATGGTTATACTGCTGGTCTGAGGAGCACACTTCAAGCAAGGGCCACCCACTGGCGCTCAATAGCAGATGGTCGGTGGTCACACTGTCTGGCTCTCACCTGGTTCATCTACTTCTTGAGCATGGACAGTGCATCTGTTGGCAGGCCCTGGGGCTAGAAATAGGGAAGGCCTTACAGCAGGACAAGAAAACAAAAAATACTGGGCTTTGGAATCTAAAAGAACAATGATCATGTCCTGGCTTAGCTTTACTTGCTGTGTGACCTCAGCAGGATACCTAACCTTCCTGAGCCTTAGTTTCCCTCTTGGTGAAATGGGGTAATAGTACCCACACTGCAGGGGTGTTGTGGGAAATGCCTGTTGGATGCTGTGCACATGCTGGGCTACTGATAAATGCTGGTTATTATTTTTCCAGATGCACTCTCCGATGTTTTTTGTAAGTAGGTAGGACAAAAATACATACAAATCATGCAAGTCTCGGTGCATACAAAACCAAATGGTAAAGAGCTCACAGTCCAGCCACACAGTCCAAAACAAATTCTTCCAATAAAGCTGATAATTGTCACAAGCTACTGTGTGGCAATTATTACCTTTATTTGTGTGTGTGTGTGTGCGTGTGTGTGTGTGTGTGTGTAAGACACTGTAGGGAGACAGAGGAGAGGGTGAGAATCTCTGGAGGGAATCAGAGGTGGCCTTACAGAAGGGAAAATGGGTTTTGAAGGGTGAGTAGGAGCCTGCCAGGCAGACAAGGCTGGAGGTAGGTGAGGGAAGAAGGGGAGTTCATTCCACTCAGCAAATAGCATGTGCATAGGCACAGAGGCACAGAGAGGCCCAATGGTTCATGTGGTGGGGAAAGGCTGGATGCAGGGTCGGGGGGCTTTGACTCCTACCCCAAAGGGCACAGATGGGCACCCCAGTTAAAATGTATAGCAAACCACGGGCTTCCTGGCTGTCCTTTCTGGGACGCTTTTCCTCCTTCAAGGAAATCCTATCCCTATTCCTAGCTTTGGCAAGCCTAACATGCGAACACTCTTCCTCAGCTGTGACAAAATGTGCTGTGAGAAAACATCTGTGGCTGGGTGCAGTGGTTCACGCCTGTCATCCCAGGACTTTGGGAGGCCAAGACGGGTGAATCGTTTGAGGTCAGGAGTTCCAGACCAGCCTGGGCAACATAGTGAGATCCCGTCTCTACCAAAAACAAAATAAGAAATGAGCGCTTATGGTCTCAGCTACTCAGGAGGCTGAGGTGGGAAGGTTGCTTGAGGCCAGGACTTTGAGGCAGAAGTGAGCCGCGATTGTGTCATTGCACTCCAGCCTGACAGGGCGAGATCCTGACTCAAAATAGAAAGAAAAAGAAAACCATCTGTGATATACCCCTGTGACTTAACCAGGAGTTCCTGTTTTCTGGTCAGGGACTCCAAGGCTGAATTTAGAATTGGAGGCTCAGAGAGTGGGTGAGGGGTGCAGTTGTTCACACCACCTCCTAAAGGTAAGTCCTGGGCTCTGGCAGGCCCTGCGTCATACACTCTCTGCCACCCACCCAGCCCAGTGGGACATGTTGCCCATTGAGACACTCCAGGCCTGAGCTCAGAAAGCAACTCCCAGCTGCCCCTTGGGGACCAGCGAGACACCCTTCTGGTGTGCCGGAGCTCCTTCTGCCTGCTGGTCACCTCCTCTCCTGCCAAACAGTGTGCTGGCACAAGCCAGGAAGCTGAGGAGACTGTTGGGTTTGGCTCCTGAAGGTGGGCCCGGGGCCAAGGCATTGTGTCCAGCCAGCCCTTGCCGGAGGATAAACTGTGACGCGCGGGCCAGGCGGCTGCTCAGGAAGGAGATTCAGCAAGGCCTCTGGACGCAGCGCTCTATTCTTGATACAGAGCCAGGGCCAAGCCAGCTTCCCTGCCTGTCCTTGGTGCTTCCTAAGACAGGCGACATTGGCAGGGGAGGAGTGGCTAGAGACCCTCTACTCAGGGGCTTTCTACATTCTTGATTTTGAAGTAGCAGAACCCCTTTTGCTAATCAAAATCATGTTCATCTGTAGCCATAGTTGTCAAATGGGCTGAAGGTGGGCTGTGAGCTGGCTCTGGGAGGGGCAGGGTGGAGACCCACACCCAATCTTGGCCTCTACCAGGCCCCGGCCCATCCTTGGGCCCCCTCAACACAGCTTTCAAAACCACAACCTCAGCCAAACCCCTCGATTTTCAGTGGAGGAAATTCATGCCAGAAAAGGGTGGGGGAGGTTGGGGGAGGCAGAGAGGTAGCTCAAACCCTGGTCTGCTGTCTCTTGGGGCCAGCCTTGTGGATAGCGAAGCGCTTCGGGCCACTGTGCTGTGGAGAATAGAGGCAGGTTCAGGTTCCTTAAGCCTGAGAAGCTTCCTGCTCTTAAATGCATCTGAGCCGGAGACTGGCTGGACATTGCCCACATTTGGGGGTTCCTTCAGGGAGAGCTGCTGGGCCAGGACCCAGGCCTCACAGGGGTCCATGGGGCTACCTTCTCCCAGAGCTCACTTGGGGTCTGTGCCTCTCCTCGCTGGGCACAGAGACCCCTTCACCTCCTGGGGGGCCCTGATTGACAGACCCTTCTTCCCCCACAGCAGAGTCAGCCAGCAACCTCTCCCTTCAGCAGTCCCCCCCTCCCCCTCCCTCTTCCCCAGCCATTAGATAGGAAACTGCTATATTAATGTCCCTTATTCTTTCTGGCCAGTGGTATCACTGCCATGTCCCCCCCTCCCACCTCCACCCTAATGATTTGTCCTGGCAGCAGAAATATTACAGTGATGATTTCATGTAGAATTTCATTTGCTGTTTTTTTTTTAATCCCTTGAAGAAGGGGCTGAGCGATTAATGGGTCTTTGAGAGATCAAAGCTCTATGTGGCAAAGAGCTAATAATAATCGTAGCTAACATTGATTGGGGACTTTGTATGTGCCTGGCACCATCTCACAGGCGCAACAAACCTTTGAGATAGGCACTGTTTATCATTCCCATTACTGAGACACAGAGAGGCCAAGCCAGGACCAGTGGTCACACAGCCCCAAGGGGTAGCATCAAGATTGGAGGGCTTGGTAATGTGGCTTTGCAGTATTCAATCACCTGGCTATGCCACCTTGTGAGGGTTTGAGGGGAGCACTGGATAGGGAGTCCAGGAAACAGAACAAAATTGGCTTTCAGGCCCTCTCCCATCCTGTGTGCTGCAGCTAGTCAGAGGTCAAGTTGAATCCTAATCACCTAGAAGCTTGAAGGCTGCTGGGTGGGGACTACGCATGGTTAATGTTGCTCTGTGTGGTGCCTCAGCATGGCTCATGGTCCATATGGGAGGCAGCCAAGACTCCATCACTCTTTCATTATCTGAGCAGGTCATTCTATGCCTCAGTTTCCCCATCTCCTTTCTTAAGAGATAATCATGGATACCATTTGTTAAGCACCTACTATGTACTGGCAGCTTTATGTAAAATAGGTCTACTCCTCATGGCAATCCTGAAAGGTACATATTAATAGCCCTTTTGAGAGATGAAGAGATTGAGGTTCAGAATTCACTACCTTGGCTCAAGGCCACACAGTGAGTGCTTAAGCAGGTTCCAATCCAGACTTACTTAGATGACAAAGCCCAGGCTATTTTCTACCACCTCTAGCTCCCTTCTTTAAAAAGAAAATAGCTACCATGTGCCAGGCGCTTCTTGAGAATGATCTCCTTTCCTGCAACACTCCTGAGAGGTCACGATTATGACCTTCATTTTACAGATGATAAAAACAGGTTCAGAGAGGTTTTGTAGTTTGCACAAGGTCACACAGCTTAGTGGTGTTAGGTCTGGTTTTCAAACCTGGGTCTGTCTGTGTCCAAGCTCTCCCTCTTTCCACGATGTCATATATGTGAAATGGCAATTAACTAAACATGGCAATTTCTCCAGATAGCCAGAGGTTATCTGGTTGTTTGTCATCTTTTGAGGGGCAGAAAAAAGGGAATGTTTTAAAAACCAGTGTTAGGAAAAATAGGTGAGACACTTGGGAAAACCCCCTGATTGTAAAAGGTATAAGGCGCAGGAGCAAGAATCCAGCAGAGGGTGAGGGACTCAGTCCATCTGTCCATTCATCCATCCATCCACTCGTTCACCCATCTGTCCATCCATCCATTCGTCCATCCATCCATCCATCCATCCATCCATCCACTCATCCATCTATCTATCCATCCATTAATCTATCCATCCATCCATCCATCCATCCATGCATCCATCCACTCATCTATCCATCCATCCATCCATCCATCCATCCATCCATCCATCCATCCTCCCATCCACTCATCCATCCCTGATCTTTGAGGAGATACCAGGAACCCTGGGATGTTCTGCTGGCTTGTCTGCTTTGTAAGTCTGTGTCTTGTGTCCCAGGTGTGATCTCAAGGAAGGGAGGTGCCTCCTGGTGCAAAAGGTAATTATGCAGAGGAACCTCAGGCCCCATACATGGAGGAGGTTCTCCTCACTGGCGCCTGACCTCTCCAAAGGGCAGAAAGCAGATTTTATGGACATCTCTAGGGTTTGGGATGCACGTTGGCTTTCAGCTCAGGAAGACACCTGAGGCTGGAGAACCTGAAACAGGGACAGAGATTGGTGATTTATTAAAGTAACTCTGAGATCCCCCTATCCTTCTGGGTCCAGGATTTACACCAAAGGGAATCTCCACTTTATCTCTTCCTCCCACACCCGTGTCTACATGGCAGGTGGGAATTCAGTGTGTGGAGGGTGTGGTGGGGGCAAGGGAGAGGAACAGGAAGACAGTTCATTCAGGAATCTCATGTGGCATTTGTGGCTGCTGCTTCCACTTCATTGATCAGATTTTTCCCAATTTGCCAGGCTTGGGAAACTGATCCGAAAGGTTGCTCAGAACATTTTGGGGATCTGTCCTTCAGAATCTACCCAAGAACCTTTGTCCCCTTCTGAGTCTGGTCCCAACCTCCATGGGGCTTCAGACTGCAGTATGAGCTTTTTAAACTCAGTTTTTCCTCTTTCTACACTATTGGCCCTGACTCCCTTTGAGAACCTTCCGTGGCCCTCACAGCTTTATCTGCTACTTCCCCAGCACGGTTTGACAGTGAGGCCTCTGTTGTGGCATTGGTGTAATCCAGTTCAGCAAATATTTACTGGGCCTGATCCCTGCCAAGAACCATGCAAGACCTGGGAGACAAACGCACCCTGCAGCCAGTGGCCTGGGAACTTCTGCTTGTTAACCCTATCTACAAGGAGACAGCCTTGTGAGTCCTTTTTACATGAACTATCTCATTTAGCCCTCAACTCAATGCCAATTTTTCAGATGGCAAAACCAAGGCCTTGAGAATTTCCCCTTTATCCTGTTTCACTCAGCTTATGCCATAGAGATGAGATTTGCACTCATTTTGATTTCAAAATCTATATTTTCATCACACTCCTTTGACTCACTTGGGCCAAAGCCTCAGTTTCCTCAGATGTGTGACGGGGACAATTTTATTCGCAACCTTAAAAGAATGTTGTGAGAGTCTTTTCTTTTCTTTCCTTTTCTTTTCTTTTCCTTTCCCTTTCTCTCTCTTTTCTTTCTCTCTCTTTTCGTTCTTTCTTTCTTTCTTCTTTCTTTCTTCTTTTCTTCCTTTCTTTCTTTCTTTCTTTCTTTCTTTCTTTCTTTCTTTCTCCCTTCCTTCCTTCTTTCTTTCTTCCTTTCTTTCTTTTCCTTCTTTCCTTCTTTCTTTCTTTCTTTTTTTGAGATAAGATCTTGCCCTGTTGCCTAGGCTGGAGTGCAGTGGCACGATCATAGCTCATTGCAGACTTGAACACCTGGGCTCAAGCTTCTCACTTCAGCTTCCCAAATAGGTGGGACTATAGGCACATGCCACCATGCCTGCCTAATTATTTTTTTTTTAATTTCGTAGAGGTGGGGTCTCACTTTGTTGCCCAGGCTGTCATTTTCTTATTGTGATGATGAAGTGGGGTCTGGAAAGCTGCTCTGCCTTGTGGAAGAGTTAACTGATCCAGGAGCTTAATACAACCTCAGGAAAGCCCTTGCTGAGTAGGTACTTAGAATCTTCATAGTGAGCAGTGCTCACTCTTCTTCCTAACACTGGGAACACTTGCTAGCTCTCCCAACACGTGCTAGCTCTTCTTCCCAACACTGGTGTCCTATCGCAGCACCTGGAACCCCAGGGGGACATTATTTCTATGCTTTGACTCCTTAGAGCTCCATGAGGGTGTCCAGGGGAGGGGGAGAGTCAGGTGTATCACAGACTGTTAATGAAGGCCTTCAAGGTGATCTTGTAAAAATCCAACCCCGTCATGATACGACGTGGAAGCTGAAGCCTGGAGAAGGGCTGGGACTTGTCCAAGACCACACAGCTGTTTCTTAGCAGAACTGGAGTGACCAGGCGGCTGTTAGGACTTTCCCTGTGGGACTCCGAGGTTTGTTGATCAAGTTCACGTCTCAGCTTTGCCAGCATGAAAATGCACGGCCTCTGAGAAATGACACAGGGAAGGTGCCTGCAGGAGGAGGAGGGGAGAAGAGGGAGAAAAGTCAGGAGGGATGGGAGTCCCAGGCACTGTCTTTTGAAAAACATTAAATATGGGAGTTGATATAATCCAAGGGACCTCCAAACCGGCGGGGTGCCCCAGGACGCTCACCTGTAGCAAGCTGGGAGTCTGGCACTGGAATCTGTTTTATAAATGAGTTCCCTGGGTTCCCGAAGCACACACTCTAGCCCAACCCCTGACAGAGAGGCACCTGAACACCGTGGGGCCGAGCTGGTTTGCCACCCAGCTCCTCCCTGGTGGGGCAGGTCCCACTGTCCCCTGCAATGAGGTCAGTCCCAGTCCCTCCCCCCACCTCCATTTCTCCAGTTGATCACGGTCCTCCTTGCCCACAGCCACCATGGACCCCATGACAAACACACGAGGCTCAGGCCTGGAAGATCTATTAGTGCCACTCCTGTCACCGCCCGCAGAGCAGGAGGAGAGGCAGCCAAATGCTGTGCTAATTATTCTAGCTTCCAGCAGGGTCTCGGAGGTCCCAGCCATGGTAAATCTTAACTTTCATGCTATGGTGCACCGGGATGCAATTTACTTCAAAGAGAGCATAAATCCCCACTGCGGCGTGTATCAGAGGAGTGTTACATAAAAGTGGCCCATGTGCTTCCCACCCTGGCTGCCTTCTCTCTCTCTCTCCCCTTCTCTCCCTCCCTCACTCTCTCCTTGTAAGTTTGAAAAAGCCAGCCCGCGGTTGGCTACACATCTCGCACGCAAAAACATTTACACACACGTCTGCTCCCAGCCTTATAAATCACCAGGCTTGGCGACTTGGCAGTGGGAACACAGGCGAGCTCTATTTTTACCAGCCCCGTCCGCAGACAGCCCCGGGGGCCCCTCCTTTCCTACAGTGACACCTACTGGTGCTAGCTTTGGCCAAAGCAGCCTTGCCGCTTCAGACCCATTTCTCAGGCTTTGGAGGATGGTAACTGATCAAGGCCTGGCCCTTCCCCCAATTCTTCCTCTGCTAACCCCCTCCAGCCTCTGGGGAATTCCTCCAGCCACAAATTCCACCCAGGAAGCCCCGCCCCACCACCAACGCCCTCAACCAGGCTTGACATAATAATTACCTTCCACAGAGCTGCGGACTGCAAGAGGCAAGGCCAGCACAACTCATTAGGATGTCAAAGGATCATGGGAATTGGGGAGGGGACTGCCTACCAGGTCACCACTCCCCCCACCTTCGGCCCCAAAAGCAAGGCTCTTTCCTGTAATGCAACCTCCTGGGGGGTTGTCCAGTTGTGTTTCAAGCAATTACTTCCCTGTGAAAGACATCTGTTATCTTCACTGACACACACGAGACTGGCGGCCGATGTAGTTTCTGCGAGGGGCTTGTGAATCCTGGCATTGTCGTCGCGGCCCCGGTTGGGAACGAAGGGGGTGGGGTGAGACAGAGGCACGTCTGTCTCCCATCCCCAGGCCCCAGCCCCAGCCTCCTCCCAGCGACCTCTCCGGAGGCAGCCGTGCCAGGTCTAATGCTCCTAATGTCATCTTTGCAGATCCATTTGTGATTCCTTGATGCTGTAATTACTGCGGCTCCGCTCCCCTCACAGCAGCTGCCATTAGCTGGGCAGACCGCAGGCTGCGGTGACGTGGCCTTGGCAGCCTGGGGGGCCTCTGAGGGTTGGCCGGGGTGGGCAGAACCCTCCCTGCAGGCCCAGAGCTGCCAAGAGGCCCAGGAGGGCTGGCTGAGCTGGTCCAATGCTGGCCTTTAGTGGCTTTGCCCTGAGTGTAACCTCCTCCCACTTCTCCCCGCAGTCAGTCGACTGTGGAAAGTGCCCCAGGGTGAAGGGTGAATTCTGCACAGTTCCAACTCAGCCGCTGACACACTGGTGACCCTGGGCAAGTCACAGCCCCTCTAAACCTTGGTTCCCTCAATCATAAAAAGGACAGGGTTGAATTCCCCAAGAGGAGGGGAGGTAGCTTCCCCAAGGCCAGAAGCTCCCTTCTAGCCCTGACTGGGGATCCCTCTTGTTTCCTATCTCAGCACCTGGAAGGACCTGTACAAATGATGGGTGCTTTTTTAGAGGCCCAGGGAGGTTACCAGGTGCATTCTTGGGACAGGAATGAAAAACAAACACCCTAGAACCCTGCTGTGCCAAGAACATAGGCCATAATCTCAGAGACAATCTATCTATCGCTTTCTATTCTAGCACTTTGCTTCTCAGGATAGAAGCCCTGGGGTGGTGTAAAGGGCTAACCTCACCTGCACTCAGGCTTTGAAGGTAGGAAAAGAGGGACTATGATGGACTTGAAGAAATGAGAGTAGAATCGATGCTGAAAAAAGACAAACCAAAGCTTTGCTCCTGGCCCTTCACTTCCCCATTCTCCCCATCCCCAGTGTTGCCCTAATGTCACTGCTACTGATAAAAGAATATTGTATTCAAGCCTGGCTGACAGTGAAAGTGAGTACTGTACAGAAGTCAGCCCCTTGACGGTTTTGAAACATGGCAGCAAATTCTCTGACACTTTTCCCATCCAGAGGCAGGTTCTCTGGTCCTTCCCCTTGAATCCGGGGTGGGGGTGGGGGTGGGTTGTAACTGCTTCAACCAAAATACTACTGAAAGAGTGATGCTGTGTGGCTTCTGAGACTAAGTCATAAAAGGCCATGCAATTTCTCCCTTGTTTGCTATACCATTCATGCTTGGAGCTCCAAGCTGCCGTGTAAGATGTCTGACTCGTGGCTACCATGCTGGGAGGAAGCCCAATCCACATGAAGAGGCCACATGTAGATGCACTGGCCAACTGTCCCAGGCTTTGAATTATTTCAGCTCAAGCACCAGACACATGAAGTGTGTTAGGCCATTCTTGCATTGCTATAAAGAAATACCTGAGACTGGGTAATTTGTAAGAAAAGAGGTTTGATTGGCTCACAGTTCTGTAGGCTGTACAGGAAGCATAGCACCAGCATTTGCTTGGCTTCTAGTGAGGCCTCAGGAAGCTTTCACTCATGGTGGAAGGCAAAGCAGAAGCAGACGTCTCACATGGCAGAATGGGAGCAAGAGATGTTGGGGGAGAGATGCCACACGTATTTAAACAACCAGATCTCGCAAGAACTCATTCACTTTCAAGAGGACAGCACCAAGGCATGAGGGATCTGCCCCCATGACTCAAACACCTCCCACAAGGCCCCACCTCCAACATAGGGGATTACAATTCATCATGAGATTTGGACAGGGACTAATATCCAAACTGTATCACGAAAACCTCCAGACCATTCCAGCCCCTGGCCATTGAGCCACTTCCGCCTTCCAGGTCTTCCCGGCCAAGGCCCCAGACATTGGGGATCACTGACAAGCCACCCCTGCTGGACTCTGTCTGCATTCCTGACCTAGGGAATCTAGGAATGTACTAAACTGGTTGTTATTTATACCTTTAAGGTTGGGGTAGTTTGTTAAGCAGCAATAGATAACAGGAGCCCCTTAGACCAGGCTCCTGCCTGGCATCTAGCCTAATGCATGAAGACATGGACACCTGTTTTCCATAAAGGAAGCAGGAAGTTTTCTAGAAGTCTAAGAATGGCACTGAGCCAAAGGATCTGCTGTGTGGGCTGTACGCTTCGTCCCCGGCTGCAGAACTCTGCCCGGTTCCAGAGGGAGGCTGAACTCTGGGCATGCCTGTCCTTGTTACCTCCGGTGTTAGCCTCAGTATTTGAGTGAGACCTAAGAGTTGAAGCCTTCCTTGTTTCTGCTCAAGTCTCATTTTATTTCCGACGTAACCCAGAAGCCTCTTAGCTGAGGCTGGGAGAAGGAATGAGAGATGTCCTGACCCTTTTATTCTCCCCTAGTTTGTAACTTGGGCCAAAGGGGGATGGCTTTAGGAGGGAAGGAGAAGGTGCTGGGGGATGGCGGAAGACAGTGCCCATGAATAGGCACACATTTTTTGGTGGTTTATCTGTCGGAGGACAGAGGACAGATTCCCACCCGGGCACCAAGAATGTCATCTGGCAATGTGATGTACAAGACCTTGGCTGCCACTTCATAGTTTCACGAAGGAGTGTGGGTGGGAGGCACATTTGGCTGCCTGTGACCAGAGTCAGCCTGCTGGTCTGTAACTTGTACAATTTACAAGGAAATCAGATCTGTTTTCTCCATCCTTTGGAACCATCAAAAGACCAACGATGCATTCAGTTGTGGGCTATCCCAGGATACACTTGAACATTTGCTGGAACTTATAATCCTAGCTCAATTTTACACATAAAATTCAATCAATGACAAATTCCAGTTTGCTGTTTAGAATTAGACAATTTTGTGCTAGAGTGCTCTGTTTTTGATCAAAAAAGCACCCGGGAGCCTAGATTGATAAATAATTGGCCACAGGGTGAAAGAAAGCAACTTTGAGGTGAAAATACAAATCTTGTTCTTAAGCTTGCTTTGACTTGCTGTCCAATGCAATTTAGCAATTCTCATCTTTGAAGGGACACATTTTAGCTAAGTGGTAAACCTGACCATGAGCAAGACCCTAAAAGCCACTGAAGTTGATTAGTTGGGATAAAGATTTAGAACTGAGGTTCCAGAGAAGAAGAGAAGAACAATTAACTTCTCAAAAGAAGGTAATATGAGGGCTTGGGGCAAAAAGCCTGAGGAAACATATCTGTCTTGGTGGCCCAATGGAAGTGGCCTGGGGGAAGCAGGGTTTGTGTCTGTAATGCACTGATGTCCTTTTGGTGCTCATCCTCTTCTCTCATGTCCTAGGAAGCGGCCACCTGTCTCCCAGCTGTCTGGGACTGTCTGCTGGAGCAAGTGACATCACAGTGACCAGAAACCACCTCCCCTTTGTCTAGAGCAGTTATGATGTCATTCCCTCTGGCAGCGAAGCAGGATGTTGGCAGCTGGGATTCCTCCGGGTCCTCCTGAAGTGATAATTGCCTTAGATTTTGTTATAAAGTGCAGCTGCTAATTATCTTGTTAAATCACAGCCATATACTTTTTGGATCTTTTTTCCTTTGCAATCCATTTAAACAATCTGGGAGATTAAATAAAACCACATACCGTAAACAAAAACAAAAACACAACCCAGACACACACATACACGTGCACACTCACACACATATTTCTTGTTCCTTAAAACACCATAAGAACAATTTTTTAAAAATGAAAAGGGTACAGATATGGCATAATTAGATTACTTCCATTAAAAAGCCATCATTTCAACATCCTCATATAAATATCTGCATCCCGTTGCATATTTTAAGCAATTGCATAATAAGCCCCCAAGTGAAAAACAGAGCAAAACTCATTTCCTGACCACAGAAGGGAAAAGGAGTCACTATGTGCTCTGAGTTCCAAGGAGAACTGGATTACATTCCTCCCACACAGACTGGAGGGAGATGGAGTTCATTGCTCCAGGGGAGAGAATTATGACAACACTTAACCGCTGTGACCCACGCTGCTCCAAGCTGCTCTGCACCAAGCTGCTCTGCGCCTCTCCACGCATGCAGCTCCCACTGAGGTCGGAGGAAGGAAGGAGAGGACCTAGCCACCTCCGTTTGGCTGGGATGCTCCAGGCACGTGGGAAAACCTGTCCTGGGTTTCAGCATCAACAGGTGAATGAATGTCAGGTGTGACTCGAGCCTCCTTACCATTACTTGTGATTGGCCATTTTCAGGCTTCTGATTTTTGTGGTCCTGCTGGAAGTTTGCCCAGCAGCAGCAGGGGGAAAGGAGGGAGGTGAGCATGGGCACGGCCTGCCAGCCTCCGCACACAGGGAGGCTGAGTGGTACAGCCCAGACCTGGGTCTGCATCCTTGCTGAGTCACTCCCAGCTTGGCTCAGTTTCCTCATCTGTAAAGGGGGAATCATACTATTTCCTGCTCATAGTATGGTTGTGAGGGTTAGGTGGGATCATATTGGAAAAGCACCTATGCAAGGATGGCACTTAACCAGCAGCAGAGCTAAACCACTACTGTGGATATGTTGCAACGGGGCCCCCAAATTATGAAGGCCACGCTTTGGTTCTTTCTTTTTCAGGGCAGGGATAGAGGACGGAGGTAGCTTGCCTCAGGATGGGGTCTTGCTTGCCAGAGAGGCCAAAGTTCAGGCTCTCTTGGGCCCCAACCAAGGTGGTGCTCAAGCCCAGACCTTTACGGCTGCCCTGGGCTGTGACCACCTTTGGCAAGGTCATCTCCCTTCCCCTCTTCAGCACTGGCTCCTCCAACCAGAGCTGTATTCTGCTCAGCCAATCCTTCTTGCTTGGGGAGAGTAGAGTGACCACCTCCTTAGGGGTGTCCAGACCTGCACTTAGTCTTCTAGCCTGGTCTGAAAATAGGTGTCAGGTTCGAGGCAGGCCATGATCCCCGTGTGTGCATGCACACCGGTACTGTAGCTCCTGGGGCATTCCCTTGTAACTTCTCCCTTGTGGGCTGGAGGCTCCTCCCCAAGCAAACAGCTGGGGAGAGCTCCGTGAGCCCTAGTGAGTTACCCTGTCCTGCCCAGGTCAGCCTTTGGGTGGGGAGGATAGGGAGGTTGCCAAGGTATGTCTCCTCCAGGGTCAAACTGCTCCCCCTCCACCACAAAATGTAAACAGAGGCAGAACCCCTGGTATAGAAAGCATCCATTTGTGTACAAAGGGGATGTGGGGGGAGGGCAGAGGATTGTTTGCAGGTTGACTTGTATGTACACACACTATGTTTGTCAGGAAAGATAAGAACCCAATAACATTGGCTGCCTCGGAGAAAGGTAACTGGGTGGGTGGCTGGGATAAGCGTGGGAAGGAAACTCCTCATTGTCCACTTATTTGTATCTTTGGAATTTTGAGCCATGTGATCATATGAGCTATGTAAAAATAACGAAAAATAAATACATACAAAGTTGTATACAGATATATATAAATACATATACAAATACACACACACACACACCCCCACGCACACATAGTAGTAGATATCTGTTTTTTGTGCCTGCATAGCAACCTGATTTCCTTTTTGGGTAACCACTACCCGCATTTGGTATTAAACTTAACACTTCCTCCTATACACACACACACTTTGATGGTAGGTATATGACCCAGGCCAATCAGAGCTCAGGATACCCCTGGCTGCTATACTGGTTCAGGCTTTGGCACATGACCCAAGCCAGACCAATAGCAGCCCTTCCTGCAATTTTTGTTACTGTTATGGGCAAAGAGACACTCTCCAGTGTTTGGTGTTGCTGAGTGGGTGGAATATCAGCCTGGACTGGCCAGCAACTGTCTTTACTGGGAGTGAGGGGACATCCTGCCTTGGAATGAAGCCAACACTGAGGAAAACAGAGGAAGCAGGGGCGTGTGGGTTGTGTGGGGGGTGGGCAGAAACAGAGAAAGAGTGAGAGACATAGGCAGACAGAGAGGAACAGGCTGTGTTCTTTGACGTAGCTCAAAGCTCTGTATCCAGCTATGCCCAAAGTGGGCTACATTCCATGAACTGGCAAGTTATGGGGACAGATAATTCCCACCCCTGTGTTTTCTTCCTTCAGTTCGTTTGAGTGGGGTTTCTCTCCTTTACAACTGAACAAGTCCTGAGTGCATACATATTTACGTGAAGCTGAGTTAGGATGAAAGGAAATCTCTGGAGCAGCCCGGAGCAACAAAGGAGTGGTAGAGAGAGCCTCCTAATAGTTTCTCGATAAGTTCCACCTTTTCCCGAGGATATGGGAATGGTATTCATTCAAGCGTTGAATCTCCTTGCTGCTTTGTTTAGCACTGGCTACCAGCCCCTCTGAGCCACTGCCCAGCTGTCTGGCATGGTCAGAGCAGAGTCTTCATCCATGTAATCAAGCCTATTTAATAGCCTTCCTCCTCCCTTCATCCTTTTGGATGCCATCTTGGTTATCTGGCACAATGCTTGAATTTGGACAGTTGAGAACACACGACTTCCTTGCATTTTGAGGAAAAAGGCAGTGAGAAGAGCTTGGACTAGAAATGCGAAGACCTGGGATCAAGCCTCTCTTTGCCATATGACGTTGGACAAGTCTTTCAAAGGCTTCATTTTGAACTTTATTTTTCTCCTCTTAAAAATAAAATCTGTTAGGCCTGCTATGCACTCCTTGAGGACAATGACCATGTTTGTCTTCTTTCCCCCTTCTCTGTTTTCCTCCTTCCCTTCATTTCTTTCTTCTCATCTTTCTGTCCTCTGGCCTCAGATGCGGAGTTGAGTTACCCATGCACCTCATTGCCAGCCTCATCAATCCCAGCATAGATCCCTCTTGTTTTGTTTTCTTATTTTTCCTCTACATCCTTCATCCCTACTCCATTCTCCTCTCCCCATCCTACCCCCAGGTCTGACACCCACTCTGATATATTTCCTTTAAAAGATATATGGCATTTTGCGGGGGGTGGGGTATACATGTGCTTTTAATTTATAAGAATAGTAATTTAATATAAAGCTATAAATCTTTTTCCTTTTGCACTCAACACGCTGTCTTAAAGACCTGTCCATGGCTGTATGTAAATCTGGTCTATTGTTTCTGACTGCTACATGGAATTCTGTCATATGTATCTACCATCATCACATGTATCTCTTGGGTAAAGACCTGGGAGCTTTCTGGGTCACAGGGTTTACACAGACTTCATTCCTAAGCATTGCCAGATAATCCCTCAGAATGACATATCACTTTGCAGTTCCACCAGCAGTGCATGAAAGTTCCCCTTTTCCCACATCTTCTACAGCACTTGGTTTTATTCAGCTTCATAAGTTTTGCCAATGTCTTATGTTTGAACTAATATTGTTTTAATTTGCATCTCTCTGATAATTTGCGGAGGTTGACAATCTCTTCCTCTTATTATTCATTAGAGGTTTCCTATCTATGAATTGCTTGTCCATATTATTTGACCTTTTTTTCCTTGCCATTTTTCCCTGTGGGTTTTTAAAAAAATAATCTCAGCATTTCTTCTGTGTTTGATAACAGTGAACACAGCCAATACCTACTGAAGAGCACACACGATGCAACTTATGAAAATCTGAAACTTGAATATCGTTTATTTTTTTCCCCTTTAAAGTCTGGTTCACTTCTTACTTTTCAAAATAAAAAAATCAAGCAGAATAATCTTGAAGTAAATGAGCCAAAAAAGATGTCCTTTAGTTTCTTCTTTTGTCTAGTTTTTTCAGAGATGGGGGAGGGGAGAAGAGATTGAAGGATGAAAAGATAGAGAGGTTAAAAGAATGGAAAGAAAAAAATCAGAATCTAAAAAGGGGAATGTAGAAAGGGAAAGAGATGATGATGAAGGAAGGAGCGAGATAGACAGAGCCGAGATAAAGAGGAGGAGGAGAAACGAAAAGGAGGAGGTCTAAGAGGAAAGAGAGGGAAACACAGAAAAAAGACAAAATGAAATAGAGGCACAAAGACAGACAGTTGGAGAGAGAAAACATGGAATGAGTTTTGAACCTGTTCTGAACCCCTCTGCCTCACCAATCTATCTTACCACCTCCTCAGGCTTCTACTCCTTCTAGATCTTATCTCCAATGTCTCTGGTTTGATGAGCCCAGAGGAACTCATTCCTAGCCCAGTAGCTGGTATGGGCTGGATCTCACTTCCTCCATACAACGTTCAGGGCTCTGACTTCACTATTTCCAATTCTTCTGTCTCCTGGTTAAAGCTTTACCACTTCTAGGCTGTGCATTATTCTCTAGTGGTTGTTTGGGAAGGAATTTGCTCCCTAGCCAGACTGTGAATTTCCTGAGGGCAGGGTCCACTCCTTGGCTCAGCATCCTACCACTCCCTGGGGCCTGCGCCTTAGTACCCAGTCAATAAACATTTGCTGAGTGGATGAACGAAGGGATCTCGCTGCATCGACCTTCTCAGCACACATCACACCGTGGTGACCTGCTGTCAGCCAACCCTCTCAACTTCTCAGGGATATTTCTCATGAAATGGCTTGTCAGAACTCCAGCCTTCCAGCTAAGTACAACGGGCTGAATTGTCTCCCGATATCGAGTCTGTGGAATGCTGATGGGAAGGAAAATGCTGTAGTCTGTGTTTAATATGGATGCGTTTCAAACCTTGCAAATGATCCAGGCAGAGGCAAGGGCAGTCCCTGTGAGGAAGTGTGGCATGCGTTTGGAAGGCAGTCCACATTCCAGCTGAGCACTGGTTCTGGAGTTACGTCACAAGCACCTCTGCCAAAGGAAATAAGGCAGCTTTATGCTTTTGATAAGATGTGCATGGGATGCCTATCAGATGGTCTCGAGACTTTTCGGAAACTTTGTCAAAGACAGAAGCCCCAGAAATGGGCAGGATGCTTCCCTGGTGTTTGCTGAATGGCGTGGGAGGAGATCTTGTGTTTCTTCCAAATGGTGGGATTACACTTCACTATTGAACATTCTGGAAACTGGGGTTTGGTGGGTGAGGGTGGACTCCGTAGAGTTCATAGCAGTAACCCCTGTGGGTTCCTATATCAAGTTCCTTTCTTATGCGAGTCCAGCAATATGTTACAAATATTACATTGGCCTCTCTAATGAGATTAGATAGTAGCAGAGACACTTAACATTAGATAATGCCACTTCTTCTGATTCCTAATATGATGCTCTTTCCTGGTTACTTAAAAACTGAATGAATGAGAAATGGAAGAAAGGCATTTGGGCTTTGGTTCTCATTGCCCATGGAGTGAAGCCAGGCTGCAGAAGGCAAGCAAAGTGCTGAAGTTGGGCCAGCTTTACTGGGTGGTGAGGCAGCAAGAACTGAGAGAGCCTGTGGTTTGTAGCGATGGCAGTATTCTTTTTTGTTCTTTTGAATTAAAGCTGCACACTGGCTCTACTCCCTCCTTCATTTTGGATCCAGCAGTTTTATAGCTCAGCTCTTCTCCCTTTTGCTCCCCTACCTTTACTCTTTTTTTCCCCCTAGAAAAGAGCTGGAAAGCTACCCAACCACGGGGATGGGATTTTTGTCTTAGGAGGCATTGGAAGAAAGGCAGAGTCCCACAGGGAGTGGCAGCTCTCTCCATCTGTCAGTTGCTAAGTGTCGATGAGGGCCTTGCCTTGTCTCCAGTGCCATGGAGCAGGGCCTGTGTCACTAAGATGTTTTTTCTGCCCTCCAAGATCTGGTAATCTTGGAGAGAAAGTCTCTACTTTACAGGTTCACAGTGCAAAAGGCAAGAAAAGAGACTACAGTAGTGGTTTTAGAATACCCTAGAACAGTGGCTGCAGGAGTGGACTGAGGGCAGACGGATAAGGCAGGCTTCCTGCTGAAGGTGTGTGCCTGAGGTTTGCCTTGAAGGGGAGATTTGGGTAGGGGGTGAGTGGAGCAGTCTGACAGGGGCGGTACTGCAGTGGTGAGGAACCTAATGTGTGCCCTGACCATTCTTGTCTATATCACCTGAGTGTGGGGAGCTTGACAAACAAGAATCCTGGGCTCACCCCAAACCTACAGTGGTTTGCAAGGATGGCTGCAACAAATCCTCTCATTCCCCAGGCCCCTTTGCCAAATGACTTTGCCTCTTCTTCCATCAAGAAGTGGAGCCTAGCCAGGAGCGGCAGCTCACGCCTGTAATCCCAACACTTTGGGAGGCCGAGGCAGGTGGATCACTTGAACTTACGAGTTCAGGACCAGCCTGGACAACATGGTGAAACCCTGTCTCAGCTAAAAATACAATAGCCTGGCGATCGTGCCACTGCACTCCAGCCTGGGTGACAGAGAGAGACCCTGTCCAAAAAAAAAAAGTGAAGTCTATTTTCTCTTCCCTTGAATTTGGACTGGCTTGTAACTTGTTTTGACTAATAGAATGTGGTGGAAGTGATTCTGTGTGACTTCCAAGACTAGGCCTTAGGAAACCTAGCAGCTTGAATTTTCATCCTCTCTTGGACCCCTGAGATTGCCATGCCGTGAAGAAGCCCAGTTTAGCCAACTGGAGGGTGAGGGGCCATGTGGAGGAGAATTGAGGCACCCCAGCCAATAGCCAGCACCAAATTCAGACATGTGAATGAGGTCATTTTAGATTCTCCAGTCTTAGTGAACCCATCATGTGATAGCAGCCACATGAGTGAGCCCGGGGTAGACTAGCCACTAGGTTCCAGGGTGGTTGGTTAGGCAGCAAGATATAATGGAAGCACCTATTGACCTGGAATCTTTAGGAGTGCCTGGCATTCATTTTCTCTTTGTCCTGAAATAATATCCTTATTCCCCTTGGGGAAGTGGCTCTCCTCCACTCCACATGGTCTTGATCAGGCTGACAATCATTGTGTCCCCAAGCCACCACCATTCTAGTTGGTCATCCAGAGCATTCTATGCTAGGGTCATAATAATTAATTCAGGAATGTTCACATGGGCAAACTAGGCCAATCCGCAGCTTCCCTGAGGTTTGTTTTGTGAATGCTGTGAAAGAATCTCCCTCTGGGATCTCAAGCTGTTAAGACCACAAAATCTTCAGGCAGACAAGTCCAACTTCCAATGACAGAAAACCAGGATGGAGAGATGGAGAATGTGTGACTGAATCCTGACAACATCATTACAGCCTTTGGAAAGAGTCAAACTGGAATTCCATAAACCCCCAGACTTCCCTGTTATGGAACAAATGCATTCTCATGTTGCTTAAGTGAGAGGGAATTTGAGTTGAGCATCTGTCTCTCACCTAATAAATATAATAGCCACACCCTGTTTCCTGGAGCAGCTCTTAGTGCTTGTATAAACCTGCATTCTTCTCCTTGCTTGCCCTTGCCCACGGCACTAATGGTAGATTGCATTTTGCTCCCAATTTTTTACCCCATCCTGATGATAGGATTATACAACCATGCCAATGTGACTTTGCAGGTACACCTGATAGAGGAGGCAGAGTGAACCTCACTGTGTCATTAATACTGCTGAGCTATGTGACTTGTGGTCAATGGGAAGTCAGAAGAAGTAACAAGACTGACAGCTTTAAATATGCCTGTGCATTTGTGTTGGCCTCTTGCTCGCCTGCTGGTTGCTGTGGGCAGAGCCTGTGCTGGTGCCTGCTGGATCTAGAAGGCAGAGATACATGAAGCAGCCCTGAAGCCAACTTGCAGCCTGGAGCCAAGCTCAACTGAAGAAAATACAATGCTTGTTTCTATAAGCCATTGAGACTTCAGGGTTGTTTGTTACACAGAGGTGTGGACAGAAACCGGATTGATACAAGGAATGAGCTAGGGGAGCCAACAATAGTAACCAGATTCCCTGCTTGTCCCTTCTCCCTAGACATCTGTTTCCCCTAGTACTTGGTGTAGGTGTCTTTTCTGGCATGCCTTATGGTGTGCTGGGTCAGTTGTGTCTCTGTCCAGCCCTCTAGATAGTATGGGAGAGCCTCAAGGGCTGGCACATAGTGAATGCTTAATCCAGGCTTGGTTGCTGACTGACTGAGTGTATACTTCAGTTGCTCCTTTTGCTTGCTGTTGGGGGTGAAGGTCTGGGATATGGCTAACTAACTTATCTTTGTGCCTCCTCCTCCTCTGCAACATTTTTATTTATCTTCCCATAAAGGCCAACCTTGAAGGGAGAAAAATGTCAGGTAGCAGCTAGCACAGACAATCGATTCTGGACATAAAATTTGGCTCTATGTCCCCACCTCTTGAGCGAGTTCCTTTACCCTTCTGAAACATCAGTTTCCAGTAGTGTAGAGCAAATAATGATGATGATAATAATAATAGCAAACTATATATATATAGCAAACTATATATGTATAGCAAACTATATATATATAGCAAACTATACATAGAGCAAACTATATATATATACAGCAAACTATATATATAGCAAACTATATATATATAGCAAACTATATATATAGCAAACTATATATATATAGCAAACTATATATATAGCAAACTATATATATAGCAAACTATATATATATAGCAAACTATATATATATATAGCAAACTATATATATATAGCAAACTATATCTGTATAGCAAACTATATATATAGCAAACTATATCTACATAGCAAACTATTATATAGCAAACTATGTATATATAGCAAACTATATATATAGCAAACTATGTATATATAGCAAACTATACATATATAGCAAACTATACATATATAGCAAACTATACATATATAGCAAACTATACATATATAGCAAACTATACATATAGCAAACTCTATATATATAGCAAACTATATATATAGCAAACTCTATATATATAGCAAGCTATATACATATATATAGCAAACTATATATTTTATATATATATATATATATAGCTCTTCCTATGTGCCAAGCACTTCACACATATTAACCCTGGTGACTGCCTTATAAGGTAGGTATCTTATTACTAATATGATTTCTGGTTTATCGATCAGGGAACTGAGGCACAGGGAGATTGAGTAACTTGACCAAAGTTACACAGCAGTAAGTGGCAGAGTTGGGATTTGGACCCAGGCATTCTGGCTTCAAAGTCTCTGCGCTCAAATCCCATATGTAAAAGTAACTCACGTAGCAGTAATAGATTTATCAGAAACAAGACCCATATGCTGGTCACTAAAGGCTATTTTCAAATATCCCAATGTAATATCACAAAGGTTTAATCAAGTCATATCTGTGTGATGAAAAACATGGGTTTGAAAAATGGTGCCTGTGATGTATCCGGCTGTCGTAATGATGGAGCTGAATCTCCCGCACAGCCGATCTGATTGTCTCTAGAAATCATCACTCATTAAGGCATTGGGAGAAAAATGAATCGACCCCAGAGGCCACATGGAGAGGCAGCTCCTGGGTGAGCTGCTCTAGGACAGAGCAAAACTAGGCCCCAGGCAGCTGGGGAAGCCAAAGAGAATTATATTTAACATGAAACATAAACACCATCTAAAAGGTGGATGGTACAGAAAAATATAAATTTGATCATTGTCTGGTGGCTCAGAAATCCAGTGGCCTTAGAATCCACATCCACACACTTTTAACTCCACAACATTTCAGATGATGAAATAAAGTTCTGCATTAAAGAATGCTGCAAGAATGGTGAGATGTTAATGGTGATATATCTGAGATGGAGTGCAGAGCACAGAGGGTGATAACATCATAGCAGGGAACCATGGGTGTTAGTTTCTGCGAAAATGGCCCTAGGACAAACTCTGGCCCCTCAGAGCACATCTAACAAGTCACTCTGCTGTTGCCCGCCCATCCAAGCCACAAAGGATAAACCCATGGCTCCAGGTATTTGTCATTTCTCTTTTTCCAAAGGCTCCTGAGTTTTCCAGAAGCAGAATATTTACATGTGCACGAGGCAGGAAGCAAGCCTGGCCTGCCTCATTTTAATAGATGCAGAAATGTCCACGCTGAGAGAAGCCAAACTCTACTCAAGGTCACACGGCCACAGCATAAGCTGGGAAATGGGGCATTCGGTCCTTGGCCCAAATTTCCAGGGGCGGCAGGTCCCTGCTGCTCGGTCAAGCCTAGCGAAATGGTTTTTGAAAGTGCAGGCTCTGTTCCAGCTTGCCAGATCACCACCTCTGGGGCAGCGCTTTGTCTTTGTCCGTGTTTTACAAAGGCCTCAATCTCCTGAGGGCTGCTCCCCAAGCTCCTCATGGTGCTTCCTCTGCAATCCAGGCCTGGGCAGGGAAACTGGCCATCTCACCCCAGCCACTGTCATGGAAAAGGGTTCCAGAGCCATGCACAGAGAGCACGGGGACCTACTTGGGAGCATGCATTGCACAGTTCAGTCCGCCAGTCAGTAAACATTAATGGAGTACATGCGATGAATTAGTTACCATAGTGCACAGTGTCGGTGTCCCCCATCGCCTTGTACACACAGTCCCCATGTTTTGCAAGCCCCCAAACCCCCTGCAGTGTGCTTTCTCCAGCCAGCACTGGGGGCTTCTTTTCAGAGGATTGCCCTCAGGCTACTGGCAGCACTTTGCCTCCCCAGAGAGCCTGAGAAATCTTGGGGTGTCCATCGCTTTGCCTGCTTCAGGCCCAAGGCCATGTTCACTAGTGACTACCAGTAGGAGAGTCTGAAAGCCCAGCTCCCTTGCTGAGGTGTAACTCGCACTCCAGAGCTCCTGGCCAGTATCAGGCACAAGCTTCCCTCTGCGGGGACCTGGCATGAAATCGCCTCGTATTTGGCACCCTCCCCTTCCCTGTCTTGCTTCCTGGCTCCCTTTACCCACCTCCCACTGAGAGCATGCCCTTAATCAAATACTCACACGTGAATTTCCATCTCAGGATCTGCTTCTGGGGATCCCGATCAATCGCCATTCTGGGTTCTGGGGATACGGGGCTGGACAAGAAAGGCATGACAAGGTCCCTGCGGTCGCGAAGGTCTTGTGGCTGGGAGTATCTTCAGTCCAGACAGTGGACTCCGAGGTGGACTCCCACTGAGATGTGGGAAGAACAGTTTCAAATGTCTATTAAAAGTTATGTTTGTCTCACCCTTGAATATTTTCTATTTTTGTGCGTGATTCATAATGAAGATAATGTTAGTACAATGATATATTTCTATAAGTTAAAATTAAATGAATGAGCACAATTAGTGGGTGAGTGCTCAATGTGTTTTTATTAACAGGGAAGTGAGATCTAAATGTTTGGACACAAGAGGTGGCCAACCTTGTGGTAGAGGTTAAGCGTGTCCCTAGTGGAAATAGAGATCCCACGTTGCCATGTTCCAGCCCCAAAATGTATTGGAGACTGTAATTAAGCCACCCCCAAGGTCTTTTCCATTTAAAACAAGTCCTACCTCTCTAGCTTTTCCTACTAGCTTTATCTGTCTGCCCCTTCATCATTTCTGTTGCTTTTCTTTGGACCCTCTCCAAGTTCCACAGGCCTGGCATTAATTGTAAGGCCCAATATTCCTATAATTGCAGGGTAAGTATTTTTGTGCAGATCACAAGCCTGACCTCCTTTGTTATTTAGTTTGAGCTGGATTCTCCATGGACAGAGGGAGAGGCATGAAATGAGTAAATATTTAATTCAGGAGAAGCCTGCGGCTTCAAAATGTTTTCCCATTTGCTCGGCGCTGGCCCACATATTGAAGTTGCTTCCGTGGAGCTCTGGGCTGTGCCCTGCGATGAAGGACTGGCCTGCTCCAGGAACTCCAGAGCTCCTCTCAGCAGTGCCTTGAAAAGGGCTCTGAGTGCTTGGGCCAATGGGAGCCCAGGAGATGACTGCACAGCAAATTGAAATCAATGAACAGAAATAAGTGGCTCGACATTTGCAGGTACTCTTCACAGCCACATTAGCAACGCAGCCATCAGCAGCTCCTGAAAATTCCCCTTGCATCTCTTGATGCTGCCAATGGGAGGGTCTGGGCCAGGGAGGATACTCTCTGGGGTGGGGCAGGTGCTGAGTTTAGGACTGAGGTGGGAATGGACAGAAGGGAAGGGGAGAGCAGGTAGTGGGTAGGAGTATCCTCAGGCATGTGAGAGTGTTCAGAGCTTGGAGGCAGAATCCAGGTGGCAGTGAGGGAAGTCATGGGCATCAGAGAGACACGAAACATACCAGAAAGGTATTCAGAGGCAACTGGTGTTTGGGAAAACATACTCTGCCCCTGACCTGCGATGCCATGGGCTGTTCTCTTCATCCGGATGTGCTTAGTGCATGAGTTTTCCAGCTACCATATCCTCTTCGTGACCAGTGGCTTCAATCTGAGAGTGGGCTGGCTGGGGCCCCAGTGTACTCTGTCATCATGGGGCAGAGAAGCTATTTTCTGAAACCATCTGGTTCACCTGGCCATCAGTTGTAACATGCCTGCCCCAGTTGACACCTTAGCAGTTAGACTACAAAAAATATAAATTAATGAGACTGAGAAATTACATTTAATCAAAGATATAAATACTGGTTGCAATTTAAAGACTGCATTAACATTTCATTACACAGTAAGGTCTTAGATACCAGAGAACTTGTTTTAATGAGTTCTGTTAGCTACTAGCTAGTGGAGGAGGCTCCAAAATATTATTAAATGATAGCAATAATGCTAAAGATATTTGAGCACTTAGAATATACAAAGTGATTTAAGAACTTAGATGAAATCCTTGTTCAATATCTCTAAGCAAAAATGCCTCTATTCTGTATATATTTACACTTCCACAAATTACAAGAAGTGAGTATTCACATATCCATCCATCCATCCACCCATGCATGCATGTACGCATCCATCCACTCTCTAAACATCCAATCATCCATTTATCCATCCATCCATCCATCCATCCATCCATCCATCCATCATCTGATCATACACCCATGCATGCATTCATTCATCCATCCATTATCCAAACCATCCATCTATGCATCCATCATCTGACCATCCATCCATCCATCCATCCATCCATGTAACATGGGCCAGGCACTGTGCTAGACACAGGAGGTGCACAGAGAAGTAAGACATTCTTACACTCAAGAAGTTCAGGGTCTACTGGAACAACTTTTAATTATGCCTTCAATTCAAACCCAAGTAAATTTTGGTTGCATACAAGAAATATATGCTTGAGGCCAGGTGTGGTGGCTCACACCTGTAATCCCAACAACTTTGGGAGGCCAAGGTGGGAGGATTGCTTGAGTCCAGGAGTTGGAGACCATCTCTATAAAACAAATAAACAATCAAAAATTAACAAAAATTAGCTGAGTGTGGTGGTGCACACCTGTAGTACCAGCTACTTGGGAGGCTGAGGTGGGAGGATCACTTGAGCCTGGGAGGTTGAGGCTGCTGTGAGCCATAATTGTGCCTTGTGCCACTGCACTCCAGCCTGAGCGACAGGATAAGACATTGTCTAAAAAACAAACAAACAAACAAAAAAGAATTACATGCTTCAACCTAACACAGTGCTGATTCTCCAGCGGATGAGAGAAGCAGATCTTAGAGGAGAAGCAACTCCAAACAAGAAAAGCCACCTGTGTTCCCTGATTTTATCACCCCGAATTTCGGCCTTTTCCTCAGCAATGTTTTTATACTTATTTCCCTGTCTGTGCCTGGACCCCAGGAATTTACTGTTCCTTTTTCTCTTTAGCCCTATCGTGTGTGCACAGGTCTTTTTCTTTCCCCTTTGAAAAATGGGCAGGCCATCACAAAAGTTAAAGACAAAAAGAAATCCTACAGCATAAATATTCAAAAACACATAAAACTCTGTTTATGGAGTAAGAATTCCCTATCCTAAGAATTCTAGTAAGATATCCTGAGCTTCTCAGCACATGGAATTTCTTCCTTCTAAAATCATATCACTCTAGGTGCTTTCCAGATGGCCACTGCCTATAGGTGGGCTGCCTGGATTCCTTCCTTTCCAGCTCCTGCTCTTGTCCTTATAGTCTCTTGGCTTGGCCATGTGTATCGGTCAGTTATTGCTGTGTAAAAAGCACCCACAAAATCTCAGTAGCACAATCATAGGCATTTATTTCTCTCACACGTGAGGTGGCTCTGTTAATCTTGACTGGCTCAGCTGGGCTTGACTCTAAGCTGCAAGTTGGTTCCAGATTTGCTCCATATGTTTCTCATCCCTCTTAGACCAACAGGAGAGCTGGCCAGTGGCAGAGGCACAGGAAGGCAAGCAGAAACAAGTGAGGCCTCTTCAGATCTAAGCTCAGAACTGGTGATATACAGGTTTCTAGCTACATTCCATTAACCCAAGCAAGTCATTTGGCCAAGCTGAAAGTCAAGTTAGGGGAAGGAGAATGGACTACCAAGTTGCATAACAGAAGTTGTGGAAGCAGAGAAAGGGGAAGAATCAAGCCCAATAATTTACCACCAACAGAAATGGAAAATTTCAAAAATAAATATACAGGTCCAGCACAGTGGCTCACACCTGTAATCCCAGCACTTTGGGAGGCTGAGGCAAGAGGATTGCTTGAATCCAGGAGTTCAAGACCAGCCTGGGCAACATAGTAAGGCCCCATCTCTACAAAATATCAAAAAATTAGCTAGGCATGGTGGCGTGCCCCTGTAGTCCCAGCTACTTGGGATGCTGAGGTGGGAGGTTCTCTTGATCCCAGAAGTTCGAGGCTGCAGTGAGCTGTGATAGCACCACTGCACTCCAGCCTGGGTGACAGAGAGATAACCCGCCTCTTAAAAAATAAAATAAAATAAAATAAAATAAAATAAAATAAAATAAAATAAAAAACAGTATATAGATTTTCTAATCCTCACAACAACTCCAAGTACAAATGGTCCCCAACTTTCAATGGTTTCACTTACAGTTTTCTGACATTACAACAGTGTACAAGTGATACACATTCAGTAGAAACTGTACATCAGCTACCCATACAACCATTCTGTTTCTCTCTTTTAGTATAGTATTCAATAAATTACATGAGATATTCAATCCTTTATTGTGTTAGATGATTTTGCCCAACCATAGGCTAATGTAAGTGCTCTGAGCATATTTAAGGTAGTCTATGCTAAGCTATGATGTTCGGTGGGTTAGGTAGATTGAATACATTTTCAACTTACAATATTTTTAACGATGGGTTTATCAGGATGTAACCCCACTGTAACTTGAGGAGCATCTGTATAGGTGATTGATGTGCCCAGTTTTACAAAGCAACCACTGAGAAGTTCAAGTAACTAAGTAACTTGGCTAAAGTCTCCCACATGGCTGTCTTTCCTTGGCACAGCATCGTGGGCCAGGAGTAAGTCCCCTGTCCAGCCAGCCTCCTTCCTGAACACATCCAGATACCACTTTCTTATTTCAAATGGCCTCACCTACTCTCAGGGCATTTTCTGTTTTCAGTCTGGGAGTTGGCCTGCTTCTAGTCTCATTTGCATAGCTGAGCTGATTAACATCTGCTGAACCCAAAGAGAGCTTGGCCATCCAGGGCTTGGTTGCTTTGCTCTCTTCTCTCCTGCAGAATTTTGTGTAGCTCCCCCAAGAGGAATGGCTTGCAAAGCTCCAACATTATTATCCATAATTTATAAAGCCCTCAAACATATATTGATTGACATTAATACAACATGTAGTAAAATGGAGGGTCATTCTCTCACATGCGTGGAAATGTTCTGGGTATAAATTACCTTTATAACTATCAGGCAAATGCCTGCTAACATTATGGTGGCCTTTTATCAGCCTCCAGGCAATGGAGCTTGGAGTCTTCATTTCTATTGGAGGCCCTTTAGTTTTATCTACATGTATTTGTGTAAAATGTTGCCTTTTAAATTTATTTTTATTTGTTCATTAGTGAGGAAAAAAATGTAGCTTTTAGCATTGGCTTTGGGTTATAAGTGAGAGATTGTATTGTTATATAAGTGAAGCAGTTCTAAATATAATGAGATCTTTACAGCGACCAAAAGAAAGGTGGTGCACCTTCCTTTCAAAATACTAGTTTCTATGTACTTGGTCATTGATACATGCATATAATTTAAACAGTGAAATCGTTCTACAAGGCTTTTTATGAGCACACAGAAGTCTCTGGCAAATCCATCCCCTTTCCATTTCCTTTGGCTATCTCTTCAGGTATTTACCTCTGTAACTCTAAATAACATGCTTATACTGCTACTTCAGGATTTTTCGGTTATGGGCCTTATCTTTTAATACCTATTGACTTCCTTTGATGAAATATAAGTATTTAGTTCTCTTTCACCACCTTCACCTGTACTCATTGTTCCATGTCTCACTTTCTCTCAAAATACTTGTATTCTAATTTAGGTTAGATCAATATTCAACATTCACATTATTATGACTATGCAAACAATATTCATAGCTGAGCCATGCAGTACACAGTTCTATTTTCTCACTTTCTCCCTGGGGTAGATGATTTGCAAAGATGGCTGTAATAATTCCTCCCTGAATGCACACCTCTTTGCAATGTGACTTTGCCGCTCCCCCACCTCTAGGCTGGTTTCTCTGCTTCTTGAATCTGAGCTCAGCCATGTGAATTGCTTTGGTGATGGGGCATTGTGTTAGTTTCCTGTTGCCATTATAACAAATTACCACAGATTTAATGGCTTAAAATAATACAGTTTTATTCTCTTACAGTTCTGGAGGTTTGAGGTCTCAAATCAATTTTACTGGGCTAAAGCCAAAAGATGGGCTTTTAGAAGTTCCTTTCAGAGGCTCTGAGGGGAGAATCCATTTCCTTGTCTTTTTCAGATTCTGGTGGCTGCCTGCATTCCTTGACTTGTGGCGCCTTCCTCCATCTTGAAGGTGCACCACTCCAATCTCTGCTTCCATCATCACATCACCTTCTCCTCTTACTCCACCTCCTCCTGTCTCCTTTTTATAAGCACCACTGCGATTACATCAGTCCCCCTCCTCTGTTCCCCTGCCACCACAATCCACGATAACCTCTCCATGTTAAGATCCTTACCTTAATTGCATCTGCAACAATCTCTTTTGCCATATAAGGTCATGTTCACAGGTTCTGGGGATTATGTGGACATACTTGGGGGGGCATTATTCAGCCTGCCACAGACATTGGCAAATGTGGTGCAGTTTGAAGCCTGAGACCATGATGTGATTGAGTCTGAGCTACCCTGCTGGAAAGGCCATGTGGAGGAAAACTGAGACTTCCCAGCCAATAGCCTGGCAACCACCAGAATGTGAGAGAGGCTGTCTTGGACCATCCAGCCCCAAGTGAACCACCAAATGACTGCAGAGGCATAAGTAGGCAAGACCAGCAGAACCACTCAGATGAGCCCAGCCCAAGTTGTTGATCCTCAAAATTGTGACCAAATAAAATGGTGGTTGTTTTCAGTCATTAAAGTTTTGAGTGGATTGTTACACAGAAATAGATCACTGAGGCATTTTTCTATGTATGCTATTGTTAACCTCCAGATCTTTCCTTGCTGTCTAAATCTCCTCTTAATAAAATCAAGCACATACAACATTCTGTTAATTCCATCATCTTAAAGACATTACTTCTGGAATCTTCTGGCCTACTCTAATTTGGACTCTTTCCCTCCCTACTCCTATTATATAACTGTCCTCCCTAGTCTTTCCCTTACCATCTTCCTGGGATCCCCTTTCTTAATGGGATGTAATAATTCTCTTCCATATTAGATTTCCTGTTTCTTAGATCCAATGTCTTCCTCTTTTTTGGTTTGCTCTCCTGTTTTTGTGAAGGAAATCCTCCATTAGCCTCCTGAGAAAGGCTGCATAGAATGTAAATTTTAAGGCACTTCATGGTTGCAAATGTCTTTGGGTTATAAATTGTACTTCCTCATATTAATATATTTATATATTTTCTCTGGGTATAGGATGTAGAATAGGAAATGATTTACTCTTACCATTTTGAAGGCATTTCTCCATCATCTTTTAGTTTGCAGTTGCTGTTGAGAACTCTGATTCAATTCTGATTCTTCACCTTTTTAACGCAACCCACGTTTTTTTTTTTTCCTCTTCGGAAGGCTTTGGGACCTTCTCTTTGTCCTGGGTTCTAAACTTTCACAATGGTGTGCCTGTATGTAGAGCCGTTTCCATCAGGTTTGATACTTACTTTAGAAATTCATATTTTTCAGTTCTAAGAAATTTTCTTGAATTCTTTTCTTTGAAGATATCATCTCCTTCATTTCTCTCTTCTTCTGGAAAGGCTATGATCCAGATGTTGGACCCCCTGGACCGAGCCTTCAATTTTCTTATCAATTCACTCCTAATTTCCATTTCTTTGTCTTTTTTGCTCTACTTTCTGGAAACTTTCTTCACGTTTATCTTCCAACAGTCCTAATGCCTTTTTAACTTCTTCGCTTTCAATTCTCAGGAGCTTTTCTGCTTTTGTTTTGTTTTGGGGTTTTCCAAAAGTTATTTTAAAATATCATCTTATTCTTGCTTCAAGGATGCAAAATTATTTGGTAGAGTGCAGACTCTGAAGCCAGATTGCTACTTTTAGATCCAGCCTACACATTGCATAAATGTAGGTAACTTCTTTAATCTCTTTAGGCCTCAGTTTTCTCATCTGAAAAATGAAGATAATAATCTTACCTTATGGGGTCATTGAGAAGATTAAATGAATTAATTCATGTAAAGGGCTTAGAATAGTATCCGCACATAGTAAAAATCCTCAGTAAATTTCAACTATTATCACCATCTTATTTCTCTGATAATATTAACAATAGTTTTCTTTTTTTCAGGTTTCTTTTCTTTGCATAATGTTTGTCTCTACCAAGTTATGTCCTTTTGCTGATTGGCTTTGGTATCTCTTTTTAAAGTTAGAGACTTCCTGCAGGTGTTTGCTGACCCTTGGCTATCAGTTGATATTTAAGTGTGAGTATCAGTATTTTCAGACCTTTATTTTTGGGCTAACCAGAATCCTCAGAATAGGATACTCCAGTTTCCTTCCTAAGGGGTGGGTATAAGTCTGCCTGACATCATTCTGGGAGTGAGTGAAGAAGAGCATAGGTATTCCTGATATTTGGCATGTTAACTTCACTTACCTCTTTTTTCAGATGGTACCCACACTTTAACTCTACCTGGTAACCTCCTGCCCAGAGATCTCCATTTTTATGCTGTCTAGGGACCATGCATCCCATGAGAAGGACAGTAGCCTATCTGTGTAAAATTGAGTAGGAAACCTGGAGTGTGGTCTTCTAAACAGACTTTTAACCAGTTCTTTTATCTTCAGCCCCCCATTTACCTCTACTTCTAGAGGCATCTGGTGTCACTCATTTCTGGGCATTTGAGCAGTTCTATGCTGCATATGAGGTTCTAGGCTCTCCCCAACCTCAGTGCTTGCTTAATGTTCATTTTCTAAAGTCTGCTAATTAGTTACTACTCTTTCACCTGCTTTCCGTATTTTAAATTTTTCTTGCTTTGCTACTTTGCCCATTTCCTTTGCCTTTGTGGGTTTGTCTTTTTAAACATTCACTTTTTGTTGTTTAGTGATATTTCAAGAGGATGCAGGGATAAATGTGTGTGTTCAATCCACCATCTTTAAACAGAAGTCTCCACTGAACTTTTATTTTAGATGCGAAGGTATACTTAGAACTTCTAACTTGAATACCTTTAGTCAATTTGCACCTTTTTCTAAGGTTTACCTCCACTAAATTGTAAACCTTTTGCATCCAGAGGTAGTGCTAATGGTTCCAAAGGTACTGAGATAGAAGTTAGTGAAAGAAAGGAAGAAAAAATGCAAAGAAGGAAGGAAGGAAGAAAGGATAGAAGAAAGAAAGAAAGAAGAAAGAAAGAAAGAAAGAAAGAAAGAAAGAAAGAAAGAAATGCTGTAAGATCCTGAAGTTGCAACAATTATGCCAGATAAATAAGACAGTGATCATTTGATAAATTAGTTGGGCCTCAAGGGGTGCACTGATGCCTTACTTTCTACAACTCTCAGTGGCTAGCACATTAGGAGAGTCAGATATCCCACCAAATCCCACTTTTACCTCCTCTATTTCTGTTAGTTTTCTGGGAAGCAAATTTCTCCAAAGCCTAGCTTCCTATGGCTATATTAATGTGAAATGTAATAATACATAACTGTAAACTAGTTTATGTGATTCCCAAATGAATGAGCAGGGGAAGGTAATTTATTATCAATTTGCATCAAATTTCAGTTAATGTAAAAAATGCAAAGCTTATTTTAATATACTTATTTCTGGGAAAGGCTTTCCATTAAATAGAGTGTCAAGTGGGGGTAACGATTTGCCTGGGGAAGAGTCTTTATGGTTTTGATGTCTGGGCTCCCTGGGAGAAATCACAGGCTTGTGGAAGGCTTTTTGGTCAGGCCCCAGGTTCAATGCACAGTAGAGGGTTGAATTTTTTAACTTCCCTGCTGGCTGGTGAAAACATTGTGATGGATGATGACAATATGTCCAGTGGTCTCTTCTGGGATGACAGCAAGACAAGGACAAGGATTAACAGAAGGAACTGGGCATGGGAGGAGGCAGAATGTGTAGTCTTGATCTACAGAAGGGGTCAGCAAACCATGGCCCAAGGGTCAAATCCTGCCCACCACCTGCTTTTATAAATAACGTTTCATTGGAACATGGCCACACCCATTCCTTTATTTATTGTCTATGGCTGCTTTCATGCTACAATGGGAGAGTCAAATAGTTGCATCAGATACCATATGGCCTGCAAAACTGAAAATACTTACTCTCTGGCCCTTTACACACAAAATGTGCAGACTTCTGGTCTACAGAATGGCTCTGCACCTATCTGAAAGAGTTTAGTTACAAGTGACAGAGTGTCCCAGTAACCTACTGATTTATAATAAAATACTCCAAAACTTAGTGGCTTAAAACAACAATGTTTATTTTTCCACTGAATCTGAAATTTGAGTGGAGCTTGGTGAGGAAGGCTCATCTCTGCTCCTTGTGGCATCAGCTGGAACTGCTCAGCTTGGAGTGGATGATCCACTTTCAAGATGACTCACTCAAATGACTAGCAAGTTGCAGTTGGCTGCCAACTGGGAGCTCAGCCAGGCTGAGGGCCAAGGACCTCGGTTCCTCTCCACGTGGGCCTCTCTACAGGCTGTTCAGGTTTCCTCACAGCCTGGAATCTGGGTCCTAAGGGCAGGAGTCCCAAGAGACAGGAAGAAGAAGATGACCTGTTCCTTAAGGCCTGGGCCCAGAAACTGACACAGACCTTCATTATATTCTATTGATCAAGTAGCCATACACCCAGACTCAAGGGAAGGAGGCATAGACCTCCTACTCTCAATGGAGGAGAGGTAAAAAAATTGTCAGGGGTCATCTTTTAAAAAAAATTATAGTGGGCTGAGATCGTGCCACTGCACTCCAGCCTAGGCGACAGAGTGAGACTCCATTTCAAAAAAAAAAAAAATTTATGATTAATATTATTTTTGATGACAAATAATTGCTTACATTTATGGGGTACAGTGTGATATTTGGATATATGTATACAGCATGGGATGATTAAATCAAGCTAGTATATCCATCACCTTGCTTACCTATCATTTTCTGTGGTGAGACACTTGAAATGGATTCTTTATTTTGAAATATACAATACATTATTATTGACTATAGTCACCCAGTTGTGCAATAGATCTCAAACCTGATTCCTCCTGGCTATCTGGAACTTTGTAACCTTTGATCAACAATTCCACATTCCCTCCTCCCCACCCTCCCAACTTCTGGTAACCATCAATCTACTCTCTACTTCTATGAGTTCAACTTGATTAGATTCCACATATGAGTGAGGTCATGCGGTATTTGTCTTTCTGTGCCTGGCTTATTTCACTTAGCATAATGTCCTCCAGGCTCATCTATGCTGTTGCAAATGACAGGATTTCCCCCTTTTTAAAGGCCATTTTGTATACAGTTGGGCTTCCATGTCCATGGGTTCCACACCCTTGGATTCAACCAACTGCAAATTGAAATATTTAGAAATGTTTGGAAAAAGAAATTCCACACAGTTCCAAAAAACAAAACTCAAATTTGCCATGTGCTATTAAGTTGGTGCAAAAGTAATTGTGGTTTTTGCCATTACCACAATTACTTCTGCACCAACTTAATATGTTGAATCCACACAAATAAAGTGACATGTAGGCATTGTATTATATATTATAAATAATCTAGAAATGACATAAAGTATATAGGGAGATGTGTGTAGGTTATATGCAAATACTACACCATTTTATGTAAGGGACTTGAATTTCTGTGGATCCGTGGGAGTCCTGGAACCAATCCCTCACAGATGCCAAAGGAGAACTATATACGTCACATTTTCTTTATCCATTCTTCTGTTCATGGTGGTGGTGGGTCATGTTTTAAAACTGCCATACAGAGTAACTATGTAACAGTAGCCTAAGCAATACAGACTTTTATTTAATCTTCATGCCAAGAAGCCTGCAAGTAGGTGTTTACAAGGTTGATCAAGCTATCCGGTGATTTTTATCAAGGGCTACTCTTCTTCATCCTTCTGCTCTGCAATCTTTAGCATGTTTTTTCAACCTTTAAATCTGTCACCTTATGGACATAAGATGGTAGTTACAGCACTAAGTTTTATGTTCCCACATAATAGCATCCCAAGCAGGCAAGAAGAGAGTGGGCAGAAAAAATTATTCTTGAAATGCTTTCTCTCTTTCTCTATCTTTTTAAAATAGGGTGCACTATGGTGCCCAGGCTAGTCTTGAACTCCTGGGCTCCAGTGATCCTCTTGCCCCAGTCAACTGAGTAGCTGGGATTATAGACATGCGCCACCACACCTGGCTTGAAGTGCTTTCTCTTCTATCAGGAGAAAAAACTGTCTTTCTGAAATGCCCAGCAGACTTCTAATTATGACTCCTTATTTGGAATTGGGTCATGGGATCATTTCTTTCCCAATTGCTGGCAAAGAGGATTGGGATTCCCATTGCTGGATTACAGCAATGGGCCTCTGGGGCTTGGGGAGAGTCCTACCTTTCCTGCTCAGTTGCTGCCTGCCAGCAAAACCAGGCTTCTGTTAGCAAGGAGGAAAGGAAGAGAGGCCAGTGAGCAGTCAACCAGCAGTATCTGCTGTATTTGGGTATTGCCCAAGTTTTTCTTTCTGGTAACGGAGGTTTTGGAGCAGTGGGGCATCAAAGTTGCGGCCAGGGGTCTGAGAAATGTGGTGGAGCTGGAACCTGCATGCAGAGGCCTTTGCTGACATGGTGGACTTTGAGTTCTGGGACCAAACTTCAGCTAAAGATTGTCCAGGTGAAAGCCACTTAGGTTGCAAGTTTACATTCTTTTTGTTGTTGTTGCCCCGGCTGGAGCGCAATGGCACAATCTCGGCTCACTGCAACCTCCATCTCCCGGGTTCAAGTGATTCTCCTGTCTCAGCCTCCCGAGTAGCTGTGATTACAGGCACTTGCCACCATGCCTGGCTAATATTTGTGTTTTTAGTAGAGACAGGGTTTCATCATGTTGGTCAGGCTGGTCTCGAACTCCTGACCTCAGGTGATCCGCCCGCCTTGGCCTCCCAAAGTGTTGGAATTACAGGCATGAGTCACTGTGCCCAGCCAAGTTTACATTCTTATGGCTAAACCTTTTCATGAACGCAGCAGTCCTAAGCGTTTGGGAATCCAACTATCTCAGCTGGTTGAAGTATCACATGAGGCTCTGAAGCTGAGTAGTTTAAACAAGGTTTCCTAAATCCTGGTCCACAGACAGATAATAGAATCTCCCTAGAGATGCTTGTCAAGACAGATATTCCCACACCCCACCGTCAGAGATTCTAATTTAAGGGGCTTGAGATGAAGCACCTCAGGGCAGAGATTGTGTAGCCTTGGGTTTCTTTAGCAAGTACCCCCAGGTAATTCTGAGGCCAAACAGTTTTGGGAACCTTTGGTTTATGATTCTAGATGCAATTACAGCCATCGGAATATGGAGAAACAGCTGGAGTAGAATTTACTGCATTACTGCTTAATGCAGTAAATCCCTGAAGGGGGAACTGCTTGCTAATTTTTGTGGTGTTTAGCTCCCAGGTGGATATGGGGACTGGGACTTCCCTGACATTTCCTGGGAACTACTGTTGTCCGTCTTCCAAGCAGGATCCTCTGCAGTTTTCCCTGGAACCTCTCAAAGGGGTAATTGTGATGTCACTCTATCCCGACAGCGCTCACGGTGGACGTGAGCAGCCTGCTGACTTGGGGGCTCCCAGGGTATCTTGGCGTGTTGGTTTTGTTTTGCGTGGTAACAAGTCACCACAAATGTAATGGCTTAAAACAGCACAAACTTATGATCTTATGATTCTGGAGGTGAGAAGTCTGAAATGTTCTCAATGGGTTAAAATCAAGGGGTCAGCAGGCTGTGTTCCCTTCCGGAAGCTCCACAGAAGACTCTGTTTCCTTGCCTTTTCAACTTTCTAGAGGATGCCCACATTCCTTGGCTCGTGGTCCCTTTACTTCATTTTTGCAGCCAGCAATGGCCAGTCAAATCCCTCCCAGATGGCATCACTCCGACCTCCTCCTCTGCTTCCCCTTTTTCCTTAGCTAAGAGCCATGTGATTACATTGAGGACACCTCCAAAATGCCAGGAGACTCTCCCCATCTCAAGGTCTTTAACCTAATCACATCTGCAAAGTTTCACTTGATCTTAGCCAAAAGGCCGAGAAGCGATGCAAAGTTTGTTCTTCCATATAAGGTAACATATTCACAGGTTCCAGAGATTAGGTCACGGACATCTCTGAGGCTATTATTCGGCCTATCATACTTGGCAATATGGCACTGCTAAGAGGCATAAAAGAAATGACTTGAATTTTATGGTTCAAGAGCCATTTCCTTAGTAGAATTGGCTTCTCTTGCTTGGGATAAACAAATTTTCTAGGAACATTCTGCTGAGGGCACCATGGCTTTCAGAATCAGACCAGGCAAGTTCTTTTTTTTTTTGAGACAGAGTCTTGCTCTGTCGCCCAGGCTGGAGTGCAATGTCGCGATCTTGGCTCACTGCAACCTCCGCCTCCTGGGTTCAAGCAATTCTCCTGCCTCAGCTTTCCAAGTAGCTGGGATTACAGGCATGTGCCATCATGCCTGGGTAATTTTTTGTATTTTTTTTTTTTTAGTAGAGATGGGGTTTCGCCATGTTGGCCAGGCTGGTCTCGAACTCCTGACCTCAGGTGGTCCACACGCCTTGGCCTCCCAAAGTGCTGGGATTATAGGCATGAGCCACCACACCTGGCACCAGAGTCAGGCCAGTTCTAAAGAAGGTTTTTATTCAAGACAATTCCTCCTTCCTGTGCTTGGGCAAAGGTGGGTTTGTGGCCCCTGAACATGGTGTAAGAGCAGGGAATTTTCTGTTGGAGAGTCATTTTGATTACATGTCATTTTCTATCTCAAACCTGGAGACAGCTCTTTAGGCACAGGGCATTTTATTGATGTTGTTTATTGATGATGTTGTTGTTTAAATAATCAAAATAATTTTAAAACATTGCTCTTGTGGTCTGGAATTTTCTTCTATTTAGGGCTTTGTCACATCGTAGCAAGCATACAAAGTCTCTCTCTTTTCAATTTTGTTATTCCCATTTTTTCTCTTAGCACTGTCTGCTGCCTCTGTCTTCCTCGGGGTATATCAAGGAGACCCAGTAGCCCCTCAACAATGCAATGCTAGGGTTCGGGGGTCCCCTTGATCTAGTTTAAAGTGAGGAATATTTTAAGGGCAGAAACAGTGCTTTCTGTCCTTGCTGTCTCAAGATTTGTGGTTACTACGGCCTTCATCTACAGTAACCCAGATTCCTATCATAGATTATAAAGCTTCTGCTTCTGCATCCATACAATGAGAATAATAATACTATTGCAGTCACAATCAGCACCCTGCCCATATTTCCTTCTCCCTTGTACTTCAATACACATAGGACTGTGTTCTAACTGTTAGCATCTGCATCTCTTGGCTTCCTCAGGCACCAGAGCCCACTCTGCCTGCATGCAGCAGGCTAAGGAGCCAGTCCAGCAGACAAAACAGCCTTCTATTGGAAAAAGATGCCATCTAGGATTTCCATAGCTAGAGAGGAGAAGTCAATGCCTACCTTCAAAGTTTTAAATGACAGGCTGACTCCCCTGTTAGGGGCTATTGCAGCTGGTGACTTTAAGTTGAAGCCAAGGCTCATTTACCATTCCCAAACTCCTCTCCTAAGAATTATGCTGAATCTAGTCTGCCTGTGTTTTGTAAATAGAAAAGAAAGCCTGAATGACAGCACATCTGTTTATGGCATGGTTTATTGAATATTTTAAGCCCACTGTTGAGACCTACTGCTCAGAAAAAAAGATTCCTTTCAAAATATACTGCTCATGGACAATGTACCTGGTTACTCAAGAGCTCTGATGAAGATGTATAAGTAGATTAATGTTTTTATGCCTGCTAAGACATCTGCTCTGCAGCCCATGGATCAAGAACTAATTTTGATTTTCAAGTCTTGTTATTTAAGAAATACATTTTGGCCGGGCATGGTGGCTCACATCTGCAATCCTAACACTGGGAGGCTGAGGGGGGCAGATTGCTTGAGGCCAGGAGTTCGAGATCACCCTGGCCAACATGGTGAAACCCTGTCTCTACTAAAAATACAAAAATTAGCTAACTCTGGTGGCACATGCCTGTAATCCCAGCTACTCAGGAGGCTGAGGCAAGAGAATTGCTTGAACCTGGGAGGCAGAGGTTGCAGTGAGCCAAGACCATGCCACTGCACTCCAGCCTGGGTGACAGAGTGAGATTCCATCTCAAAAAAAAAAAAAAACATTTCATGAGGCTATAGCTGCCATAGATAGTGATTCATTTGATGGATCTGAGAAAAGTAAATTGAAAACCTTCTGGAAAGGATTCACCATTCTAAATGCCATTAAGAACATTTGTGATTCATGGGAAGAGGTCAAAATATCAACATTAACAGGAGTTTTGAAGAAGTTGATTCCAACCCTCATGGATGACTGAGGGGATTAAGACTTCAATAGGGGAAGTAACTGCAGATATGGTGGAAATAGCAAAAGAACTAGAATTAAAAGTGGCATCTGAAGATGTGGCTAAATTGCTGCAATCTCATGATCAAACTTTAACGGGTGAAGAGTTGCTTCTTATGGATAAGCAAAGGTGGTTTTTTTGAGATGGAATTTATTCCTGGTAAAAATGTTGTGAACATTGTTGAAATGACAACAAAGGATTTGGAATATTCCATAAATTTAGTAGATAAAGCAGTGGCAGGATTTGAGAGGATTGACTCCAATTTTGAAAGAAGTTCTGCTGTGGGTAAAATGTTATCAAAGAGCATCTCATGCTACAGAGAAATCTTTCATGAAAGGAAGAGCCAACCGATGCAGCAAACTTCATTGTTGTCTTATTTTTAAAAATTTTCACAGCCACCCCAGCCTTCAGCAACCACCATCCTGATCCCTCAGCAGCCATCAACATCAGGGAAAGACCCTCCACTAGCAAAAACATTATGACTCACTGAGGGCACAGATGGTCATTAGCATTTTTAGCAATAAAGTATTTAGCATTTTAAAATTAAGGTTTTATTTTATTTTATTTTATTTTATTTTATTTTATTTTGAGGCAGGGTTTCAGTCTGCCTTCCAGGCTGGAGTACAGTGATGCAATCATAGCTCACTGTAACTCCTGAGCTAAAGGGATCCTCCAGCCTTGGCCTCCCAAAGTGCTGGGATTACAGGCATGAGCCACCATGCCTGGCCATAAAGTAAGTTACATACATTGCACATAATGCAACGCACACTTAATGAACTACAGTATAATGTAAACATAACTTTTATATGCATTGGGAAACCAAAAAAATTGTGTGACTCGCTTTATTGCAATATTCACTTTATGGCAGTGGTCTGGAACCAAACCCACAAGATCTCTGAGGTCCGCCTGTACTGTAGTTTATTTGGGAGATGATCCCAGGAAACATTGATAGGGGAGTGAGTGGGCAAGTGAGACAGGAAAGAAGAGAAAGGCAGGCAACAAAGAGTGTGTTATCAAGCCTATTACCATGAGGGCAAATGGAGTTTAATACCACTTGAGGAATTTTGAAGACAATGTCAAACATGAGCCTCAGTTTTGCCCTCCAGGGAGGGAGGCACAGAGGTATGCCCACTTCCTTCAGACACTGTTAGGAAGGGCATTCATTTTCTAGCACTTCCAGCCTTCCACAGGAACAGCAAAGTGGGCTCTGGAAGCCAGAGAAAACACTCAGGCAAAGATGGAGATGCTGCCTGTTGGAATTGGAGAGATTTGCACTGAAGTGGTAAAGGCTGGGGGCCACAGGTTGGCACCAACAGCATCTGCTGGATTGAGTCTCATACAGTGTTAGGGGCTCAGATTGCAGGTGTAGAAGACACCAGCCCTGTCTTCAAGGAGCTAGCAGTTTGCAGAAGACAATAGTACATTTGATGGCTACAATGGAATATGACAGGTGCTTCAGCAGAAGTAAGCCCAGGATGCTATGGGGACAGGGTGTGATGAGGGGGAGTCCAGAAGACAGGCGAAGGGATGCTTCCTGGAAGAGATGTGGCTGATTTGAGTCTTGCAGGCTGAAAAGGAGGTGCCTGGGAAAGTTAAAAAAAAAAATCTAGGTAGGGGGACTTGTGTATGCAAATGCAGGAAGGTGCAGGAGAGCATTTTGATAAACATCTTTTATGTCTTGTTTTCCATAGCATGCATTCTCTTTTACCAAGAGAAACCTTTCTTCAGCTCTACACTCTGTCCACCATACCCATTATTGGATGTCTAATGCACTCAACAAATTCTATTATTTTATGCTGGATGTATGGGGCTATCCGTTAGTATCTGACAGTTATTACCCAGAAACTAAATGAACCTTGGAGTGAATATTTTCTTTTCCTTAAAAAAAATAAAATAAGAAGAAAAGGTGAAATGTCAGAGAAAAGAAAAAATATTTTAAGCCATGAATCTTCACAGATGCATGGCATGCTTTTAAAAAAAGTATGAAAAGATGTGAATTTGAGATGGGGCTAGGATGCATTCCCAAGACCAGCGTGTATGTCTCCCAGACGCCTGCAAATGGCTTATCAAAGGCTCCAGCTGCGGGCCAGCCTCATTTGTCAAAGGCCTGACATCTGATGACGTCATAGCGCCAGAAGCTCTCCTGGGCCTGACTTAGAAAGGTGTGTTATGAAAACAGGGAGGGAGCACTCTCTCTCAGTCACACCCCCAACCCTTCCCACCAGATTCATTTTTATCACCACCTGCTTCTTTTCTGTATAGTGGATGGCTTGATGAAATTGCTGTAGTTGATGGTGGCTTAAGTCCCTTAAACACGAGATTAAAAAATATGCTAAAAGTCTTAACAAGCCTTGGGCCAAATCGTGAAGCAGGTAACGTCTGTCTTCCTTCTTCTGTGCTTGTCTGTTTTCTGCCTCTTTGATGGTGAATAAGGTTCAGCTGTGCTGGGAGCTGGCGTGAAAAGTTGACCAGATATTTTTTTCTATGAGACTAGGGAATTGCTGTTACCCCAACACAGATGGATTTGCATCTTCAAAGAGAACCGTGGGTGGGGAGCAATGCTTAACACAATGGAATGCCTCAATCATGGAGGAAATTTAGGCACAGTGGGAGCTGGAATTTCTGGCTCCTTTCAAATCACACCAGATAGATGACTATCTTGCTTGCCAATTGTGCAGGGGAAGTGGCTGCCCCAAATTTGGCCAGGTATTAATCTAGGGTGTTAGAAGTCTGGATAATCTTGGGGATGGGTAGGAACTGTAAGGGGGCAGGGACTTCTAGGTGCTGGTCATGTTCTGTTTCTTGATCTGGGTGTGGGTTGTGTGGTTTGCTTATGAAAATTCATCACATATAAAAACTAATCACATGAAAAAGTTCACTTTCAAAAAGTGGCTTTGGAGTGGGAAAAGAAGACTTGGTTCTGGGAGTGTCTATTCTTTCCATTGTACTGTGCCAGATGTTTATGGGTTACTGCCTTTAATGCTCACAACAGCCCTATGAGGTGGGTCCAATAATTATGTCCATTCTGCAGATGTGAGCATCAAGTCATGGAGAGGTTTGATCTGTTGCCCGACCACACAGCCAGTTAGCAATAGAACAAGGATTCAAACTCAAGTCTTCTAACTAGAAAGTCTCTGTTCTTTCCAATGTAGTGTAAGGGTAGAGGTTTGCCTCCCTAAACACCTTAGGTAGCTACAGGAAAATCCTAGTTTGCTCAGGGCTCTGAGAGGGGTCTGTATTTATCTGAGATGATTGTTAGAGGGTGAAGGCTTGGATAGTGACAGCTGGGGCTGGAGGATCATGATGAGCAAGGTTAAGGTTTCACATCCTAGAGTGGTGACAGTGACCAGAGCTTGAAGAGGAACTGATGTGTGTGGGGAGGGACCCAGGGAGGAATGGTGAGCTGGCTCTGGACACAGTACAGGGTGGGCCCAGTTGGGGCATGCCAAGGGTCTCATGTTGAGAAGACTCAGTGTGGTGGTTTCGACCTGAAATGGAAGGAATCCTTGGAACCCTGTGTCTTCAAAAACCGAAGATGTGGAGGGATGTTTTTGGCCCTCTTGGACCTACAACTGGGAGCAAGAAATGTGGGCAAGGAAGGTGTATACTTTACAAAGATGGCTATAAATATAGCTGCCTTCTCACATGGTCTTCTGCAATGTGACCTGCCACCATCCGTCAAGTCTGTCTTCACTCCTTTGAATCTGGTGAGGCCCTGTGACTCTTTAGACCAATGGAGTATGATGGAAATGAATCTATACTTGTTCCTGGCGTAGCCCTTAATTGGCCTGGTGGCTTCCTCTTCCTGCCTCTTGAGACTCTTGCTTTTGGGACAGGGACACACCCTCTCAGAATCCACCACCATGCTGTGAGAAGCCCAAGCCACATGAAGGTGCTCCAGTTATCAGCCCCAGCTGAGCTACCAGTCAACAGCCAGAATCATCCATCAGCCATGTGCATGCACCGTCTTGGACACCCAGCCCAGTCCAGCCTGCAGATGACTGCAGCTACAGCTGCCTGAGAGACCCCAAGTAAGAACCATCCAGCTGAGTCCACTCAATTCACAGAAGCCAAGAGATAATAAGAATTGTTTTAAGTCATTAAGTCTTCGGATGGTTTATTACACAAGATGAGATAATGAAAGCCAAGGACCTCATAAGATTGGAGCTCTGGAGTGCTGAGAGTGCCAACCGGGGGTGTAAGAGGGAAGAAATCAAAGGAGGCTTCAAGTGGAGTCAGGCTTACATTCATAAGAATGCCAGCAATGTCATGAGCCTGGAGACCTGAGTTGCAGACTTGGCCCTGCCCATTACTAGCCCCCAAATCTCCAGCAAGTCACCACTTTGCTGTGCCTTGGTTTTCTCATCTGTAAAATGGAGCTGATTCATTCAACAAACACAGAGTATTGTATATGGGTCCTAATTGGGGCAGGCAATACAAAGATCAGTGCTGATCAGCCCCTGAGATCTTGTACACATTCTAAGACAAAACTAGGCACTGTGAGAAAGTTTGCATAGAAACGCACGTAAGTGTTAATTACATGCAAATCCTTTAGACCAGTGCCTAGCACATTCTAAGTGCTCAATATATGTCTGCCGTCATTATTATGCTATGCCTGCAATTTATTTCTCTGAATAGCACTTACGCCCTGATTGTAGCTTTAAAGGCTAACTGGGTACAACTACTTTGGAAAACTCGTTGGCAATAAAGTCAAACATATACCTACCTTATGACCTAGCGATTCCACTCCTGGGTGTGTATACCCAACAAGAATAGGCCCTTGTATCCACCAAAAGACATATAATAAAGAACAACGCTAATAACCACTTCATTCATAACAGCCCCAAGTTGGAGGCAATCCAGATGTCCATCAAAAGTCAAGTGGATACATAAATTGCCGTATAATCCTACAATGGAATACCACTCGGTAATTAAAAAGGATGAACTACTGTTTTATGCAATAGCATGGATGCAACTGACATTGAGTGAAAGAAGCCACACGCCGACGAGCGCAGACTGCATGATTTCGTTTATAAAAACAGGCAAAACTGATTTATGGTGACGGAGATCAGTAGAGTTGGGAGATGTTGACTGATTGAGATAAGCAGAAACCTTTTGGGCTGCTGGCAATGTTCCATATTTAACCTGGGTGGTGATGATGCAGGTATATACATATGCGCAAATGAATCAAGCAGTGCACTTAATATGTGCAGTAATGCTTAATATGTAAGTATATCCCTCAATAAAAAGGTAAATAAAAAGAGGGAAAAGCTCTCTGTGGGTGGTCTGCTCCCAGGTGGCCACTGTGGGGGGAGCTGGGCAGGAAAGGGAAAGGTTCTAGCTGGGGACTCTTTGAAAGAAAAATGACCTTTTTTCCCTTAAGATGTGGTAGTCCCCATTAAGTCAAGTGACCCTGGAAGCCACTGGGACACTCCCTCTCTGGGGCTGTCCTAGGCTCCTTGTGATTCCCTAAGGCTGTGCTGGGGCGAGTGTGGGGCTCCCCCATGGACCCCAAGTCTCTGAGGTGTGGGCCCTTCCTTCCACTGACAGAACCTCAGCTCCCAAGTCTGAGAAGCCACGATTGAAAGGGCAGCCACGAAGGATCCTGTTAATGCTAAGCATCAGTGACTTCAAGAACCCAGAACGCAGCTAGGGAACAAAGCACCGGCGGGAATGGAGACGGAGCCGGGCTCAATGGAGATGAGCGGAAGTTGAGCATGGAGGGACAAGGGCCAGTTTGTTGTAGAAATCCTGACAATTGAGTACTGCACCACAGGAAGCGCGACCCGCTCCTGGAGCCAAGGTCCTCGGGCCAGTGGTGGCAGCAGGGCGGGCTTCCAGGAGGGGGAGTCGAGGGGGGTACTGGCTGGAGAAAGGCTTCCCTCTGTCCCCTATTCCTGCCCCTATTTTCCTTAAAGCTCCGCTGGCCTGTCACTTCCCGCACACAGCCCTGGAAAGGGGGTTTCTCGGAGCCAACAACACAGCATCCCCTCCACCCCCACCGAGGGGCTACCGCGCCCTTCGATACACAAGTGTAGCTCGGGGCCGGCAGAGCGAGGCGGATTGAGTATAATTAATTTAGAAACCAGGGTGGGTTTTATCACCATCTATGCTGGAGCAGGTTTCGCAGCTGCCTGAGGGCTTCCCTAAGAGAGCTGTCTGGCATCGGACCCCGGAGGCGCCCCCCACCACCACAACAGCGGTGGCCGTGCCCCAGGGCCGCCTGGGTCCCCTGCAGCGCAGCGAAGCCCCCACGGAGCCCCCTCCTTCTGCCCTCCTGCCCGCGCGTTCTGTCCCTGGCACTTCTCCGGGGACGCGGGGGCGGCCTGGGGGCAGCCGCAAGCCTTGGCACGGCCTCAGGGTAATTGGAGCGCGCCGGGGACGGGAGAGGGGAGGAGGAAGGGATGCCCCTCAGGGCGCCGGTCCCCGCCACAGCCCGGGAGGGGGCGGCCGGGACTCGGAGAGCCATCCCGGGGTCCGCGTGGCCACGGAAGCTCCCTCCCCGGCTCCGCGCCCGAGCCTTGCCGCGCCCTCCCCGCGGCTCCGCCCGCTCATTAGCGGAGGCCGTGCCGGCCCGTTCGCCTCCTCCGGCCGCCAATTACCCGCCCTGCTGGCTCCGAGCGCGCCGCCGGGCCAGACAAAGGCGCGGGCGGGGGAGGGGAGAGGAAGGGAGGGAGCCCGGGGCGCCCGCGCCTGCAGAGCTGCGGCGGCGGCGAGATAAGGGCGGCTGGGACGCGCTGCGCTCCAGATGGAAATGAATCCAGCGAGCGGGGCCGGCGAGCGAGGCGGCGCGCCGGGCAGGGGCGCGGAGGTCGGACGCGGCTCGCCCCTTAGGACCTGCGTTTTTAAGGCGACGACACCATATGGGACCTCCTGTCCCTGGTCGCCCCCACCTCTGGGGGCCAGCCGCTCTGGCCCCGCGCTGCTGTGCGTTTGCAAAGTGCTGGAGCGAGGCGCGCCACGTGCCTCGTGCCTAACGCACCGCAGCTCCCTAAACCTCGCTGTAGAGCTGCGCTCAGCACAGTGCAGCTAACCAAAGCCTTCTGTGCTAACCCCCCAGGCCCAGACAGGTTTCGAGCCTTTCCCAGGCAAAGCCGAGCTGAGAACCTGGGTCTGGGGTGTAAACAGCGTCGCGCCTTGGTAGCCCAGCTTCCGGGCCTCTTTCATGATTAGGCAATTTTTTAAAAATTGGAAAATGAGGCACAGAGAGGTGAGATGATTTATTAACAGCTCCTCAGATTTGTGGCAGCATCTAGGGCATAGTTCGTGGTCTTCTAACATTTTAAATATCCTGACTTTTTCAGGAAAAGAAAAACACACCACAGTCTTGCACTCTGATATTTTCAGGTTCTAAAGCCCCTTCGCAGAGTCCTTTCCACCAGAGTCTGTTTCTGTGAGAGAGAAGACAGTGTCTGGGGGCCTCCTGACCAACCACAATTATTTTGAGGAGATTTAATTCTTTAGTTTGCATACTGAAAATCATAGGTACATATTTTTTCATTATCCAAACCTATGACTATTATGCTGAATTTGAGTTGGAATTAGCAGAATCACTTAGCCAGGGAGGACCCAGGTCTTTGGGGCTGAGTCTGTGAGGTGCCCATCCCTATCTTAAGCCTCTTTTCCTGGGCAGGGTCTGGGAGCATTCTAGGGTGAGAGGGAATTTCCTGTTATTCTTCCCTGACGTCTGTCACCTTGGCTCCAAGGAGCTTTAAGAGACAACTTCCCCTTCAATCCAGTACAGGGGACAGTGGTTGCAGTGCAGAGACAGTCAGGGTAGGGGTCAGGGAGACTTGGGCCTCAGGGCACGCCTGTGGGATGAGATGTAGACTGCCCCAAATGAAGACAAATGTTCCTCAATAAAGCGCCATTCCCAAGGGCCCCCCTTGCTGCCTGCTGTCAGCCGCAGTTTAGGGCCCCTGAGGTCAAGGGCTTCCTCCCAGCCCCCCAGGCTACTTAGCTCTGCACAGAGAATAGCCAGTGGGGGCCTTGGCCTCCTCTTTCTCACAAAGGCAGCCTCAAAGACCAGGCATTGGGTGAGAGAGAGAAAGAGAGAGAGAGAGAGAGAGAGAGAGAGAGCACCTGAGAGGCTCAGGCTCAGTGCAAATCATTCTGTCCTCCCTGTGGGGATGATATCTCCATGAGCTAGCCCTACAGGACGCCGTGCGTGCGTCTGCAGTGGTGGTGGCAGAGAGTGTGTGCTAGAGAAGGGACCCTCTTTCATGAGGACTCCTTTCTGGGGGCCTGGGAGAACCTGCCTTACAGAGCAGTCATCTGTACCTGGGGGTTCCCAGCCACCAGAAGACCCTGTCCTGGGTCATATTCAAGCTGGCCTGCTCAAGCCAGGCTGTAGCAGCTGTTAAAATATCAAAATCTGCTGTGCTCCTTGGTAAACAGCCTCAACTCTCCAAGTACCCCTCTCCCAGGCTCTGCCGCTCTGTCCCCACCGCCCCCTCCGCCTGTCCTCCCATCCAACAATGAAAAGGTTAACAGCAGGTACAGCAGGGGAGCTTCAGGACCCCCGTCTCAGTCTACGTCCCTCCTGATGGGTCAGTGGGGATGACAGGCTGTCCCTGGACCTGGTTTTTACCAAAAGTATTCAATGGCCAATTGGTGACCTATTGGTGAACTTGAGAGACCTCACCCTCAAATATTCCTTCCACGGAGGCTCCAAATATCTCTCCCATGATTCCATTGTTTGTGTATTAATCTTTGGCCTCCGTTATGGTCCTGTTTTCAATTGTTCTTTACATCTTAGTCTTTGTAAATCTTGTGCCTTGAGGATGAGGCAGCCAGGGAAGAGTGGGTGCCAAGAGGGAGGGGCGGTATACCCACCTGACCTCACCAGCCTGCCCAGCTGGAAGACATGGATGCTGCCGTCTGTCTGGGAGGGGTTTTGTTGGGGGGGGAATGGGGAACTTCAGGTCTGAGGTTGGAGTGTCACAGCGGTACAGAATGGGCCAACCTGGTCCTCAGCACCCTAGCCTAGGTGCTTTGGTGAATCTGAAGCAGCTTCCACACCCCTTTCCAGGGTTTGGTTATGGCCAGCTGTGGCTGTGTTGAGAGCAGCAGCTGGCTCTTGACACCTTCCCACATGCCTAGACTGCAAAAGGGAGGCAGAGGGAACCTCGACTCATCACTGCTGAAGGTTCCTGAGCTGGGGAATACAAAGCTGGCCCCATCCTCCTTCAGAGAATGTCCTGTTGGAGCAGGCAAAGCCACATGGTCAGTTCAGGCCCAGAATGTATACTTTCCTTCCTTCCTTCCTTCCTTCCTTCCTTCCTTCCTTCCTTCCTTCCTTCCTTCTGTCCTTCCTTCTGTCCTTCCCTTTTCCTTCCTCCTTCCCTCCCTTCCTCCCTCCCTGCCTCCCTTCTTTCCTCTCTCCCTCCCTCCTTCCTTCTTTTTTTTCTTTGTTTCTTGACAAGGTTTGCTATGTTGCCCAGGCTGGATTCAAACTCCTGGGCTCAAGCGATCCTCCTGTCTCAGCCTCCCCAGTAGCTGGGACTATAGGCATAAGTCACCATGCCCAGGAAGAATACACCCTTTTCAGAAGTCAGCTCAGAATGCCCTCTGCCACTCTAGGGTTCTTAGAGGGCCTGGAGCATCTGATGGGTTAGGGGGCTTAGCTCCTAGAGCCTGTCCTGAATTGTTCCTAGGTTGAAACCCCTGCACCCCACACCACCACTTCCTAGCTGTGTCCCCTTGGGTCAATTGCTGAACTTCTCAGAACCTCAGTTTTCTCATCCATATAATGAAGATAATAAAAGTACCAACTTCCTAATATTGCTGTGAGGATTAAATAAGGTAATGCATCTACATTTAAAACTGTGTCTGAAACAAGGTAATTGCTCATTCAGTATCCCTTGTTACTTCTTTTCTTTCTTTGTCCTGGCCCATAAGATGCAAATGCTACCTTTGTCACCAAGGTGGCTGCAGTTGTGCTATATGTCCCCAGGTCAAGACATGCAGCTGCTTCATTAATTGTTCCCTCAAGCTTCTTGCTTCTGTTCTTGGGAACTTGGGGAAAATCAGTGGAGCCAACCCAAAGGAGACCGGTGGGGAGAAGAAAGAGGTGGGGAGAAGAAAGACTTAAAACAGCTTTCTGAGGACCCATCTTGAAACATTCAGGTGAGAGGCACTGAATTCTAAGCACACCCCACACATGGGGCCATCCACGTTTCTTCTTGAGTATGTATCTCAAGAAAATAAATAGAGTGATACTTTTGTGGGGGCTTGTGGGGAAATTCTAGATGGATAACAGGACTGCCTTACATCAGGACTTACTTGTTAGAAATGTTGCTTATCAGAAAGGTCCCTGGGAAGTTGAGTTAATTTGGAAATTGAAAATTTGGAAACTGGGTTAATTTATTTGGAGCCCCAAACAAACCAAAACAAGAAAGTGGCTCTTTCCATGTCACAGATTCATGCATTTTCTTTATTGAACATCTTGTTTTGGTGCTGTACGATTCCTCGTTTATTGCTTTAGCTTGATGGGAAGGCACTGAGTGACTTGTGGCATTTTAATGTTGATGATGATAAAATAAAAACTTCAGCCGAATGAAATTTAAAGGAGTTTAATTGAGCAATGAATGATTCGCGAATTGGGCAGCCCCCAGAATCACAGCAGATTCACAGGGACTCCAGGCATGCCTCGTGGTCAGAACAAATTTATAGACAAAAAAGGTAAAGTGACATACAGGAATCGGAAGGGAGGTACAGAAACAGTGAGATTGGTTACAGCTCGGCATTTGCCTTATTTGAAGGCAGTTTGAACATTCAGCAGTCAATGAGTGGTTGATGTATGGCCGCTGGGATTGGCCATCACCCAGCCATTGTTACAGGTGCATACTTTTAAGTTAGGTTTTCAGTTTTTGTCTGGTTACTAAGCTAGGTTACAGTTCATCCACAAGGACCCAAATATAGAAGTACAGAGTCCTTCTCAGGCCATATTTAGTTTGCTTTAATAATGATCATCTTGGGAACGTATGGGATGTCTGGCTTGAGTAACTTTCTCCTTCCATGCCCAGGTGGGAACATGACAGTGCTAAGTGAGCAGTTGTTTGTGGTTTGATTAAATCTCTTTTGTCCCTGATAGTCACCGATTTTTTCTGAGATGGAGTTTCGCTCTTGTTGTCCAGGCTGGAGTGTAGTGGCATGATCTCGGCTCACGGCAACCTCCTCCTCCCAGGTTCAAGCGATTCTCCTACCTCAGCCTCCCGAGTAGCTGCCACCACACCTGGCTAATTTTTTGTATTTTTAGTAGAGATGGGGTTTCACCATGTTGGCCAGGATGGTCTCGAACTCCTGACCTCAGATGATCCACCTGCCTCGGCCTCCCAAAGTGCTGGGATTACAGGCGTAAGCCACCACGCCCGGCCGTCACCAATGTTTTAACCTTACCCAGACCTCATGAAGGATAGGCATTAATTGCAAGAAAGGACAAGAGACGTTTGAGGCAAAGGACAAGTGATTCCATTTCAAAACCACTAGGGCAGATCCCAGGCCCCCACCCTCTGGGCACTTGCTCCTGGGTCCTAGAAAAGAAAAGGAAGAGGGCAGTAAGGTTTCCTCAAGTGCTCATTTGTGGGTTGAAGGAACCCACTAAGAGAGAGAAGTTTGCCAAGCAAATGACTACATAAACAACTTTCCAGGGGGCCTATTTAAAATGCTCAGGGGAATAAATTGTTTTAAAGCATTTAAAAAGCACCATTTACATACAATTAATACGTTGATTGCACAGCGTTCTTATTAATTCATTATAGCAAGGACTTCCGCATAGCAAAACAGCCTTTCAATGCTTAGTTTCTGATATAGCATGAACCAAGAAATTATCTAATCACTATATGTGTGTATGTGTATACATATCTATATAATTTAGCACCTTTAGTAAATCAGACCTCATTTCTAAGCATCCACATGGTGCTTTATACAAACACACCCTTTGCATGCAGGGTGGAATGAAGGAGATTTTATTTTATATCCTTATAACCCCAGAGCCCTGGTTTGGTATCACAGTAAAGGTTCATGACTGAGCGAGGCACTTTATAATCAAGATTTACTGTGTGAGAAACGTAGATGCAAGGGTTTAGCAGAAACCCTATTTTTTTTACTGAGTAGGGTGGGTAGGAGAAGGGTGACAGTTAGTGGGGACCTACAGTAGATCAGTGAATGCCAGTGACAGACATCTGTGGAACTTTCATCAGGGCTCACCAGGAAATGTGGTCTTGACCTCTCTCACGGGAAACTAACGGAATGTTTTATTTCTTCATTGCTGAGTAACGAACTACCCTAGAACTCATTGGTTTAAGGCAAAAATGATTTTTATTATTTTTGATGACTCTGTGGGTTTAGTGCTCAGCTGGGTGGATCTTCTGCTGGTCTTGCTTGGGGTATCTTGTGTGGCTGAAGGCAATGGTAGATGGGACTGGACTGTCTGAGATAGCTTCATTCATATGCCTAGCTCTTTGGCTGGCATGGCTGGAAGGCTGGGGTCTTCCACATGGTCTTTCTAAAGGGCTTGGGCTGCTTTGCATGGTGGCTGGACCCCAAGAGTGTTCCAAGAGAACAATGTGCACATGCTTCCGCCTGCATCACTTTTTCTAAGGCCCCATTGGTCAAAGCAAGTCATATGGCCAGGCAGAGTCAGAGTGGGAGGGGACTACACAAGGGGGTGAATACTGGGAGTTGTAGTTTACAGTGAGCCACCAAAATAACCATCTACCACAAGGGGACTACTCTGTCCTCTTACAGGTTCTTATTTTCTTCCTGTGTTCCATATTCTCCCATCCCTTCCTCTCTCCCGCTCCCCGTATTTCCCCATTAGAAGCAGATGTGGGGTGAGGAGGATAGCACAGTGGTCAGTATTTGATGGTGGTGGTGTAGTCATTTCCCCCTTTATCACCCCATCTCCTCTGCCAGAATCCGGGAGAAGCTGTCCTTATTTCTGAACTTATTCCGTCCCCACTCCTCCCTGAATGTAAAGGGTTATACAATATACAGACAGACTGAGCAGGCAGGATGGATTTTTCTTAAGATTCCAAGTCAGATGTTTTAATATTTCACTGAGCCACTGCAGAAAGCCCTTCATTATGGGATGGAAATGCTTGGAAAATGGCCTTCTAATTAATGTGAAATGAGAGAGTGCCCCTCAGAGCAAGGGGGACTTGGCAGCTGCGAGGGTGATGTTAGTATGCCAGCACTTCCTGGGCGGGGTGATTGGATGGGGCCCGATCCCCGGATATATTTGCCTTGTAGAGCCCATTCAGCATAAATCCTTCCATAGGGCCAGGCTGCAGACAGCAAATTGAGAACCTTCCACAGCTCACTGAGTTACTGCTTCCCAGAAATTGCTGAAGCCATTGATCTCAATCTTTTTAAATCATTAAATGATTTTGGCATTCAGGCACGCAGTGGGTCTGTGCTTGGTGACCTGCAGGAAGCAGGAACGGGTTCTACAGGGGATCCTGGCCACGGACTTTTGCTGGACACAGGCTCAGTCACGTGGGCTGCATTACAGCGACCTTTACACCAGCGTGTAAGACGGCTTCTAAATAAGACACAAAATGGCTCTCTCGGCAGTCCCCTCGCCACACCCCAAAGGTCTCAGTAGAGCAGTGTGTTTATGAGAGACCTTAAAAGCAGTTCACATTCTGCCACGAGAGCCCAGGAGACAGTCACTGGGTTATGTAGATCTGTCTTCCTGGGTGTTCTCCTCACTGAAGGAAGCAATTGGCAGAGCTGCCATGGAGCAAGGGGAATTAAAAAGCTTATTTCAAGCTTAGACCACTGGATGGGAATAATAACAGTAATATTATCTAGTATTTATTGAGCATTTACTGTGTGTCAGCCCTGTGTTGTATAGTCAACATTTTTTTTTTTGCATGTGAACCTGACCATAAACCTAAGAAGTAGATACTATTAGTATTTCTCTTTCATAGACCGAAGATAAGTACCATGTCCTGCAGCTAGCTCTTTTTAAAAGATTTGGCACCCTCCTGGCCACACGGCTTAATTCTTTGCATCTTATGATATTCAATTTAATCAATATTGATTGAATGCCTGAATAATGCCAGTACTGGAGGAAGACGGGGCTCAAGGAGAGAGAAAGAATAGAATGTCTGCACCTGAGGGCTTATAATCCAGGCAGGGAAGGAGAGCCAGACCATTTTCAGAATGGTTCCAAATAGCTAGCCACACTACAGGAAGCTTCTTTTGCATGTGACCATATTGGAGACAGCGAAGTGCAGTGGGAAGGTTGTGGGTGTTGGTGTACCCTTCCCTCAGACCTGGGTTCAAATCTTAGCCCTGCTTCGTGGTTTGGAGCAACATAATTAACCCTTCTGAGCCTCAGTTTTCTGTTCTGTAAAATGGAGGTGACAATACTTACTTAGGACTGCTATACACGTAAAGAGTCTGGCATAAAATAGGCTCTCGGTGATGTTCTCATCTGGTGTGTGGTCATCAGGGGAAGAGCATGAGAAATAGCGAGTGTGGGGTAGAAAATGACTTGGGGCAGAGCACGGAGGGGGAAGAAGGCTGGTGGAATGGATCCATTCAGGTTGATTTTGTGCCTGGTTGTTCACACACACGCAGGTGCACACATACTGCATACTCAACACACACACACACACACACACACACACACACACACACACACACACACAGTACGTGCTAGACCACAGAGCTGGCAGAGAGGTTAGGAATTGGGGAGGGAAGCTCAATGAGAAATGCCGGTGAAGCTTGGTGGCCAACTCTGTCCTTGGCGAGGACTCAGTGCCCCATGCCTCAGGATTTGGCCTTTGGTTCACTTGCCCCCAAGCCACCAGCTTTCTGCTTAACTAATGATGAGAGAATATTTAACCACCAGTAAGGCCTGGCCACCCACCTATCAAAAAAGTCCCTTGGTGCTTTATTGGGACTGGGCTAGGGCTCCAGAGTTAACCCTTCAGCTGGCAGATTATAGGAAAGTTGGAAGTCTAGTTGGCAGGAGAAACCCTTAGGGAATTTGGGTCGGTGGTTATTTACTAACCTTCGCCTAAGTATTTCAATGTCTTTTTTTTTTTTTTTTTTTTTGAGAGGCGGTTTCACGCTTGTTGCCCAGGCTAGAGTGCAATGGTTTGATCTAGGCTCACTGCAACCTCCGCCTCCCAGGTTCAAGAGATTCTCCTGCCTCAGCCTCCCAAGTAGCTGGGATTACAGGCATATGCCACCATGCCCGGCTAATTTTGTATTTTTAGCAGAGATGGGGTTTCTCCATGTTGGTCAGGCTGGTCTTGAACCCCTGACCTCAGGTGATCCGCCTGCCTCAGCCTCCCAAAGTGCTGGGATTACAGTTGTGGGCCACCGGGCCTGGCCTCAGTATTTCAATGTCTTAACACTTGGTTCAATTTTACCGGTGTGCCTGAACATCAATTCTGAGCCTAAAGCTTGCTTTCAATTTCAGCAGCTTTGCCATAATGCTTACTCTGTGCAAGGCACTGGAAGTGCGTTGGTGTCGAGAGAGAGCTATCAGTGTAACTGGAGTCTCTTACCTTGTAGTTGGGGAAGCAAATTCCAGCCCCTTGTTAGTGGAGTAAAAATGCAACACTCAGGCCCAAGCTGCCTAGATAAGCAGGAAGCCCAGCTCTCCCTGGGCTCCTCTCCTGGCCTGCCCAAGGCACCCTGCCCAAATTGCTGATCTTGTGTGTTCTCACCTTCTCGCACAGCCAGAAATCAGCTGCAGCTCTTTCACATTGGAGGAATGGTAACTGGCCCTGAAGAGGGTTTGCCCCAGAGATGCTGCTGGGAGCAGCTGGGCCCTGGGCAGTCTGAGACTATCCCTGTTTTGTCACCTTCAACCGGGGGCACCGGAGCGTGCTGCTGTGAGCATGCTTGAGGTGATTTGGTGGGAGCTGCGTGCCCAGACTTGGCTACTGACCTGCTACCAAGGGTAGAGCCTTGTCCAGACCACAGGGCAAAGTTCCTCCTGGGGCTTCTTCAGGCCACAGATTATCAGAAATCCTGAAGTTACAGTTGCTCCCAGGGTCACTTTGTCAGGGGCATCCATGTTTTTGGAGAGTTGAGTTGGGATTGATGCTTCTAGAGCAGGGACAAGGCTGGCCTAGCTGCCCCATGGGGCCTGGGTTGTCTGTGCTGTGGCTACATCACAGCCTCGAATGCCAATATGAGGACTTTATATTTGTTCAAGGAGGAACTATGAGTGAGTGTCTTTGGGGTGCTAGTTACAGAAACCCAACTCAAACCAGCTACAGCAAAAAGTAGAATTTATTGGTGGAGAGACCTGAAATGTCCAACAAATAGGTTCAGACATAGCTGGATTTAGGTGCTCAAACACTAATTTTAGGGCTCTGTCACTTCATTTCCCAGCCAGCCTCAAGCCACATGGTGGAAAAGATAGCTGCTGGCAGCTGCAGGCCTCATCCTACCCTGGTGGAAACAGTTCTTATCTCTGGGAGAAAAATCCCAAGGAGGGCTCTGATTGGCTGACCTAGTGTTAAATGCCCAATGACTGTGCCTGGGTATTGGAGTACGCTGATTGGCCAACCAGGGCTGAGTCCTGGAGTCCAGTGTATGGGGTAGGTGGGGGGGTCGTGGAAGGCTCAGATCATTTAATGAAATTGGTTGCCCACAAGGAAGAAAGATTCTTTCACTAGAAGATGGGGTGCTAGGCAGACAATTGCAGTAGTTATCTACTACCGGTTACCAATTGAGCTTTCTTAACTATTGGCGGAGTTACTAAGTTACTAAGGCGGCTTCAGAAGCTTCCTCCGAATGCAGGCTGGCCTTTCAGATTGCCCTGTGGAGGTGCCTGGGGCTGCTAGCCAAGGGGGCTGGCTCCTTTCTTCACCCCCGCCGCCCCCACTCTACCCAGCTGCATCCATGTAGCCGGGCCATTTGGATCAGGAACAAGGACTCTCCTTTGACTGTTTGAGGCATTCGGGACGGCCTCGTGCTTGGCCAAAGGGCTGCGCCTTGTCCAGATGTCCAGAGGGGCTGGTTTCATGTCTTTGACAAGGCTGCCTTTCTGGGCAGGAGGATCTTAAGGAGGGAGATGTCTGCAGCCTGGGCACCGGGTGATAAATGTCCCCACTGGAATGCAGAGATGAATTCTTAAAAAGAAAAAAAAAAGGCTTTCATCGGTTATTGCAAAGACCTCAGACAAGAGGGTTTTCTCATCCTAAACTGCAGAACGGGGTGGAGGAGGGGTGCTGGGGAATCAGGGAGTGGGGGGAGGATGGCCAGGGCTGGTGACACAGACACTTGACTGTGAAACTCGGGACGCTCACCAGAGCAGCGACCTCTTTTCCTCTTGAGCAGCCCACAGGCGATGGCCGTTCCAGCCAGAGCCTGGCCTCCCGCTGGGTGCGCAGTGGCTGTCTGTTACCCAGCTCTGGAGAAAGGGGGTTGTGTTCGCCTCACTCCCTCCAACCCCCATCCCCTGCACAGCCTCAGAGCTGCGTCCGAACAAATGGCATTGTACGGCAGGGGACAAAAAACGCCGTTCATTCCCCATCCATGCCTAGGGACAAAAAGCTGAATGTGGCTCAGTTTGCTCTGGTTTAGGAAAGATGGAACTTGTGGTGGCAGAGAAGGCTGGGAACTAGGGACAAGGCAGGGAAGACTAGAAGACACAAATTAGCTCTGACCACATGAAGGGACTGTGTGACCCAGATCCACCCAGCAAAGAGGGCTGTCCCTTTGGTGCCCCTTGACCTGCTGGCACAAGAACAAGTCACCCATGGTGGGGACTGATGGCTACGTCTCTGACAGTTCCCCTGTTAAGCCTCCTCCCCTGGAGAGAGCCCTCTGGCCTTTACGGATCTCCAGAGGTTTTTGTTTACTCAAATGGTATTTATGGGGTCAATGCACTGTGGTTAGTTAAGCATGGGCTTGGGGATCAGACAGACTTGGTTTCTAAATTTGGGTCATAGTTCCATCTGCATGTCGTTTGGCTTATCAATTGCCTTCTCTAAGTCTCACTTCCTCCATCTGTAAAATGGAAATAACCATAGCATCCATCGGGTGGTTGGGAGGATCCAATGACACAATCCACGTAGCATAGAGCCTAGCACCTAGGAAGTGCTCAATCAGCATGGTGCATTAAGAAGTAATATTGGTAGTAGTGTTCAGAGTATTAGACATTTTGGAGGAGGAAATGGGAATTCAGGAAGTCCCACCTTATAAATAAATTCTGTTCCAAGGTGAACTTGTATGTCTCTTATTTGGACCTAAAAACACAGTTCCTGTAGAAACACTGCTAAGAAAAGTCCTGAGGTTCCTGGTTAACCCACAAAAGCCTATTTAACTCACTGTACCAGAAATTGTGGAGTGGTGGCTTTAAAACATGGCCGAACATGCTTTCATTCTTCTCCCACTCAGAATTGGGGTCTGTATCCCTTCCCTTTTGAGTCCAGTGGGCTTGTGGCTGCTTCAGTCACGAGAAGATGGCAGAAGTGATACAATGTGACTTCAGAGGCTGAGTCACAAAAGGCCATGTGGCTTCTACCATGTTTGTGGAACACTCATTCTTGGAGGCCTGAGCCACCATGTAAAATGCCTGGCAACCCTGAGGCCACCATGCTGAAGAGGCCATGCGGAGAGGCCCTGGGACCACAAGGTGGTGGGGAGCAGAGAGTAGAGAGGAGAGAGGTGTGCCCTGTGAGTCCCTGTGAGTCCACAGTCATTCGAATCACTCCTCACCATTGGAGTCTTCTCAGCTGAGGTCCCAGACAACATGGAGCAGAGTCTGGCCACCCGTGTTGTGCCCTGTCTGAATTCCTGACCTGTGACATCTGTGAGCTTAATACAATGGCAATTTTTTTTTAACCACTCTATTTTGGGATAGTTTCTTATGCAGCAGTAGCTATCCATAGCACTATGCTCTTGTAATGAAGACTCTGGCTACACTAACAGTGGCTAACAGTGGTGAGATCTGGCTGTGTGCTGGGCACTGTGCCAAGTGCATTCTGTGGCTGAACTCAGCCACTCCTCTAGAGCACCCTAAGAGAGAAGCTAGTAGAAAGTAATCATTGTCCTTAAATACAAATACCACCAACTGTAACTTTAAATGGAGAAATTTTCTTATAGCTCAATACTGGGGCAGAAAGAGAAACAGATATTAATTAGCTAGGTCTGAGGAGGCACATGGAAACTTTGCAGTGATTATGGATGGCACTTCTAGACAATTTCAAGGGTTGTTAGAGATTGATGACATTGACTCTTTATTTTATCTAATTTCACTTCAAAACTAACAGCCTTTCTTTTCCTTGGTTCAGTTGTATCTGTTGCAGAATTTCATGTAGCATCACATGGTTTTTGGCTCAAAAATGAAATGAAGAAAAAGAAAAAGAGATTTTTTTCTCCCTGTGATCGCTAGCCAGACAAGATTTAGAAGAGAGAAAGGTAGAAGGACAGGGATAAAAGAATGAGACAGATGTAGTCTGAGACTCATCAACTGAGCAGTCAAAGTTGAAGAAACGTAGCAAAAAGCATGCCCTCTCCTTGCGTTGGTGATGGGATGGCAGGAGAGCTATATCTAGATGGAGGGAATGTTTCCCTTGGGGTGGGCTGAGTCATTGGTTTTGATGGCTTACCCCTCTCTGCATTCACTTCCTGGCCATGGTTTCATCACAGGGGGAGTTGTATGTTCCTATCACTTGACTTTGGCCTTGGCCATGTGACTTGCTTGGCCAATGGAAAGGAGCAGAAGGGACGATGTTCTGGCTCGGGGCCTAGGCCTCAAGAGGCTTCATGAGTTTCTGCCTGTCCTCTTGGGTCTCTGCCATCGCCCCAGCTTGCACTGGCCCCAGGAGTAGGATGAGAGACTTGTGGAACCAAGCCTCCCAGCTGACCCACAGTCTTGTGAATAAGAAATAAATGCTCATTGTTGGATGCTGCTATGATTTTGAGATTGTTACATAGCAACAGTTGACCGATACACCAGTAATCCAGCTTATTTAGTATCTGGAGCAAATGTGAGTTGCTGGAGGGGGGGCATTGAGTAGATGGGGAAGGAATTATCCAGTTGATGGCTTTGTACTGTGTGAACCTAACTGGACTGAATTATGTTTCCCAGAATTCCTTTCCTTTTTCTTTCTGTTTGGGGTTGGCCAGAAGTGAAATTTATGTGCGATGTGTGGGCGGAAGTGAAGCAGCAGTCATTCCTATACTCTCACAGTTGGGAGGAGGGCTGGCAGGCACTGTCACAGCTCACACGTGTTGTCACTGATCTGTGGACTCACCTTGCTGGTGTGGGCGGCAGCAGGGCCCACAGCCCCTCCAGTGCGTGCCAGACCTCCTCCTTCGGCTTCTCGGAGTTCTGGGGCTGGCGTGTGTGTGGCTACATGGTGGATGGCATCTTTGAGGTTGGAGGTATTGAGAGATAGATGCAAGTTCCAGTTTGTCCTTGAAGGCTCAGTTTGTCCTTGGTCCCCTCCATTTCACATCCATCTTCTCTTCCTGAGTGCTGCCCATGCTGCCTTGAGAGCCATCACCAAGCACAGAAGCAGCAGCCTTCCCTAGACTGCTGAAGCAGCTCCCTCACTGGGGCAGGGTTGATGTCTACGATAACTCCCGACTCTTTAGAGCACTTAGAGTGGTTCGGCTTCCCTGGTCAAACTCCAGCTGATACAACCAGTTAGGCAACTGAACACAGAAAACATTTGCAAGTCTGGTGTCCCTAACCACCAAGGTGCCACATCCCTGCATTTAAGGAAGTCTTACTGAGGGGAAAAGACAGAACCTGATGTGAGGTGTTAGGCCCTTGAGCTATGTTCCACAGCCCCTGCAGTGGTCTAGCCCAGCCCTCCACCCTGTGGACTGCAGAGGAGGACAGGCAGCTGGAGGGAAATTACCGCTTGGAGAGGGGAGAAATTGGAGATGGATTTTGCCTCTAGCAGCCTTAGAATTGGTCTCTCTAGGCTTCTAGTCAGTGTTATTCCAAAGACAAGAGAAAGCCAGGGAGAGGAATGTGGAAAGGAGAGAGAACTGCGGTCACTCTCTCTCACGTGGAATCTGGATGTAAAACTTGTTTGGTCCTTCCCATCTTCCTGTGGACTAAGAGCTTCTGCCCCACAGCTCATGCCAGGGCCAGGCTGTGAACCAGGCAGCCAACAAATACCACTGATTTTGGCCTTCCCTCTCAGGGGGCTTCTCTTCTGTTTGTTACACTGTCAGTGTTCACACTGCCTGCCTTTCAAATAGATGCATGTTCAGCCACAGCTAATTTGGAATTTGTTTCTCCAAAAGCATTTAGAATTGTTTTTGCCTAATGCATCAGACTTAAATCCTGGGGCTAATTAATACCAAGGCATGAGAAAGAAAGGAGAAAGTCAGTTAAAATGCTGAGTAGAAATGAACTGGAATGGCCTTGTCTTCAGCCTGGCCCTTTTGCAGTCAGCATGTGTTGACGAGATCATAGCTGGTGCCATGCTTGCTTCAGACATTGCCTCCTGCCCAGGTGGGCAAGGGACAGGAAGAAAAGAAGTGGTGTGTGTGTGTATGTGGACACGTGGGTGGTATAAGTGTGTTGTGTTTGTTTTGTGGGTTGCATGTGCCCTGTGTGTTGTGCATGTTATGTTTATATGTTGTATATGTCACATTTGTGTGCATTGTATATGTCATCTGCACTACCTGTATTGTATGTGTTGGTGGGATTTGGGTGTTGTGTGCACTCCAGATTTGCATTGTGTGCATTGTATGTTGTGTGCGTGTTGCCTATGGGCATTGTGTTTATGTATTTTTTGTGTTGTATGTGTATGCTGTATGAATGAAAGATTTTTACTATCAGATCCCCAGAGCTCTAGGGGCTTGAAATGAGCTTTCAAATATAAGACTCATTGTATTTGGCTTGGAATTTGTCATCTTCATTGAAATCAGTGCAGTGTTCCCATACGCTTCAGCCTGAATGGAAAGGGGTGGGGACGAGGGCTGGGCTGGATGTGAAGCTGGAACATTTTGGGGTTCTCCAAATGTTATGGTCTGAATGTTTGTGTCCCCCTAAAATTCATATGTTGAAACCCAACCCCCAAGGTGAATGGGATTAGGAGGTGAGGACTCAAGATCAGTAGATCTTGAGGGTGGAGCTCTCATGAATGGATCAGTGCCCTTAGAAACCTCAGGGAGGTCCCAGGTCCTCTTCCTTGATGTGAGGACACAGCAAGAAGGCACCGTCTATGAACCAGGGAGCGGGTCTTCATCAGATACCAAATATGCCTGTGCCTTGATCTCAGACTTCTCAGCCTCCAGAATGGTGACAAATACATTTCTGTTGTTCATAAGCCACCCAGTGTATTGTATTTTGTTATAGTAGCCCGGTCTGACGAACACACAAAAGAAAGTCTCTTTCAGCTGGAATTGTCTGTATTGGGAGGTGAAAGTTTGGGGCTCCAAAGAGAGGTAGTGAGAAATGGTTTAGAAGTAATGCCCCAGGGCTAGGCAGTGCTAATGCAAGGACCCAGTAATTGGATGAAGCACAGTGGTGAAGGAAAAGAAAGGGGTCCTAGTTCTGGCACCCACATTGCAGTCTTGGCCCAGCCCCTCACTAAGGGTGAGGGGGCCTCTTTCTTTGGATCCCACAGGGAAACGCTGTCATGCAAACCTGGGCCTGGGATTACCATGAAAGTTCTCTGTGCTGGGCAGTAGAATGAGTTGTTGGCAGGAGGAGTCAGGAGTCAGCACATAGACCCAGCTTTGGCGTTGAACAGCAGTGTGACCTTGGTCATATTCCTTGTCCTTTAGTCTCTGTCTTAGCTTGGGTTTCTCTAGAAGACACCTGGAAACAAGAATTCAAATGCAAACAATTTATTTGGGAAGTAATCCCAGGATGGCAGGGAAGAGAAGGAAATTAATAAAGGAGGAATTATCAAACTAGTTTCTACTGTGGGAAACGAGGTCAGTCCTGCTGGGGATCTTTGGAAGACAGTGCAGAACATGCCACAGTGACATTTTGATGAAGGGGTGAGGGAGCTGGGGTATTCATACACCAACACCTGTCAGTCACTGGTTGTGGGCTGCTCCTGGAGCAGCAGCAGGCATTAATTCCTAGCATTTCTGGCCTGCTGCAATTATAGGCAGGGCAGGTGCCAGGGGCCAGAGAAAGCCCCCAGGCAGAGATGAGTCCTGGCAGTGGGAACTCAGGCTGATCTTCACCAGAACGGGAAAGCAGAAGAATGGAAGGGTGGAATGTTGATAGTCACTACATTTTTCTTTTCTGTAAAATACAGAACTTGAACCATATTATTTTTAATGTTTCTTTCTATCGTAATACTCAGTGACCTATGAAATAATAATTCTTTATTCCTTCTTTCCCTTATTGATTTAGTAAATATGTGAGCATATTTACTAATATACATACTATGATGTGTCAGACACGGTTTTTTTTCTTTTTGAGACAAGGTCTCACTGTGTCCCCCAGGCTGGAGTGTGGTGGTGCAATCATGGCTCACTGCAGCCTCAAATTCCTGGACTCAAGTGATCCTCCCACCTGGGCCTCCCAAAGTGCTGAGATTACAGGCATGAGCCACTGTGTTTGGCCCAGAGTCTGGTCTTGATGCTTGGGATACATAGGGGAGCAGGCAGACAGGTAGAGGAGAAGCCTGATACAAGCCTGTGCCACAGAAGAAGTTAGAAGCCAGGTTGGGGTCATGACAAACAGGGAGGTGGAATTGACTCTGGCTGCAGCAGTCAAGGGTGAGGCAGGAATCATTGATGGAGGAGCAGGGATTTGTCAGGGAACAGCAGGGAGAAAGGCATTTGAGGAGGCAGGAATAGTATTGCAGTGGCAGAGAGATGGCATAGTTGGGAAGCTAAAATAAATAAAGAGATGGCGTGTTTGATTGAGGTGGCCAGAATACGAGAACAACCCAGAAAATGTTAAGAACAAGGTTGGATAAGTGCACAGGGCATGGAGGACATTGGGGCCAATGTCAAGGATCTCTGTTGTTTGTTTTTTAAATTAGAGGCAGGGTTTTGCTCTGTTGGCCAGGTTGGTCTTGAACTCCTGGCCTCAAGCAGTCCCCCAGCCTCAGCCTCCCAAAGTGCTAGGATTACAGGCATAAACCACCGCACCCAGCCAAGGATCTCTGTTTGATCTTGGAGGTGCTGAGGAGCTCTCAAAAATGTTTGCTCTAGGGAGAGACAGGGTGGGTTTGCCTTTCAGAAAGATCACTCTGATCACAGTGGGAGGCAGTAAAATCAGAGGTGGGGTGATCAGTAGATAAATGTATTGGTCAGCTGCCCTAACAAAATACCACAGGTGGTTTAAAGATCAAACATTTATTCTCTCACAGTTCTGGAGGCTGGAAGTCCAAGATGAAAGTGCTGGCAGGGGTGGTTTAGGGTGAGACCTCTCTTCCTGGCTTGTAGATAGCTGCCTTCTTGCTATGTCTTCACATGGCTGTGTGCCTGTGGGAAGAGAGAGAGTGAGCTTTAGCATCTCTTCCTGTTCTTATAAGGACACCAATCCTATTGAATTTGGGCCCCACCCTTATGATCTCGGTTAATGTTAATTGCCTCCTTAAAGGCACCATCTCCAAACTAGTCACATTGGGGCTCAGGGCTTCAGCATATGACTTTTAGGGGGCAGAGTGGACAAAATTCAGTCCATAACAGAAAGTTATTGTTTCTAGGAGAGAGAGAATGAGGGACTGAGCTTCAGCAGTGGCTGAGAATGAGAAGGCAGGAGCAGTGATAGCAGATGCCCAGGAGTTAGGCAGGAGAGAGGGAATGAGAGGGATAAGGGTGAGGAGGAGCTGGCAGAGCTTGAGGCTTTTCTACAGATGTCATTGGTGCTCCACCCCACATCCCTGTGGCCTATCTCTGAGTTCACCTGCAGCTCTGCCCCTCATGCACACTGACAGCTTCCCACCTGGGCTGCCCAAGCCTCCCCACTGCTCTGAGGGCTTTCTCTGGCACTGTGGGAGCTGCTCAGCAGAGGCAATAGTCAATCTCAAAGTTGCAGGATTTAACGCTCCCCAGAGCAATTATCAGCCTATGAGGGACAGTAGGTAAAACCCCACCTTCCCATGCTTTGGCTGGAAAATTCTTTTTTTTTTTTTTTTCCTTTAGACAGGGTCTCACTCTGTCACTCAGGCTGGAATGCAGTGGTGGTGCAATCATGGCTTACTGCAGCCTCAACCTCCCAGGCTCAAGTGATCCTCCCACCTCAGCCTCTGGAGTAGCTGAGACCACAGGCATGCACCACCATGCCTGGCTAATTAAAATTTTTTTTTTTTTTTTTTTTTTTTTTTTTTTTTTTTTTTTTTTTAGAGACAGGGTCTCACTATGTTGCCCAGGCTGGTCTCAAACTCCTGGCCTCAAGTGATCTTCCTGCCTTGGCCTCCCAAAGTTGGTGGGATTACAGGCGTGAGCCACTGCACCCAGCCTGGTGGGAAATTCTGAGGTATGTTCTATGTACTTCTTCAGACGTCCTCCAGCAAGATGGAGGCCCAGTTGCCCACACATTCTCCAGGTTAGCTTCTTTTCCCAGTCTCACTGCCCAACCCGTCCTCTGAGATCACCTCCCAAATGAACTACCTACACCCAAGTCCTTGTTTCACGATCTGCTTTGGGAGAAACCTGAACTGCCACAGTTTGTGAATGGGCAGTGGGAGTACCGGAGTCCAGGCACCCTGTAGTGGGATGGGGCTTGGGAGGGAGAGATGGTGAGTTCAGGTAAGGCCATGCTGAGACTGACACTCGGCCTGTGGGCTGCCGATGTAGCCTGCCAGTGTGCAGCTGGCATATGCCACCAGAACCTGGAATGACATCTGGGTGTCCTCTTCCCCTGCTCCTGGATGGCCAAGAACAGGAGCCTGATTTTCCTAAAAGCCACTCCTACAGGACAACTGTGTATACAGCTGACTTTCTGAGGTTCGAGCTCATGCCGATTGGGGTGGAGATTTACATCAGAGTCACGTAAGCAAGATAACTTGGCAGAGCAAGGATGGCTGACGGTCTGTGTTCTCCCTTCACCACACCACTGTGCATTCCTCACCAGCCACCTTCCTTGATGGGTGCCTGTTGACTGCTTCCTCTCCCACCAGCCCACCTCTCCTCTCCTCTCTTCCTGTTCATTCCTTATGCACAAGCGTTTTATTGACCTCATTTAGTGGTCTCCCTCTCAAGCATAACTTTAGAGCCCCCCCTGCCCATTCAAGGTATTTTCCTAGACAAAGACTATTTCCTCCCTGAAAGGAACTCCATTACCAGACACTCAGATAATCACCTCACTCTGCTACACTGCTATTTAAGGAGGAGGGCAGAGGCAGAGCTGCACATCAGGGAATTCACACGGGGGGCTACTTGGCAGTTCCAAAGTGCCACCACATACGTCATCTCACCTGATTCTTCCTTCATCCGAGAGAGGGAGGTCAGAGAGGGAAAGGGGTAAAGGATTGCTTAGGTGAGGCTCCCGGGGAGACTGGTGAGGGGGTTGGGGAAGCAGGGCAGGGAAGCCTAGGGAACCAGGCAAGGCACAATCTGGGGCCAAGTCTCAGCCTTAACCTGATCCCACAGGGCAGCACTGGAGCATGAGTTATACCTCTGAGTTTAGCCCAACTTGAGGCAGGGAAGCTGAATTTTATGCTCCCATGCCATTTGCTCTTTGACTAAGTGTCTCCCTGGGGGAGCATAAACTCCCAGGCACTTCCAGCTCCGCACAAACTGGGTAAAGCGGCTCTAGAAGCCCAAAGCCAGCTGGCTAAAGAGAATCGCAGGTGTAGGCTGTTAGAACTAAAAGCACACAGAAGATGGGGGAGGACACACAGATGTCAGCAAAGGGATCTGAGGGGGTCAGAGCCAAGCATGGGCAGTGTCTGCTGCCCTGGCAGACTCATGGTATCCTGTGTATTAATTTTCCATTGCTGCTTAACAAATTGCCACCAACTTAGATGCTTAAAACACCTCCAATTTATTATCTCACAGTTCTGTAGATCTGAAGTCCTGGCACGATGTCACTGGATTTTCTGCTCAAGGTCTCATTGGGCCGACATCAAGGTGTTGGTTGGGGCTGTGGTTCTCATCTGAGGCTTGGGATCCTCTTCTAAGCTCACTGGTTGTTGGCAGAATTCAGTTCCTTGGGGTTGTAGGGCTGGGGCTCCATCTTCTGGAAAGCTATTGGCTGGGGACTGCTTTCAGCTTCCAGAGGCTACTTGTAGTTCCTTGTCATGTGGCCCCCATAGGCAGCCCACAGGGTTGCTTGCTTTCTTCTAGGCCTCCTGGAGCATGTCACTCTGCCTTCCTCTTCTGCCACTAGCCAGAGAAAACTCTCGACTTTTACAGGGCTCACATAATAAGGTCAAGCCCACCCACGATGATCTCACTTTTGCCATATAATGTAACATGATAATGGGAGTGATATTTCATCATATTCAGAGGTTCTCAGAGGAGAGGGGATTATACAAAGGCAAGAGTCACTGGGAGCGGGGGTCATCTGAAAATTCTGCCTACCAGGCCCTGCATTCTTGCAGGTGTTTCTGAAGCTAATCTAGTGAGGCCCGTAGCATGATAGTAGCTGTTTCAAACCCAGGTGTTGGTAGATTCATGGGCACTGGAAAATTCCTGGACCTTGTCCTGGTCTGCCAGTAGCAGTGGTTATATCGCTGGATAGTCAGCTGACAATTGGCAGATGGTCCTTGGCGTCTGCCTTGTTTCCTGTGAAAATCATTCATGTGAGACTGGCAGAGGATCCCAGGGAGATACATACATTCAGCATTAGCCATGTCTCTTACTCTTCCTGGTGATGCTTGAGGCCTGCTAGTTTGAGCAGCATGATCCACCATTGCGGCCTCTACATTCTGATCTTCAATTCCCACTGTTGCCACCACTAACTGTAGCTATATTAAGACACTTCTGTACGCCCTCTTAAGTGTCAGGAGTCCAGTGATATTCAGCACTCCCCCCATATTGCGATTGTGTTTGGGAGAGGTTTGGACTTCCAGCCTGTATTAATGTTGCCTGCTGCAACAAATATACCCTCAAGTTTCAGGGTCTTAACACAACCAAATTTTATTTCTATTTTATAGAAAAGTCTGATGCAGATCTTTCTGGGTAGTATATGGCTGTCTTCTATGTGGTGATTCAGGAACTCAGAGTTCTCTCTTGTGGCTCTGCTATCAGCTAGCGACAGTAGTTCTCAAACTTCAGTGAGCAACGGAATCCCCTGGTGGGCTTGTTAAAACAGATTGTTGGGCCCCATCCCCAGAATGTTTGATTCAATAAGTCTGGAGTGGGATGTAAGAATGTGCATTTCTAATGAATTATCAGACGTTGCAGACACTGCTAGTCCAGGGACCACACTGAGAACCACTGCCTTAGGGCTTGAGTGTCCTCAGTTTCCAGTCTAAAAGAAAAGGAAAGAGAGAACAGAGATGAGGCAAGCAGGTGTGCTTCTTAAACGCCTTAGTCTGGGAGTGATGAACATCATTTTCTCTCTCATTCAATAGATGAGAGAACTAGTTGCATGGCTGGGAAATGTAGTCTCTGGTTGCACAACTGTGTATCAATGACAACTCTATACTATGCAAAGCGGGGGACACAACTTTTGGTGGAATAGCTAGCTCTCTGTATTACCTTCCAGGTTAGGGCTGTTGTGAATGGATTGAGTTTTGTGGCCCAAAAGTCTCAAGTGGACACGGTCAAGGTTCAAGGCTCAAGGAGAGAATAATTTATTTTGTGCCAGGGACCTCCATGGCACAGCTATTTCCATATGACATAGTCTGATGGTGAGCTGCCAGACCCAGCCCAATCCTATGGGGTCCCATATTTCAGCTCCAAGTTTTGAAGGACACACTGCCCTTCACTTTAGAGGAAGGTCCACCTGATTTCAGGACATCACCCTAAACCAATGGCTAGACCAAACCCATCAGTCAGACCTCAAAGATGCATCAGTGTTGGTGCCCACTCCCGCCCACCTAGATCACCACAGCTGATGGGCCTCGTACCTTCCTGCTGCCATGTTCTGTAACAGTGGTGCTGTTCCCAAAGTCTAGGACACATGCTTTCACTCACCCTCAGCCTCCCATTCTGCTCAAGACCCTTGCAGGATCTGGCTGAGCTCCAGGAGACTATACATCTCTTTCTAGATCCAGCACATTCCCGACCCACTGTTGGTAAGATAAAACATTTGAATCTTCTCATAGAAGTAATGGATCTCAACTGAGCCTCCTCCTCCACCCCTGCCCCAGCCTGTTTCCTTGTTGACAAATGGCATTCATCACTCAATTGGGTGGTCACCACTTAGAGTACAGTCTGGAGATGACCACTCATCATGGAAAGGTTGCCAATTTCCTGTGTCTGAGAGGGATTAACCACCCAGGAATGAAAGAAAGGCATGTTTTCAGTTATTGGGTGGGGAAAATATTAAAAACATATACAAATAGCAATACCAGAAGAATAATAAGGACCACTTCCAACAGAAATCCAGAATGTAAAAGGGTTCTATTCAGGCTTAGAATTCATGGCACATAATGTCAGATAGTTCTTCATTATTTCATTGAGCACACAGTTATTCAACTCTACTGTGTACGCTGAGTCATAAGGCTCCCTGGAAAACTACAATTGATAGGTTTACAGAGCCACCGAAACAAAGTGGAAGGGGAATTATTAACAATGATGATCTAGCTTGCTTCCAGATGACAAAATGATCCAACCGAAAGGTTAGTTGCAAATTCTGTCGTTTGGTCATGAAAATGACTCCAGTTAGAGCCTTGCTCCTGGCATCAGAAAGTCTGGCTTTTGATCTCAGCTCTGTTGCTCAGTGGTTAGGTGAACCTGGGAAGTTCAGCTTTCTTAACTGTCCCTTAGACTCCTCGTTTTGGAGATTCTAAGGGCCCTTTCAGCTCTGACAGCCTCTGGATCAGGTATTTTCCAACTAGATACTTACATCTGACCTTGCCTTTCCTACTTATATCATCCCAGCAACAAACATGCTGATAAAGCCATGATCAACTTTATGGCTGAAACAAGGCACATTTATTGGGTGTAGAGGTTTTGTTAAGGCAATTCAAGTTAACGTGACTGCTCCTTAAATGACCAAAAACATATAAAAAGGGGAATTTTGTTAATGTTAAGAAAATGAAATAAGTGGTGACCACTGAGATAAAGGAACTCATAATTGAAGGAATACCCTCTTAGTCATTGTGGATGATGTCAAAGTGGCATACTTATGTAGTTAAAAGAAAAGAACTCAAAAGTGGATTAAATAATACTTGAAGAACCTATTTCGTGAAGGGTACTTTATAGACATTATCTTTCTAATTCTAACCTCAACCCTTTTGTGATGGTTAATTTTTGGTGTCAACCTAACCAATTTCAGAGATACTTAAAAAGCTGGTAAGGCATTATTTTTGAGTGTTTCTATGAGGGTGTTTCTGGAGGAGATGGGCATGTGAACGGTGAACTGAGTGGGAAAGATCTGCCCTCAACATGGGCAGGCACCATCCAATCAGCTGGGGACCCAGACGGAATAAAAAGGCATAGGAAAGGTGAATTTGCCCTGTCTCTCTCCTGGAATTGGAAACACCCTTCTTCTCCTACCCTTGGACATAAGAACTCCAGGCTCTCTGACCTTTGGACCCCAGGACTTGCACCAGTGGCCTCCCTTATTCAGGCCTTAGGCCTTGGACTGAGAGTTATACCATCAGTTTCCCTAGTTCTGAGGCTTTTGGACTTGGACTGAGCCATGTTACTAGCCTCCCTGGTTCTCCAGCTTGCAGAAGGCCTATCATGGGATTTTGCTTCCTCCATAATTGTGTGAGCCAATTCCCCTAATAAATATCTTCTTATCTATCTATCTATCTATCTAGTCATCTATCTACGTATCTATCTGTCTGTCTATCTATCTATCTATCCTTTTGGTTCTGTCTTTCTGCAGAACCCTGACTAATATACAGTTAAAATAGGTATCATCATCCTCAGTTTACAGATGGGGAAATTGAGGCTCAGATAGAACTAATTGCCCAAGGACACCCAGCTGGGAAGTAAGACAGAGCCATGTCTTCCTGAATCCAAAGCCCATATATGTTTTTCTCATACTCAGAATTACTTCTCTGGTTAATGACTTAATAGTACTACTGAAATATAAAAGCAAGAGTATTTTTAGGTAGAGACCAACAGAAGAGATACTAAGACAGAGTTCTAATTATGAAGGAACAATTCCATTCAGCAGGCCAAACATTCTGCCAGGAGTTTTACTACTGCATGTAAAGAGCAGTGGCTAGCCCTTATGATTGCAATGTTTAAAAATATGTGCACAAATGTAAACCAGTATATTTATCTGTCAGAGATACTTAAGTAAAGAATATCAGTATCACCGCCAGAAATCTCAGAAACTGCTGGATTTCATATTTGCTTATATAAATACATTTTTCCTTCTAGTTCTGGAAATACTGTGATCAAGATAACCTGAAAACCCATTTTCCTCAGTTATCTAGAAATAAACAAATATTTATTTGAATGAATAGATGAGCACACAGGAAATTGACAGGGGCTGTGAATGAAAAAGGTACTGAAAACTAGGGCAGTGAGCTTGTGAATGATTATGTGACTGTTTTAGGGTGGGGACAAATGGGAAGAGACAATGATTCTGTACTCTAGGTCCTTAGACCATTTAATGTCCACTTGAGGTCGTGGGAGGGGTGGGGGGGTGACAAAGAGTTGATGCTTTGGGTCCCTGTAAGGCAAAAAAGTTGGACATGTGATACATACATTCTACAAAAGTGGAAACCTCTGTGTGAGGGTAGATTAGAAAAAAATCTGCCCATTGACCCAGAGGGGTTTGTTTGTCATGGTCTAGGCTCCAAGTGGAAAAAAAAAATGTCTCCTGAGAAATTTTTGAACTATATCTTATGAGGGTTTGGAATTAAATATATATTCCTTATGTGGTGCTGGAGCCCCAAGCTCAGAAATTTTATTTTATTTATTTATTTATTTATTTATTTATTTATTTATTTATTTTTGAGGCAGAGTCTTGCTCTGTTGCCCAGGCTGGAGTGCAGTGGCGTGATCTCGGCTCACTGCAACCTCTGCCTCCTGGGTTCAAGCAATTCTCTGCGTCAGCTTCCCGAGTAGCTGGGATTACAGGCACCCACCACCATGCCCGGCTAATTTTTGTATTTTTAGTAGAGACAGGGTTTTGCCATCTTGGCCAGGCTGGTTTTGAACTCCTGACCTTGTGATTCACCTGCCTCAGCCTCCCAAAGTGCTGGGATTACAGGTGTGAGCCACCATGCCCAGCCATAAATTATTATAAAAATGATAGTGAAACCTCCGGACAGCTTGGCAAAAACAAAAACGAAACTTCACAGAAGGAGACCCCATTAATCAGGCCTCACAAAATTCCTACACATAAAGCCGTATTTATGATGAGCTCACAATTCAAAAATATAAAACAGTTGAAAAAAGATTTCACTATGAGCAAGAGACAGCAGGATTAGACACTCAAGAAATTCAGATAATGAAACAATCTATTAGAGACCATAAAATTTGCTTTTTTTTTTTTTTTTTTTTTGAGGCAGGGGCTCACTGCCACCCAGGGTGGAGTGCAGTGGCTCAATCATGGCTCACTGCAGGCTCAACTCCCCCAGCTCAAGCAATCCTCCTGCCTCATTTTTAAAATTTTTTTTGTAGAGATGGGGGTCTCCCTTTGTTGCCCAGGTTGGTGTTGAACTCCTGGGCTCAAGCAATCCACCCGCCTTGGCTTCCCAGAGTGTTGGAATTATAGGCGTGAGCCACCGTGATTGGCCCATAATTAGCATATTTAAAATGATTAAAACTTATGTTTTTAAACAATGAAAACATAAAGGAAAAAACAGACACTATGAAAAGGAACATGCATATATATTTTTAAAAGAAACTAAATAGAACTTCTAGAAATAAAAAAATATAGTCATTGAGGTTGGGCATGGTGGCTCACACCTATATTCCTGGAGCGTTGGGAAGCTGAGATGGGAAGACTGCTGGAAGCCAGAAGTTTGAGACAAGTGTGGGCAACATAGCAAGACCCTGTCTCTACAATAAATAAATAAATAAATAAATAAATAAATAAATAAATAAGCTGAGTGTGGTAGTGTGAGTCTGTAGTCCTAGCTACTTAGAAGGCTGAGGCAAGAGGACCGCTTAAGCCCAGGAGCTTGAGGCTGCAATGAGATGTGATTGTACCACTGCACTTCAGCCTGGGCAGCAGAGCAAGATTCTGTCTCAAAAAAAAAAAAAACAAAAAAACAAACCTCAAAAAACAAAACAAAGAAGCGCACACACACACAAACACACACACACACACACACAGTCACTGAAATAAAAAATCTCAGTATATAAGTTAAACAGAAATTATTGAACCAGAGAGGGATGGCAAAGAATTACCCAGAATGCAGCACAGAGAAACAAAAAAAGGGAGGTGAAAGGATATGGAGAACAGAATAAAAAATTCTCATATATAACTAATTGGAGTTCCAGAGGGAAAGAACAAAGACAATGTGGGAGAAGCAATGTTCAATGACATAATAGCTAGGAATTTTTCAGAATTTATGATACATAGATTCAGAATCCTCAGCAGGATAGATTTCATAACTTAGTATGCATATTGCTCTATAAAAAGGTAAAAGTGGGCTGGGAGTGGGGGCTCATGCCTGTAATCCCAGCACTTTGGGAGACCGAGGCAGGAGGATTGCTTGAGCTCAGGAGTTCAAGATCAGCTTGGGCAACATAGGGAGACCTTGTCTCTACAAACAACAAAACAAAACAACAAAAAACTAGCCTGGCGTGGTGGCCTGTGCTTGTGGTCCCAGCTACTCAGGAGGCTGAGGTGGGAGGATTGCTTGAGCTCAGGAGTTTGAGGCTGCAGTAAGGTATAATCTTGCCACTGCACTCCAACCTGGGTGACAGAGTGACACCCTGTTGCTAAAAGATAAGTAAATAAACAAAAAGGTAACAAACACCATTCTACCAAGTACATTCATATCAATCCAGAGCAAAATTCTAGGGACATCAACACAGTAGCAGTGTGGGTAGAAACGAGAAGGATGCTAGAACATGCTGTATAGTACTTTTCTTGTTCTAAGGCAAATGTATCTATTTCAGTTGTTATGTCCATATAAAAATTACTCTAAAATTTAGTGGCTTAAAATAACCACAATCATTTTATTATCTCTCATGATTTCTGTGGGTCAGGAATTCTGGAGGAGCTTAGCTGAGTGGTTCTGGCTTGGAGTCTCTCATGTGGTTACAATTAGACTGTGGCTGAAGCAATGTGGGAGAAGCACATTGAGATGCCCATCCAGCCCCCCATTGCTACAGCCGCCTGTTGTTGTTGAGCTGAAACAACACGGAACTGTAGCAACTGAGGGCTGGTTGGGCATTTTTCTCTCTTCACATGGTCTCAGGGCCTCTCCAGCTGGCCTCTCTATGTGGGCTATTTGGGCTATTTATAGCATGGCAGCCTCAGGATAGTTGGACTTTAAAAATGGTGGTTCAGGGCTCCAGCACCAATGATCCAACAAGCAAGGTAGAAGTTGCTTCGCCTTTTTGGACCTAGCCTTGGAAGTCATTGAGTGTCACTTACAATGCATTCAAGTTACACTCAAATCACAAGCCTGCCCAGAGTTAAGGTAGAGGATATAGACCCTCCACTCCTAACTCTGTCTGGATGGGAGGAGTGTCAATATGCCATTGTAGAATACGACTGTGGGACATAGAATAGTATTGACATGGGGGATATTGCTGGAGCCATCTTTGGAAAATACGAGCTGCCACAGTATAGGTATCGGTAAGTTTAACAAATTGATTGACGGTACAGGTAATCACCAGAAGACTAAACTTAGAATTTGTAGCTTATAAACTAGCAGAGAAACATTTGATATTGTCAATAGTCCAAAAAAAAGAAAACAAAAAGAAATTACAGTTAGTAGAAAATGGGAAATAAGATGGCAAAATGAATTTCTAATGGTAGTTACAACAAATATAAGTGAGCCAAACTCACCTATCAGGACCCAGACTGCTATTGTCTACTTTCAGCTATTTTATATTATTATTATTTTTTCGAGACAGGGTCTTGCTCTGTTGGGCATGCTGCAGTGCAATGGTGCAATCACGGCTCACTGTGCCCTCAAAGGCTCACTGTACCTCCCAGGCTCCAGTTATCCTCCCACCTCAGCCTCCCAAGTAGCTGTGTCTACAGGCACACACCACCACCCGTGGCTAATACTTTTTTGTAGAGATGGGGTCTCGCTACATTGTCTGTACTGATCTCGAACTCCTGGGCTCAAGCAATCCTCCTACCTAGGCCTCTCAAAATTGCTGGGATTATAGGCATGAGCCACCATGTCCTTGATCTATTTTGTATTCTTAAAACTAAGAAATATAGAATAGCTGAAAGTAAATGAATGGAAAAAGATATATCAGGAAATATAAATTAAATAAAGCTGGGGCAGCAATTTTAATATCAGACAAAACAGCATTCAAAACTACAGATATCATAAAGGACAAAGGGGAATGGTACATATGGAGAAAAGGAATAATAGTTCTAGAATATATAACAATTATGAAAGCACATTTATTCACGTAGATATATTTGAGACAGAGACTCATTCTGTCACCCAGGTTGGAGTGCGGTGGCGCCATCTCAGCTCACTGCAACCTATGCCTCCTGGGCTCAAGCCATTCTCCCACCTCAGCCTCCTGAGGAGCTGGGACTACAGGTGTGCACCACCACACCCAGCTAATTTTTTTTTGTTGTATTTTTTGTAGAGATGGGGTTTTGCCATGTTGCCCAGGCTGGTCTCCAACTTTTGAGCTCAAGGGATTCGCCTGCCTCAGCCTCCAAAAGTGCTGGGATTACAGGCATGAGCCACTGCACCTGGCCAGTAAAATATATTGAATGCCTATAATATTCTAGGCATTGCTCTAGGTTTGAAGGAGATAGCAGAGACCAAAACAGACAGAAATACTTATCTTCATTGGAATTTACATTCTATACAATTATCAACACAACCTCAAGTATTTAAAACAACAATAGGCAGAACTAGAGAATAAAATAGATAAACCAGGAAGTGTAGGTGGAGATGTTAAGATTCCTGCCTCTGAAACTGATGAATAAAGGAGACAAAAAATAAAGCTATTGAAGATTTGCACCACACAATTAATAAACTTTAACTAGCGGATATGAATAGAATCTGACACTCAACCAACAGATTACATATTCTTTTTGAATGCACATGGCACGTTTACAAAATGAGAGAAAGCAACTTACCAAAAAGGCAATCTAAATACATTCCAAAGACTCAATGTCATTCAGGGCTGGGACCCTTTTATTCCCCCCGCCCCGCCAGAGATGGAGTTGCACTCTTGTTGCCCAGGCTGGAGCAATGGCGCGATCTCGACTCACCACAACCTCCGCCTCCCAGGTTCAAGTGATTCTCCTGCCTCACCCTTCCGAAGTAGCTGGGAATACAGGCATGTGCCATCACGCCCAGCTAATTTTGTATTTTCGGTAGAGATGGGGTTTCTCCATGATGGTCAGGCTGGTCTCGAACTCCCGACCTTAGGTGATCTGCCCGCCTCGGCCTCCCAAAGTGCTCGGCTTATAGGAGTGAGCCACCGCACCCGGCCTGCTAGGACCCATTTTTTATTTCAGCCCAGGGACACTTCTCTATGACAACTTTTCAAAGGCAGAGCAGGAGAAGGTTGAATTACTCTGTTCTCTGCAATAATCCACCTCCCACAAGCAAAAGCAAAACTCAAACAGCAATAACCATGGCCTATAGCAAAGAACAAGGCTGTCCCTATTTTTTTTTTTAATGAAACTATCTTCTGTTGGCAGGGTCTGCCCCTGGTTCTCTTCAGCTCTGTTCTTGCCTTTGTTCTGAGTTTCTCTTCAGGAGAAACAAAATGGCGCCCAGCCAGGAAGGAGAGAGGCTTTACTCTCCTGAGCCCTGAGCAGGACTTCTACCCATAACTGGCTTTCAGAGTGGCTGCTTGGTATAGCAGGGTGGTCATGGTGACAGTGAGAGTTTTCCTTGGCAGTGAGCTGAACTCATCCACTTGAGAACAAGATCATCTGCTTTGTAAGCTGCCCTAGTTAGAGACCACCCCTCAACTGCCAGGTCTTAGGAGGAAATTCTGCCACTAGCTACTAAAGGCATCACCAGAACTTCACTAACAGAAATCAGAGACTTCTTAAACCAAAGCATCCTAACTTTTATTAGCAGGGAGGCTGTCTCCAGAAAGCCCTCTGGGTTTCACCCCTTCCTCAAAGTGTTGACATAAAAGTTCATCACTGTCATCAATGATTGTTCCACTTATGGCAAAATTTTAGACCTAAAATTCATCCCCCCAACCTCTTTTTTTTTCTTTTTGAGACGGACTTTCACTCTATCACCAGGCTGGAGTGCAGTGGTGTGAGCTCGACTCACTGCAACCTCCGCCTCCTGGGTTCAAGTGATTCTCATGCCTCAGCCTCCCGAGTAGCTGGGATTCCAGGCACGCACCACCATGCCCAGCAAAGTTTTTGTATTTTTAGTAGAGACAGGGTTTCACCATGTTGGCCAGGATGGTCTCGATCTCCTGACCTCATGATCCACCTGCCTTGGCCTCCCAAAGTGCTGGGATTACAGGAGTGAGCCAGCGCGCCCAGCCACCTTGTAATTACCACTCAAGGGTTTAATTACAAATATTCTATCTCCACTCCCTAGATCCACTTTTGATAGATATTTTCAGGGCCAGGTCTGAGCAATTCTTTTTTCTTTCACCCCAATTTTTATTCTGAAAAAAAAAAAAATCACAAATAGATGCTCTTTTATGAAAACTTCAATTAGCAATTCCTCCTTCTCATGTTATTCTAAAACACACACACACACACACACACACACACACACACACACACACAGCCCAACTCACTAAACCAAAGCTGAGGCAGACAAGCATATTCAGAAATCTACAGGATGATTCTGTGCTTATTCCAGGATAGTGGCCTTTCAGATGTAATTCTCAACTCTCACCCACATATTTAAAAAATAAATGAGTCTTTTGATTGGCATTTGGAGTATTGGAACCTGAACCTCAGCTTTATTTTGAAAGCCTGTTCCCATTTGTATTCACAGGCAAGCTTTGCTCTCTGGCTCTGTCCTTGCCTTTTGACATTTAGCTGTTACCTTAGGTAATAAGTGGCCCAGGTTTTAGTCTCTGAAGTGGAGGTGGGATACCTCAAACCTGCTCCTGCCTCCTCCTGGGTTACCACTCAAGGGTTTTCACAGGTATAGCTCTGTATTTAATGGCATGTAGTAGTTAATTTGCTTTTGCATTTGAAAACCCTATAAAAAACGGTCTGTTTCCACAGAAGCTTCTTGAGAGTGTTCTTGTACCCATTTTCTCAGCAGCTGTCTACTTACTGTGACCCCCAGTCTCCATTCCAGACCTTTCTGGTGGATGTGGGTGACATTTTCAGGGCCATTTCTGCGTAATTATCTCCTCTTTCAATTTTTATTTTGAAAAGTTTTAAACCTTCAGACAGTAGAAAAAATAATACGAGCATCCATATGCACCATGCCTTGATTCATGAATTATTATTGTGCCATATTTACACATCTGTCTGTCTGTCTTTTTCCTGAACCATTTGAAAGTAATTTACAGGCATCATGACACTTCACCTCTACATATTTTGCCTAAGAAGATGGACTTTCTCCCACATAACCATAAGGCCATTTTTATATTCAAGGAATTTATACTGATAGAAAAATATCTAATGTATAGGCCATAGTCAAATTTTGTCAGTAGTTCCTATACTGTACTTTGTAGCATGTTCTTTTTCTGATCCACAGTTCAATCGAGGATCAATATTGCATTTAGTCATCATGTCTCCTTAGCCTCTTTTAATCTGTTTCTCCAAGGAAGCTGCCTCCTTTTGATGGGAAATGGTATTTAGAAACCAAGGACTAGGTGGGCTCATTTTGAGCAATTTCTTTTAAGCTGGTCTATGAATTGGGCGTTGAGGGGACGATAGTAACTTACACTTTTGCCAGAATTGGCTCATACCTTTCTGCCCTATCTTCTACTGACTGAGGAGGGAGTCCTGGGTGTCCTGGGTGAGGGATGTGATAAATGAGTTTGGAACCAGACAGACATGGGTTTGACCACGCCTCTCCTCTACCATATGACCTCCAGAGACTTATATAAAGTCACTGCATCTGTTTTTTCGTCAATGAAATGGAAATCAATATATGAATTTCACTGCATTGGGGTAAAGATTCAGTGAGATAACATGGCAAAGTTCTCTGCATAATCACGTTCCACATACATTTACTGAGCATGCCTTCTAATGTGTAATGTGATAGAGATAGAATAGTGAACAAAACTGGGCATTATCCCAATTCTTACAAAGCTTACCATTACTGGGGGAGCCCCATGCAATGGCTGTCTGGTTCAGGATATAATCATACTCCAGATGAAAAGGCAAACCCTATACATCTTATTCATTTTGATATCCTCCATGCCTAGCACAGTGCCTGGGCACACAGTAGGAGTTTAATAAATGTTGGTTGGATTCTTTTGGAACTGACTTGAGGACAAGCCAACTACAGGGATTTCTTGGAAACTCAAACTTTATTTGGACCCTTAATAGCATTCAGAAACTGAGTGAGATCTGTAATGGATCTCTGTTGAGGAGTAGCCAGGCTTACAGGGATTGAAAAGATATGCACCAGAGATTTCCAAAGAAACCATAAGTCAAGTCCCAAGTTTTATTAATCAGCTAACAGGCAAGTATTTTCTGAGGGAGTACTATGTTCAAGACGCTGTAGAATTAGAAATGTAGAGAAGTGGAAGACTCAGTTTCCTTTCTTAAAAGCTCAGGCTGACAAAGGAGAAAAGCACAGATACATATGGAAAGATAGACGCAGGAAGGTATGTGTTAAGTGCCCAATGGTGGTCTAGAAAAGAGAACTCTCTGTGGGAGAGGTGAGAGTGGGTGCTAATGGATTAAATTAAGTCTTGGGGGTATTGGTAGGCTTTAGATAGGTGGAGAAGCGAAGGATGGGGAGCGTAGATCATGAGAACCACCCAAACAAAGCTGCGGAGCTGGGACTAGAATTGGGCCAATCAGGTTGGGAGAAACAAACATTTGGGTTGTACTTCTTGTTTTGCTCAGAAAAGGGTACTTAGTCGCTAAGATGAACCATGGGCAGTATGCTCTAGAATACTAAGTCCCTGGCCATTATTAAATCATCTAACTAGAAGAAGGATGGAGAAAAATGTTCTCAATGGCAGTTTATAAAGAGATAATCAAACAAGAAGGTATGTTCAAGCAGAAGCAGCTCAGATTAAATCACATAATGTGTGGTGAAGATCAAAGACTTGAGTTATACAGCTTGGGTTCCAATGTTTTACCTGTGTGACCTTAGGCAGGTTACTTAACCTTTCTGAGGCTCGGCTTCCTCCCTTGTAAAGTGTGGATAATCATGGTATCTACCAGAGAGGCAGGTGACATCATACATGAAACAGCACCTGGCTCACAGGACACCAAATACATTATGGGCAGAATTCCTCCCCACTAAGATGTTCCAGAGGCTCCAGTCCCTCTAATGATAGATGCCAGAGCTGAGGGAACTTCACAGCATCTCATCTATATGCTGTACCTGCCAGGAGGCCACTGAGCTCAGCATTACTAGGGTCAACCAGATATAGAGCATGGGCTTGGACTCTGGGGCTCGCCCCCTCCATCCATGGCTCCTCTCTGCCTGAGAGCAGATGGTAAGGAAAGCAGACAAAGCCAGACAGGAGAAGCAGCAACTTGCTCTTGAAAGGGCTGGCAGCCCCCCTCTCCCTTCCCAGCCTCACCCCGGGCCGGGAACGCGTGCTGGGAAGAGGATTAAATCAATGCCAATTCACATCTCTCCAGAAGCTGGCTCCCTGATCTGAACTAATAAGCAAATCATTAGTGAATTAGGGCTGGGGAGGGCTCCGTGCAGCGCTCCTTAACTCCAGCTGTAAGACAAGCGTAAAAGTCCCAACCCCTTTCCTTACCGATCTCAAAATGTTCACACCAAGGAGATTTTCTGTGTTAAAGCAACAATCAAGCCCTCCCCCAGCCCCAACTCCGCCAAGCCCCAGAACCCTTGGGAACCAACACGGGCAGGCAACACCATTTTTTCTTCCTCCGAATGCTGGTTACCAGACCCTGTGCCCCAAATCCTCCCGTTGCTCCTAACAGGCCGCAAACCCCACGCTGTCTGTGGCACCTGGATCTAGAGGGCTCCGGAGCCCTGCAGGCCAAGATGTCACCTCCATCCCCCAGCCCTGGGCACAAACTTGGACCCATTGCTTATTTCCTGGTGAAAGCCCATTATCTCTCATTTACATCTAAACTAGCTTTTCATACTATTTTAAAGGCTGCTCCTCCCCTTCTGTAATCTCCCTGCGAATGAATTAAAAGTTGATTCTTGAAATGCACAAATCTTGGGGGCAGTTTCTTTTTCCTTCTTATTTAAATCATATGCTGTTTTGGACTAACCCTTTTATTTCCTCCCAATTATGATTTCTGGTGTGTTTTCCAGAGCTTTACAACATGGCATCTGATTATACACAAAGCTTCAGAATAAAGCCCTGTTTTTCCCTTCATTAACGACACAAAGGATGGCTGTGTGATCCACACAGCACTTTGTGATTTAATGCAGCTTTACAGTCTAAATCGCACCCGGCTTGGGCAAAGCAGATTTGGGAGTGAATCAACGCATTTTCTTGCTGCCAGGAGCTCCCTTGCAGATTCCAGCAAATTCTTTCACCACACGGAATTAGCATTTGATTAAGCTCTGCAGACACGTTCAAACTTTTACCACTGAGCGCCGGCAGGGCTGCAGTAATCTCCCGAGAGGGGGAGGCACCAAGCGCAGCCACTGCTACCCCTTCCCCCCATCCCCAGTGGGCACATTTTGCAAAAAAAATTGTGGGAATAGTGGGCAATGGATGGCAGGTTGAAGGAGGGGGTACCAGAAAATGTGAGGGTGCCAGAGAGCAGCATGGGGGTGGAGGGGCCGAGGGGAAAGAACATCACGTGTACACTTGGGTTATAACCACCCTTTCTGCCCCCAAATTGCCCTAGACAGGCTCTCTCTGCCAGTGTGCTTACCATAAAGGCGCTTTGATGTTATAGTTCTCCGACCCAGGAGCAATGTGACCTTCAACCAAAACCTGGCCCGGCCTTACATCCAAGGGAGCGGGGAGGGTCTTTTCTGGTGCCCCTGCCCTGCCCTGCGGTCTTATCGGTGGGGTTTGGTCCCTCTTTCAGCTACCTCCACCCAGGAAAGCTCGTGATTCACTTCCAGGAGAGCTGCGAGTTATGCCTCCCAACAGTCTGGGTTTAAAATCTAGTCCGTTTCCATTATGCAAATGTGAGAAGCGGAAGTTTATCAAACTGGGGCTTTGTACCTAGAAAGCGGGCGTGCCAGCATGGGGGGCTATAAAGGCTTTATTGCCACAACTTTTGGGGTGATTGCTTTGCTCACAAATGCCAGGAGCACGACTGAATTATGCAGGTCTTCCCAAACAGGTGGCAATAAAAACTTTACAGCCTCCCACACCATCACTTATTTTGTTTATGCCTCTTAGGTGTCTTATTTTGTTAGATTTTTTTTGACCCTTCTGTTACTATGGAAACAGAAGTAGGTGGAGATGGTTCCAGGTACCTGTTAAGGCAAATGCAAGGTAAGTCAATTATCATAAAGGTGCTCCAATTTTATCCTCTGTTTGAGGAAATAACTGAGGTCCTGTGAGGAGGGGAACCAATTAGTTCTGGAACATCATAGGCATTCCAGAATCCCACAGCATCCCTGTAGGGAAGATAGGGAACATGTTGTAAAGAAATGTCCATTTTACAGATGGTGAAACAGAGGTATAAAAAACATCTTACTGGCAGTCAGTAAGTTTGCCCCATAGAAAAAAAGAAAAAGGGCAAAAGGATTCTCTTCTGGGTGCATGTTTGTCCGTGGTCCTCCTAGAGCTTCACGACCCAAATTAGGAGCTCATTTTGGGTAACCTGAGGTCAGGCTGTAGTGACATCTGCTGGCAAAGATGGAACTGACTAAAGCAGGGTTTTTCTGTTGCTGACAGCTGCCAGGCCGGGAGATGGTGGTCTGTCCACAAGCGTGAGCTTGTGGATGGCTTAGATGAGAAAGAGGGGTGGACAGCCCCTTCCCTTCTGAGTGTGATAAGGAAAACAGGCTTAGACAGAGGGGTGCAGGAGTAAGGGCTCAGAGGGTCCAGACCTCCATGGTTCCAGATGCCTTCTCAATTCCAGAAGGTACAATTCAACAGTGGGCAAGAGGAAATGTCTGAGGTGGATCTCCTGGTTCCTGTGGCCAACAAGAAGACGTTTTGTGATTTGGCATCTTGCTCAGCTCCTTCCTTGGGAGGGACTGGGATCCCATTCCTCATGAAAGAGGGAATGAGGAAGGCAGATAAGAGGGTTAGGAGGAATCTGAGCAATGCCCACAGAAGCTGTCAGCAACCACAAGGAAGAGGGGCCCCTGCAGAAGAGGACATCTCCCTCAGGGGGCTTCTGTGTAGATAATGGCATCCTCCCATCAGAACGAGGAAGTTGGTTGAAGAGGTTATTGGAAATGAGGAGGAAGACCTGGGCTTTGCAAGCTCCTTGTGAACTTGAATAAGTCCCAGAACGGCCCTGAGCCTTGGTTTCCCCATTTAAGGAAGACCAAATGCAATATGGGTCCCTCAGGGAGTTGTCATGAATGAAAGTGTAACAAGCACCAACATTTGTAGAATTTTGGTTTCAACTAAAAGTTGCCATGGATTCTTGTCCTGCCAAACCCATTGCCCAGAGATCTTCTCTTTAGGGCTGTCTCATCCCCACCTCCAAACCCTCAGGCTGGATAACTAGTTGGGGGCAGGAGGCTCTGCCAAGCTGTTCTGAAGTCCTTTGCAACAGCACTATTTAAAGAGTGGTCTACAGACCAGGGCAGGTTCAAGAACAATTTGTTACCCATAAATGACGAGATAGCACCAAGACTGAGAATAAGCATTCTGAAACTTCTGTAACAATATGACAGAGTAATTTTACATCTGTTGAATCCAAATACTAAAACTTTGGACTTTTTACTTTTCATTTTTTTCTCCAGTAATTTATTTTTGTTGTATTTTATCAAAGATTTGTCCGTGACAGATTGGGAAAACAAAAAAATAAGAAACAACTAGTCCTTCATCACCAATAGTTTGAGAAGCGGTGCTCTGTGGGGTCTCATGGCTACCCTCCTACAGCATCCTGCTGGGAGATGGTAGGAGGATGTGCATAGCTTCTTTCTTTGTAAGTTAAATTATGAATTGTCAACAGCAAGGCTTGCTCCATCCAGGCGGCTGTGCTGGCCAGGGCTTGTGTAGGACATCCATTCAGCTGTTGGTGACGACTCAGGCCTCCCAGCTCTCTCAGCTTACTGGGCCACGTCCACCTCCCTGGGAGGCCCCCTGGGACCTCTCTCCCCATCAATCTTCCCACTCTTTGAAAGCAGGAAAAACGAGCCCTTTCCCAGTGCCCCCCCTTTTCTTTTCGTCCTAAGTGAACCCGAGCGCATGGCAGGAGCTATCAAACACGCAAATGAGATTTCATGATCTAGTTCATTAGGCTGTGAATCCCTGGGCCCACCGTCCACAGAGACGCTGCTGCAGCTTGTTTTCTGTCTGAGTCTGTCTCAGGGGACACACTCTCTGCACTGTATCCATTAGTACTGTCCCCACTTTCCAGGTGCTTCACCCTACCTGATCCTCTGGCTCACCCATCCCGCTGCCTCGTTCCCATTCTTGGTGCAGCCCTGCCATTTCTCTGGGCTGAACAAAGTCCTAGGGATATTTTGGTTGGGGAGGTGATGAGGGATGGCAGGGTAAGTCTTATAACTTTGTGTATTAGTCCATTCTCATGCTGCTATTAAAGACATATCAGAGACTGGGTAATTTATAAAGGAAAGAGGTTTAACTGACTCACAGTTCAGCAAGGCTGGGGAGGCCTCAGGAAACTTACAATCATGACAGAAGGGGAAGCAAACACATCCTTCTTCACATGGCGGCAGCAAGGAGAAATGCCGAGTAAAATGGGGAAAAGCCTCTTATAAAACCATCAGAACGTGTGAGAATCACTCACTATCATGAGAACAGCATGAAGGTAACAGTCCCCATGATTCAATTACCTCCCACCAGGTCCCTCCCATGACATGTGGGGATTATGGGAACTACAATTCAAGATGAGATTTGGGTGGGGACAGCATAATCAAACCATATCACTTTGGGCCAATTATCTCTCTTAGCCCCTTCTTATCTGTACATTGTGTATAATGATATCCATGTAATGCAAGTTAAGTTGTTAGGAATCCTTCCTCTGACCATAGGAAGGGCTCAAAAAATAGTAGTTATTAATATCTGATAATTATTGTTTTCTAATTTTTGATTTTGTGGTCTTGTGAAATTAAACCTACAGCTTCTGTTCTCTTGGCTGTAATATGGGGATTACAAGCATCTACTTCATAGGCTTGTTGTAAGGATTAAAGGGCATGATGCTATCCACGTGAGAGTTCCCAGCACTTTCTCTCCCCCTCCCACTCAAAAGGTTGATCCCTTCGGGCTTTTTCCATCCTGTCTTTCTGGATTTGCCCTTCTCTGGGAGGGACACATTCCTCTGTGCTCTCTCTGTCCCCACCCCAACCCAGTGACTCACTTTAGTAGGCTGGCATGAGGGCATTTTGTCCAGGCAAGAGGGGTGCGTTTTTTCCTTGCAGGTGATAACAGAGTGTGTGCTTGTGAATGACTGCACATGGAGGGAGGGCTCTGTCACTTTCCCCTACCCACAACAAGACCCAAGCTAAGAAGGCCAACATCACTGCTTCTTCCTTGGGGCATCATCAGGCATTGTAGGAAACACAGGCTGGGTCAGGAGACACCAGCAACCAGTTCATAAAAACACTCCATTGGACCACTTAGGTAATTCAGGCTTTGGTTTCTTCTATGTTTTTAAAAAAATTGACCTTACCTTCAAGATTGCCCAGAGCTAGCTTATTTTTCAAGTACACGGACAGTCGCTTTTCCCTTATGTTACTAATTTTATAAATTATGTTTTGTCTTTCTTTTTTTTTTCTGGCAGAACATTCTCTATAATCTTTTACCTTAGCCAGCCTGCCTGGGTAATTCAAACATTTGAAAATAATGAAATAAATATGATCCTGAGGAAGAGTAGCAATAAATCAAGCCATTATATTAATTATTGTCATGATTGGGGTTCTCTAGAGCTAAAAGGCAAGAGAGATGACACATATTTTAACACCTATTTAATGTCAAACTTAGTGCTTTTAAATCTGCTCTGCATTTTATTTGACTCTTTCTTCTACAAAGTTGCCCAAGCCACTGATAATTCTAGAAAACCCAATGGAGAACTATCTACCAGCTGCTTAACACTAGGCTCACAGTGGATACCAGCTGGTATGTGCCCTGCCTCACAGTGTGCTAAGGGCTAGTGGCTTGTGGCAAATGGCTATTGGTTAGGCCTCACCCCAGTACCCCAGCATGCATTGCAGCTGCTGCTCTCTTTCGATAAAGCTTGGATGTTTACGGCCATACTGTGGATGCTCCAAGTACTAGGGCTGCAAAACAAATAACCTTTAAACTTAGTGGCCTAAAACAACAATCTATTAAATGCTCACAGATGCTGTGGGTCAGAAATTTGGACAGAGCACTGCGGAAATGGTTTGTCCCTGCTTCATGATGTCTGGAGTCTCAGTTGGAAGATTCAAAGACTGGGGGCTGGAATGATGATTAATAGAAAGCTTGTACACTCACGTGTCTGGCAGCTGAGGCTGGCTGTCTGCTGAGACCTTAGCTGGCTGTGGCCTCTCTGTGTAGTCTGGGCTTCCTCACAGCATGGCAACTTGGTTCCAAGGATGAGTGTCTTCAGAGAGAGCCAGGTAGAAGCTGCATCCTTTTTATGACCTAGCCTTGGAAGTCCCATACCATCATTTCTGCTGAGCACCATTGGTGGGAGCAGTCATGAGATATAGACTCCTCCACCTCTTAATGGGAAATACAAGGGGCTGGAAGAATACACAGGACCATAATATGGGCATTTTTGGAAAATACAGTTGGCCACACTGGGACTGTCCTCTGTGAGGCCCTGTCCTCTCCTCTGGTTGAGAGCTGTTGATCATGGTCTTTTGGTTGGAAGAAAAAGAGACTCAAGTGATCACCCTGATAATGTTCTACAGTGAGAGAAATCTGGAATCTCAACCACACAGCCAGACTTAAGGAAATTACCAGAATGGTTTTTTTCACAAACTCAGTTTGGATCAGGGCACTTCCCAGCCTAAAATACTTTGATGCTTTCCCAGTGGGCTCAGGAAAAAATGCAAGCTTCTCAGTGGGGATTACAAGTTCTACATCTCCAACCCAAGCTCTTGCAACTCTCCTTCTCCTCTCACTCCAAGCTCCAGTTTGTGTCTCAAACCCACCAGGCCTTCTCTTGCCTGTGGGCTTTGAACGAAACATCTTCTCTACAAAATGCTGCCTCTATTTAGGACACTTCTCTGCCAACTCTTTCCCTTGCCTATTCTCAGGCTCTGAAGTATTCAGCTCTTCGGATACCCTAAAATCATCCATTATTCCCCAAGGGTATTTATTCACTGTGCCAGAACAGTTGGGCCAGGAGAGGCCAAGTCAGAACCAGCCTGTCTTCCGTGACTTTCTAGACCAATAGAAATATAAAATGAGCCATAACTGTGAGCCATGTAAGTAATTTAAATTTTTCTAGTAGCCACATTAAAAAGTAAAAAGAAAAAGGTGAAATTAATTTTATTAATACATTTAACTCAATATGCCCAAAATGCTTTCCATATTTTTTTTTCCACAAGAAACCTTTGAAATGTGGTATTTTGCACTTACAGTACATCTCCATTAGGACTAGCCTCACTTCAAATGCTCGATAGCCACATATGGCTACTGGCTGCCATACCGGACAGTAAAGCTATCTGTCATTTGATCATCACAGAAACTTCTATTGGACAGCCTTGGTGTAGAGTGTATTTGCTATAAATGAAAGATGTAAGGAATACAATCCCAGATGTACCTGAGTTTCATGTATCAGAGTTGTCCCCAAAAAGTTGAGTGTAAATTGAATTTTGCAGAATTAAATGATGCTTGGACACACAGGGAAGGCCGACTATTTAAAACAAAACTGGGCTGGGTGTGGTGGCTCATACCTGTAATCCTAGCACTTTGGGAGGCCAAGGTAGGAGGATTGCTTGAGCTCAGAAGTTCAAGACCAGCCTGGGCAACATGGTGAGAACTGTTTCTACAAAAAATACAAAAATTAGACAGATATGGTGGTGTGTGCCTGTAGTCCCAGCTACTTGAGAGGCTTAGGTGGGAGGATCACTTCACTCCCGGAGGTCAAGGCTGCAGTGAGCCATGTTTGTATCACTGCCCTCCAGCTTGGGCAAAAGAGCAAGCCTCTGTCTCAAAAAATTAAATTAAATTAAATTAAATTAAAAAATGAAAATGAAGCCAATTTAAAAAAAAAGTATTTGGAAAAACTTTCAAACTTACAGAAATGTTGCAAGAATGATCATATTGCAAAGAACAGCCAACCACGCTTTATCCATTTTCACCTATTTTTCACATTTTACATTTTACCCCGTTTGCATTCTCATTCATGCACCTTCTCTCTGTCTCTATCTATATATACATACAGCCATATATAATTTTTAAAATACAGTTTGAGGGTAAGTTGCTATCTTGGTCTGTTCAGGCTACTATAACAAAATATCATAAACGGTGTGGCTTATAAACAACAGAAATTCATTGCTCACAGTTCTGGAGACTGGGAAGTCCAAAAACAAGGTAACAGCAGATTCAGTGTCTGGTGAGGGCCCACTTTCTGATTCACAGATGGTGCCTTCCAGCTGTGATCTCACATGGTGGAAAGGGTGAGGGATATCTCTGAGGCCTCTTTTATAAGGGCACTAATCCCATTTATGAGGGCTCCACTCTCATGACCTAACCACCTCCCAAGGGCCCCACTTGCTAAAACCATCACATTGATAGGGTTTTAACATATGGGTTTTGGAGGGACACAAACATTCAGACCACAGCAGTTGCATACATCATGGCCCTTCATTCTTAAATACTTTCATATTTTCTAAGAATAAGAATATTCTTTTATAGAACCACAGTACAGTTAGCAACAGTATAGTTATCAACTTCAGTAAATTTATCATAAGTATAATATTTTAATCTGTTCTACCATTCATATTTTAATTTTGTCAGTTGTCCTAATAATGCTTTCAATAGCATAAGATCTAGTCTAGGATCAGATATTGAATTTAGCTGACATGTCTCTTTTGTCTCTTATGTGGAACATTTCCAGGCCAATTATTTTAAAGTAAAAAATTCTTTATGAAGTGAGTTTTCTCTTCCTCCCCCATCCATCTTATTTATTTTGTAAGTTTGGTTTTTCAATGTATTTGGTTTTCTTAAGGCAGAACACTACTGTTTTAGAAAACTGCATGTGAGACAAGAGGCTTCTCCAAAGCCCTAGGCTGCCCTTTTCAGTTTAGGATAAGGCCTGAAACTCCAGTTCTGAGAAGGGGACCTCATGAATCCAGCCTTTCTTAATCTGGGGGACTGTCTCCCAAGCACATCACCTACTGGGGGGATTGGGCCACTGTCCCAGCTTTGTTTCACCAGCCACTGAGGCCATGGGGACTTGCTGATCCTCTTATCCTTCCTTGTCTTCATGGGGCCTTTCACGTGCAGCACCAGGGAGCCCACCAGGAAGGCAGGCAGCGGCTGGCTGATGCAGGCTGGAGAGCTGGCTTTCCCACTCTATGATTTAAGACTGGGCTTCTCCACAAGTTCGCATAACCTCCTCTGACTGCCTAGATTGCAAAACCAGGCAAGATTTCCCTAAACTCCCAGGAGACCCAAACAAGTCCTCTCGTTTGCTCAATTACAGCGATAGATCACAATGGAAGGAAACACTAAATTAACTGTGACAGTCATTAATACAACCTGCTCGGTGGCAGCGACTGCGTTGGGGGATCGTGGATCCGATGGCTATAACATATTGGTGATAGGGCCGCCCCCATTGGCTCTTTGGCGGGCCTTGAACTTGCTGGAAAAGACCAGGCCTGCATACAGGGCCCCGTAGTCATGGCAACGGGCTCTCGCTCAGCAAAACACATAAAGATGATTCATTTTGTTTTCCTTTCCTTTCTTTCCACCCAAATTTTCATGTGGGTTGGAACCTATTTTTAATTTTTTTTCTTGGAGGAGAGGCTATTTTTAATTGTGTTACCTCCCTCCTGGGGGCCTGCCAGGCCCTGATTTGAATGACCGAGGGAGGTGGGCTGCACCAGGCCTGAAGTCCCGAAACTTTTCTAGATTTTCCCAGGGTAGGGGAGGGGACGGGTGAAAAGTGGTGGCTGGCGTGGAAGTGGTGCAGGAGTGGCTTTGGTATTAAAGCTGAGACCTCCAGTCTTGGAAACACCCTTAAAGTATTCCCCCCAAGCTGGTGTTTCATCTCTCCAGCTCTCTGCTGGAAGAAGGGCCCCCAACATCATGTTTGTAGCTTTAACGATAATTTTTTTTTTCCTGGAAACCGAGTCTCGCTTTGTCACCCAGGCTGGAGTGAAATGGTGCAATCTCTGCTCACTGCAACCTCTGCCTCCTGGGTTCAAGCAATTCTAGTGCCTCAGCCTCCTCAGTAGCTTGGGCAACAGGCACCCGCCACCATGCCTGGCTAATTTTTTGTATTTTAGTAGAGCCGGGATTTCACTATGTTGCCAGGGTGGTCTCGAACTCCTGAGCTCTGGCAATCTGCCTGCTCGGCCTCCCAAAGTGCTAGGATTACAGGCATGAGCCACTGTGCCCAATCTCTCAAGATAATTTTGTTTTCAATAAATCAAACTCTTTTTTCGGTGAGGCAGAATGCTTTCATATCCATTTTCTTATTTGATCTTTGAGGTAGCTAGGTGTGACAGAGACTGAATGCGCCCACCTGTGTCAGGGCGACCATGTCTCAGCCTCCCCCACATTGCTCCTGCACCCCCACCCCAACCACTAGTTCTGGCCCGTGGAGTGAGGGCAGAAGTGATGTACACACTGTCACTTTCAGGTCTGGTCCCTAAAACTTCCCTCGTGGGTCTCTTCCCTCTTTGTATTTGCTCAGCTTCTACTAGTGGGGTGAAGAGGATCCCTTGGAGGACAGGGGACAGTAAAGCCACATCACCAGAGGTTCTAAATGCATCAGGCTGTGAACTTGGATGAAGAAAAAAATTGCCTCTTTATTTCCACTAATTTTCTAATGAGATTTAGTGTTTCCTTCAATTATGAATGCAGGCAACAAATCACGGAGGTATTAACAGTACCTGAGACCTTGTCTCCAACAGAAATTACAGATATTTCATATCATATTACTGTTGTTACGCGGATCTCAAAATATCACTTTCACTTATCACTTCTTTGAAATTACAGCAGTTATTAGACCTGCCACTCTATCTTATTAATTACTGTGTTAATAAAGAAGCATATATATTGCAATAGCACAACTGTGTTTTTTTATTTTGATAACTACATTTCAATGTAATTGGTTTTCTTTGTAATTTTATTTTATTTTATGCATTTACAAGCCTTCTTTTGAGAAGCAGTCCATGAGCTTCACCAGAGTGTCAAAAAAGTCTATGGCAGAAAAGGATAAATTGCCTGGCACTTTGTCCCTCAACCAGCACATGACAGTGCCATAAATTTGTAAGTCAGATGCAGAAATTAAAATGTCATCCTCCTGACCTCAGCCCAGGGCTCTTTCAGATGTACCACATGGTCCTATCTTTTCCACAGATCACCCTCACATGCTTCTGTGTAGAGGTGGCAGTGACTGCGTTGGGTAGAAACCTTCCTCAGCCTACGTGCCTGTTGGCTTTTCCTGTTCATGAGAAAGCCTTGCTGAACAAAGCTCTAGAACTTTCTGTGGCGATGGAAATGTTCTAGATCTGTACTGTCCAATATGGTAGCCACTAGCCACATGTGGCTACTGAGCTCTTGAAATTGCCTATTGTGACTGAGGAACTGCATTCTAAATCTTATTTTGTTTGAATTCATAGCTCTGTATTCGTGGTTAATGTATAGAACAGGGAGCTCTAGACCAGGGTTTCTCACACTTGAGCGTGCATCAGAATCATGCGGAGGGCTGGTTAACATGTAGAATGCTTTCAGATACACTCCAGTGTTGTTGATTCTGTAGCTCTGGGATGTGCCTGAGAATCCCAGGTGATGCTGCCGTTGCCGGTCGGTCAATTCTCAACATACTGTTGCCATTTTGAGTCAGATCATTTTTCATTGTGGGGGCTGTTCTGTGCATTACAGGCTGTTTAGCACCATCCTGGCCTCTACCTACTAGATACCAGTAGCACCCATCCCCCCTCCCACGTTGTTATAACCCAAAGTGTCTGCGGACATTGTCAAATGTCCCCTGGAGAAGCAACCCTCTCCCCCACCACCCAATTGAGAACCACTGGTTCTCACACAAAAGATCTTATTTTTTCTTTCTTGGCTTCGTTTTTCTATGTACGGATCTGAACATATTACATTGAAGAAAACGATCTGGAATTTAAATCTGAACTTAATTTCTTCGTACATCTGCTCTAAAAGTGCCAAAAATTTATTATGTTTCAACAACACACCAGACTAGGTTGGAGGGTTTTGTTTTGTTTTGCTTTATTCCTTTGAAAAGGATCAGTCGTGTCTATGGATGCGCATGCCTTAGGCACTAAGTGCTTTTGTGGCTGTCCTTTGCTGGTCAGTGCCCCTCCTCTGCCCCCGATTCCCCTTCCTTTCTTCCCCTCCCCTCTTCTATTTTCTCCCTCAAATTCTTCCCCCTTTCCTTCCATTCCTTTTCTCCTTTTTTTGTCTTCCAGACTCTTCCCTGCCCCCACGCTGGTCTTCCTGCCCCCCATCTTTCTCCTCTGCTGTCCTTTTCTCTCTCCTCTTCCTTTCACACCCTTTGCTTCTGGGAGTGGGGGGACTGGAAGGGGGGACCCTTCCTGCTCCTCCTCCTCATCCTGTACCCCCCTCCCCTCTGTTCTGTCTCCCCAGCGCTGATCCTTGCTTTTCCCGCCCTCGGTGCTGTTTATTTTCCATCTGTGTTGTTGCTGCCATCTCTGGCTGTGCTTCCTCCTCTCCTCTTTTTATCTCCAGCCCGTGTTTGTCTTGGGTTGGCCAAGTTTGGCCTCTGGCCCCAGACAGTCTCGGCTGCCTCTCCGCGCCCTTGCCCTGCCCCCTCCAACCTCCAGCCCGCCGGCTCACAAAGCAGCTGCTCTGAGGACCACTAAGTGTGATGCAGTTTTGGAAGGTTTTCTAAGTATAGATAAGAAAAACGAACAGGATAGGCTTTCCTGGCCCCTTGCCAGAGTCATGTTACGGCACCGATCAGGAGATTATCGAGAATTAGTTAGTGCTTCTTTTAAATGAAGCATTTAGAAATTGTTGGCATCATCGTTGTGACGAAGGGTAGGGAACAATCTCTGTCTGTGGGACAACCGCATATGGCTTGGCATTTGTCCTGTGGAGAAGTCAAACATGTCAGAGGCTGACATTCTCATATGCAGGTGACATTAAACAAACAAGGTGGCGGGGAACTCTTCAAATCATCTGCAATATTGCGAGCAGTCAATCAATAGCTCTGACAAGCTGGGGCCACACACTTGCTGTGACCGCTGGGTTTTGCTTCTCACAGAAACATGCTTGACAGGAAGTGTGCTGCTAATTTGGGGCACGATGTCTGTCTCCCTACTTTGACTTTCCCCCACTACTAGTGCATTTTTTAAAAAGTGACCCTTTAAAAGACCCAGGCTGAAGGCTATTTCTACCTACTGCTAAGTATGTGAGATTACTTGGAAATATCAGATTGTTGACCAATATTTTCTGTTTTCCTGGGCAGGTGTCAGAGGCAGTAACTCACACATAGAGTAGCCCACTCGATTTTAATCCCTATTTATAAAAGTAAAGACAGGGTCTGGAGGAGGCCAAGTGAGGCTGGCTCCCAAAGGAAAACTGTGAGGCTGTCAGTTCCTTGACCAAGATACAAGGCCGACTGTGCTTTGTTCCACGGCAAGAGAACGCGCTTCAAATCCAAGTGCTCCTGGGAGAGAGGGTAGGGCTTGGGCTTCAATTCATGCTAAGTTATAAGTCGCTAATATTAGAAAGTCATTCTTAGTCAGGTTTTGGTTGAGGAAGGAAGACCTGCTTGAGGGCTCTGGTTGATCAAGCATGCAGAGGGATGTGGGGGAAGAGAGTGTCACCCTGTAGACAGTGCAGACAGCAACTGGCACAAAACTAGGTCCTCTCTGGTGGGATTAGAGGCCCAGGAAAACCACAGAAGCCATTCCCCAACATGTAGCCAGGTGTGGTGAGTAGCACCCTATTTTCATCATTGAAACTGAGAACATAAACCTCAGATGCAGCAGTGGGGAGAGGTGTTGCTGAGGAACCAAAACAACCGAAGAAGGGCAGGGGAGGGATGTTGTTTGGCACAGACAGGAAGCCAGAGACCAGTAG